>NC_042496.1:13285477-13481295 GCF_005508785.2 Acyrthosiphon pisum | reverse complement strand
GTGTACAATAATATATTGGTATTATTTAATTATGAATATGCCACCTTATGTGTACAAACAAAGAATAAAAAATAAGGAAAAGTACTTATGTCTTATATTGAATAATAATAATAGATATCTAGAGACGTTAGATATTAAAATTTTGTAAAAGGTCACGGCATTACTTTCTTTTTAAGGCGCCCGGTGCCAATGTGATTTTGACCTCAAAAACACGGTTTACGGGAATAATGATCCTGCCCTGTAGAGTTAACCAAATTTGATAATTTTTTTTTTATTAATAGAGGAGAATATTCTACAGCCCGCATCGAACTCCTTTTTTCGATATTTTCATCTCAAACTTAATTATAAGTCTTTAAAAAAAAAGACAATTTTTAGCTTTTTTTATAAATTATTTTATACTATTATTTAAAATAAAATACAAAATCAGAGATCGATGCGGGCTGTTAGAAGTCTTCTTCTTTCAGATAAAAAAATACTCATCAAAATCCGACAATTCTATAAAGCTTGAGAGTTATTCCCGTAAGCAATTTTTTTCGATATAATACACCCTATCAACCACCCCTAAATAGTTATCGGGTAGTAGATTAGTGGAAAAGTCTTATAATTGAGGTAGCAACTAAAATATAAAATTTAATTTTCAAATTTTATAGAATTGTGGAAAATTTGAAAAACTGGCACCGGGACCCTTAATATTTAAGTGTCAATAAAATAAGTAACTTTTGTGTAGATAGTATGCAATTTCAAAGACTTTTTAAAGTTGCATAGATTTTAAAATGTGTAATGAAGATTAATAGGTAAAGGAATTAAAATCTTAATTTGGAAAATATCAATAAAATGTATTTTGTATAAATAGCTATTTATTCGGTTATATATTTATGCCACGTGACAGAATTATTAATTAAACTTACCCCCACAGACCACATTATTTGCCGAAGTTCCACAATATTATATTTTGTATAGATACCTATTATCTGATGGCTTCATTTAATATCTACATCATTACATTCAGTTGGTAGGTACATAGTTTTATCAATGGCTTTCCTGTCTATAGTTTATATCGAATATTTTAACAAAGAGCCCCTTTAAATATGTGATGGGTAATATATTACGATTGATTTAATTGTCACCATTGGATTTTATTCCATAAGACATACCTAACATTTAATTCAATAAAAGTTATTGTGTAATACAATTCGTGGTTTACAAAAATGTAATTAAATTGTTTTATAGACCTGATAATAAATGGACTACGATTTCCCCCCCCTCTCAAAAACCCATAAATCCATCATATTTCCTATACCATTCATGACGTCAACTATAGGGTGAAATCTTCTGAAGAATCTTGTATAAGTAATTTTTTACTTAAGTCTTGGTGTATTTAGCTAGCACTCATTGATCTAATAATCTGGAAAAATCTAAAATTTACAAACCAATACAAATACAAATAAATACAATACAATAGAATTTGAAAAACAAAAATATATTTATCATTCTTGTTCAATGAAAAATATAACATAATATATGTTCACTAATACATATTATTTACTAAGTAAATGTAGCCATGTAGGTACTTGTATAAACCCTACCGTTTGTATTAGTTAAATCAGTTCCTACAATATTCACTCATAACTTATGAATTAATTTCTGATTAGCACAAAATATATATTTAGTGGGTATACTGCTGCAGGCTGCTGCAATAGGTACTACTGAAATGTGTGTTATTATATTATAGGTTATATGGAAGGATATTATGTTTATGTTAAATTCCTAAATGTTATCAAAGGTGGATAATACTATTGAGCAATATAATATATAATATGAATATATTAACGAACAGAAAGATTGTATAGGTACATCAATTACGGGTGTTATTACGCCTAACGGGTACCCTATATAACGTACATATTATAATAGTAGTCTGTAACGGAAGTTTTTGAAGAGTTTTGCAGATAATATAATATAAAAGGTAAACTTTTTTTTGGTAACGCAAATAAACAATTTACAAAAAAATATTAACAATTATTTGACCAACGGTAGAGCTAGAAATCTACCGCCCTAAGTGTATCTACCCCTATAGGACAATCACGTTCGTTTTTAACGACGGGTTGCAGAACTGAGAAAAAACTTTTTATCCGATTATAATGTGTATAGGTACGTATATTATTTTATTATGGTGTGTGGAAACCCTGAGACCATAAACCTGTAGACAACAACCACCAAAAAAAAAAATTGTTGCTGATAAAAATTTTTTCATCAGTATTATTATTTTATCTCAGCTAACCAGTTTCACAAAAGTTTTGAACCTTTGTGCTAATTTAAAAAAATGTATTTCAACTCAATACCAATTCCCATATACACAGTGGCCATTCCCATGGAATTCCGAAAAAATTGTGTTCTATGAACAGGGGTGAACCCTCCAAGAATGAATAGATAGCGCGTTTTTTCGCCGCGCCTAAACCGGTCGCAGTGCGTCGAACTTTTTTTTCCGAGTCCCCCTTTGATGGTTTCTCACGGGCACAGTATGATGCGTGGGCGGGAGGGAAAAAAACTTACTTGAGAACGGTTTGAAAATATTCGTTATTTTAGGACTCATGTAGTCATGTGAATATGGTTGTAAATGTATTCAAGTAAAATATTATACAAGATTGCAGATACTTCAATATAATATATTATATTATATTATATAAATGTATTACTAAGATCGTATACCAAATATTAAAATGGCTTGAAAATATATTTTCTTGGCATTAAGAATTTAGTATTTTTAGGTATCTGGGTGCTGGTATGGTACTGCAGGTAGTAATATCATCCAAGCTATAGTTCGCAGTAAAAATGTCAGAAACGTCTTGGTGTATTATAATATTATTAGATTTCAATAAAATTAACTACGACCGCCGCGATATATTTCATATTATTATTCAATGTAATATGATGACGTGTTAAACAGACAATGACTTAACCAAATAACCTAATCGAAAAACTGATTAACACAAAATATACCAGTGATGAACGGGTTTTACACTCGTGCAGCAGTAAACAAACCCCGCTGCACCCTCCCTTCCGAACGCCCACGCACAACCCTCAAAAGAACGGCGCCGCTAAGGGGGGTGCGCTTTTTTTCCGAAAAACCGGTCGGCACTTCGAACTTTTTATTTTCGCGCCCCAACACGGATTTTCTCACGGATCCCCCCCCCCCCCCCAGACGTCGGAGAATAATGAAATTTTTGAAAGGAAATTTTTTAAAACTTTCGCTCAACCGGTTCACCGGCACGCGGACCCTCGTAATAAGAAATAAAAATTTCCCGTCGAGCGGGGGTGGTCGAGAGGATGAGGTTGTGCTGCTGTGAGAACGGGCCCGAGCGAAGACGACGACGACGACGACAGCGACTACGGGGGAACATCAGGTGACCCCTTCCACCGCGGCGTCGGCACGCAACGAATAATATTATTATTCAAATGTGGCGATTCTATTCTTATATGTGCAAAACGCACGCAAACTTACGCGCAAAACACACACACTCTGCCGAACGTGCGTGTGCGGGTGAGTGCGTGCGTGCGTGTGTGCCGTTGTTGTTTCGCTCATTTCTTCGTTCTCTCTCCAGTAATAATAATATACCTATTATAATAATACGCGACTCTGCCGCGACCACTCTCGCCGTTTCTCGCCGATAGCTGCACCACACCGGGCCCCGTCTTCGTCTTGTGCACCGCGTGCCGACCTCGGCCGACCGTCTTTCTGCACACCGTCGTCCGACAACCTGCCCCGCCGCCGACTGCAGCAGAACCGCATGCAAACCGGCCGCCATCTCCCGCGCCGCGTGTACGCTGCTCCAGTGTCGTGTGTCGTACCTTGCGCGCACCGTCCGAGTCGCATCGCCGCCGTCGCCGAACCGTGTGCCTCGCGCGCGAATTTCCACCCGCCGCCGCCGAAAAAGTGAATCCGCCGCCAGTGCGTCCCGCGAAGTCGGAATAATAATAACATTGCGTTTCGCGGTATTGCGATAATATCGTTACACATCAATCGCCCATGTTGTGATATTATTATTATTCAATATTCAGCAATTTCGTTTACCTAACCTACCTATTTGATAACGCGTCGCGGGGGTGGGTTGATGTACCGATGAGTTCGACAAATGTATTAATATAATATTATTACATACCTACCGTAATAATATCATCGCAGTTGTCGCCGTCGAGTGCTGCTGCTCTGCTGATCCATCCGCGCGCACGTGCGCTGCAACGTCGCCCGCAGTTTTCGGCCCTCGATCCTGCACGAGGTATGCATATTATATTTTCCACCCTTTATTTTTCATATTTCACAACGAAATTTATAGTTGGAGTACTTTATAATAATGTAACTCACTGTATTTTAAATTATACTGCGAAAACGCATTAATTAAACCGACGTACCCTTTCCCGGAAAATCCGAAATCCAATACACCGACGATGATAATGATAATAGTATATCACGACCCTCGTGTCTGGCAGTCGTTTTAATGTAATATCACCATCAACGTTTACCACAAAACGTCCATCAACTCGAGCATTTTTATTTTTTACTAAAACCGAATACGTTGATTTGGCCGTCACAACCATTCTATGTTTGATCCGTGATTTATTTCAAAAATAATTTATTCTGTCTATGGCGCGATAAAATTGCATGCATATTATATTATATTATCATCGGTGACCTATGTGATGATTTTCGCATAAATAACACATCTAAATAACGCTCGAGAAAAATCATTGTTGTTGTTTCCCTTATATACGTATTGTATTCGATAGAAACATTTAAATATACAATACAATACGTACTAAAAATCCTACTCTTAAGGTAAAAATTAATTACCTAGATATATTACATATTATATTGTTGCGTAATGTGTACCTATATCTTATTTAAAACGTATTTGTTTTATATTTTGAACTTTGTTTTTAACGTTTATTAAATCGGGGAGCGGTACCCACTTTATTCGATTAAAATATATTTCTCCTTTTTTGCAGTTATGGAGCTGATTTATCGCAGAACATTTAAATTATTTTTGATCATTGTTCCATGGTCGCCCGGCCATTTTGGATGGTAGTAAATAACAGTGAAACTCATAACCTCCTATAGGTGGCTTCTGACGCTGTACGGTCCCTACGAATATTGATTAAAGCTCGAGGGGAGGTTTCTCACGAATTCATAAAACCCCATTCGAATAATGAATACATTTTCATCGGCGATATTATGTGTATAGTTTTCGATATAATTCATAACTTACATAGTTACGTGAATCTCAATCCATTTAAGTATGATGGATCCTTAGATGATAATTAGTTTCTTAATCTAACAAATTTAATAAATTACAGTTGGCCCATAACGTTTCAATGGATAACTGTTTGGCATTAAATTATCTAAATGTTTAATAAAATAATATCGGTAATTTATCTATTATTTTACTCACTCTGGTCGCATAAGAATGCAATTTGTTCTATGTACATCTACTTAACTATAAGAGTATATAACTAATTATCTATACATATTTACTTAATTCAATTATTGTTTTATTTACCAATTAATAATGTATTATAATAAAAAACAACGATGGACATTTTTAACAACGTTAACCTACCATTATAATATCAAATAAAAATAAAATAATAATACACCCAATGAAGTTTAAACGAGTTTCTTGTTTCATGTATAATTATTATACTTTAAACTGAACATATTCAAATACTCGTTTTGTTTTTAATGCAATTTGATTCAATGAATTTAAATAATGTAGTCAAATTCAATTGTCTTCATTTTTCAGCAAACGAAAAGTTATTTTTGTTTTTGCAAACGTATGGCATATGATTTAAGTACCTCTATAATATATAATATACCTACGTACCTAACATAAAGTATTATATTATTATAGTGTAGATGGTTATCGCACCGTTTGAAGCGTATTTAAAACAATGTTTTGGAATCAAATTATTATAACGATATTTGTCTCTACATTTAAAATACAAGTATATATTTTTGATATAAATTAGGATAGTGCTTACCTACTCACATGTAAATTGAACAAAATATTGACAACATTTTTCAATATTCTAATAGTTTATACAAATGATTGAAGTTAATATATGGGTCCTCCGAGTTAAAAGCACCGGGCCTTTACATGAACTTCGAAATGAATTTGTTATGCAATTTTCAGATATTATATAACGTATGAGAGGTAACTTTAAACAACTCAAATGCATATTAAAAAACAGTTTCCGATTAATAAAAAATATATCAATTGTTATATTGCATTATTATGCAGTTCTTAAAAATAGTTTACTAATAACCGTTTAGTAGTAGTCCGGTGTTATATCTACTATCTATACTTCAGGTGTTTCTGTGCAATGAACTAATTATATTGCTTCAAATAATTAAATATAATAAATAATAATATATAAACTAGCTATTGTACATAAAATATGGGTTTAATCAAGATAAAAAAATGTGGGAAAGTGGATGTCGCTCTGATGTACAGTAGGTTACAAGTGGGTCACTGTATAATGGATAGTATTCAATTTGACGATTCTGAGCGGAGATGGTGTATCAGTCAAGGTATAAGACGAATTATTATATACTTATCTATGGTATTAAAAAAAAATTGATCTGTAATAGGTACCTAAAATAAATTCAAAATTAATCATATCACAATTTCCATTAGGTACTTATAACGCGTTATACATCAACAACAAACCGTGATACTATCATAGATATATAATAGTATACTATAGAAGTTTCAAGTATACCCACCAATAATATTATACAATCACAACAAAATAACTAAAATAGTTACTCTAGGTTTTTAATATGTAATTTCATCTAAATTTGAACTTAAAATTACTATAAAAATAAACTGTGTTAATGTATTTTTTAGATTTTTTGCTAACAGAATTAACTACTTATGTGGAATCTTGTTTTACGTTTTCAATTCTTAGATATAAAAGTTGAACATTTTATAAATTTTAACTATAAAATAATTATTACATTTTCAATTTGATAAATTTGTCAAAAAAAAATGTATTTTTAATAGTTTTCAACTGCTATTGTAACAATATATCAGGAGCCCTATGCTGGGTTGCATAAGCAATTTATTAAATTTAATGATTCACTAAAAATTTAATGGACCAATCGCGGGCCACTTAATCTTGTTTAAGGGACCATTAGCTCACTATTGATTCATTAAATGTTTTGTGCAATCCGGCATTAATGTATTAAATTTTAACACTTTTTGGCCCAGCACATAAAACTTTATTGATATTTATAGAAAAAAAAACTAAAAAATTGAAAACTGATAATGTCCGTAAACAGCTCAAAATAAGTCAAAATATTTGGAAAATATTATGGTACATAGAAAATGCTAATATAAACATTGAGTCAAAATTGTATGTACCAACAGTAATTTGTTTAAAAATGCACCAAAAACCAAAATCGATTTTCTCGAAAACAGATTTTGCGTAAAATTTCCCGTTTTTCCATAATTTTTCTTTTGTTTTTCACGGCGCTTTTGAAAATTACTAGGAAACTTTTACTTTGGACCCACCAAAGTACCAACTAGATTCACTTTCTTACCAGAAAAGATAACGTTGGTTATAGGAGAAATAATTAGAAATAATTAGTAGAAATTAGTATTTATCTATTATTGGTTGCTATTGATTAATGGTTGTTAAGGTTAAAGTTATAGCATCAAATCGAATTTTCAAACATTATCTACCAAGGTGGATGAGTTGTACTTACTGCAGCGAGTTACACCCAAATAAAGAGTTAAACAATCATAATTTTTTAAGAGTTTCCATTTATTATGGGAAACGATGTACGTGGGAGAACTATAGTAGGTACTTTTTAATTTAATTAGTACAACAATTTTCAGTTTAAACTATAAAAGGCTCAAACGAATTTTGAGGACGTTCACTATCAAAACCGATTAGCTCAAAATTGTGTTTTGTAGATAATTATAAATTATTATGATATAATTACATAGTTTTGATTTAGCTTTATACTCAAAATTACTATAGTTCATCAAATTAAAATGATTTAAATCATTGTTATACTTCGAAGAATACATTTAAGGCAGACCATCAAATTTAATTATAATTTTCACTATATCATTACAGTAGGTTATAATAAAGTCTTATAATATTTTGTATTAATTTCAACATAATTTTCTGAGCTCATTGGTATTAACTTGTAATTAAATTATAAATTATAGTACATATACGAATCAGTCTAGTATAGGGTCGCGATAATTCGTTTTATATTTAATTCTATGTTTATTTTAGATACTATATACTGTTCAATAATCAATCGGTTGAGTTTCGTCGGCAGCAGTCTGATCCTATGCGTCGGGTGATGTTCAACAATAATAATTTTGCGCCACTACGCACTATATTCGAATCTTGTCTTTGTTAGACTGCTATTCAGCTATAACTATGATATAATTAAGAATTAATACCTAGCCAAATAAAAATAAATATTACTTAAATACTAAACAATTTTTATGAGTTTATGATGTTTTGAAAAACAATTTTGTATAAAATAAGTATTTCGGCCATTGTGCAGAAAAAAGTGTTAATATTGTTCAATGGACGGAAAAAAGTAATTTTTTCAACGCTTCAACGGACATCCAATATTAAACTTTCAGTGCAGGCGTGACAAAAGATTTGTATAAGTTGTATATTAAAACGTATTATTATTTAGTGCCCATATAACTAACAAAAAAATTGTATTCAGTAGGTTATACTGCAGGTAATATAAATAATGAATAAATAATAATAATAATAATAATAATTAATGAAGTATACTTCATGAGAGATACCTATATTGATTTCAAAAATTATAATTTATACGTTACATTTACCTACATTTTACATTATACACAGTTGGACATAATACATGTTTTTGTATACTATAATTAAATTAAACTTTTGAAAAGTAAGTATATAAGCTTGCGTATCTATAACCCTTAGACGTGAATTTATATAATATAAGGTTAGCTACTCCTTACTGCTACCATAAAGACGCGGCTGCGGAAAAACATTGTACGAAAAATCTCCTAAGGTTATCGTATGTACCGTAGACGCTGTGCCGTGGACCGGAGAGATCCTAACCTTACTCAACTCTTATTCTTACAAGATGACGAGCGGCTGCTGCACCAGCTGTGTGCTGCATGCAGAACCTGAGACAACACCTGTGAGAGTGGATTAAACCACGCCCAATTACTTTTCATTATATAATCATGTGATATAATAACGTTTTATCTAATTTATAAAACACGATTCACCGTTAAGTAAATGATAAATATCCATTTAAACCCAAAATATATGTGTAAGTAGTTTGTATAAAAGTGTCAAAATATCTATAAATGATCCGTGGTCATTGATAAATGATAATATTTAGAACTAAATGCACATAATAAATTATAACTTTGAAAATTATTTCTAGGGATGAATTTGTAAATATCGTTTTGAGTACATGAATGGTATTTTATTAATTTAAGTTAACCAAAATCATTCTAAATTCTTTTTAAAACTATAAAAAAAACTCATGCCAACTAATACACATTTCTTTAGAACACTTTAATTTTTTTGTTTATTCATTCAATAATTAATTCAGTAGCTTTAGTCAGTTATCGATTAATTATCAACCATAAGAAAAAACAAAAAAAATTCCAAATAATTACATAATATAATATGTAAATAATAATAATTACATACTTTATCCATAAATTATTGTAATATGCCTACATAAGTATATTATGTATTGAATATTTTGTTTTTACACGTATACATTTCTTTATACATTTTGCCGAGGGCTAAAACCTTGGTACAGTTCACATACCGTATACCTACATTTTTTCTATTCCTATACGAATATACGACTTAAGAAACACAAATCGTTACTTCCGCTGTTTTTGACATAATGATATATTCTAATAAAAATATGTAGTCTTCTCTGTTAGATGTTTTCAGTCGATACTTTGGTTTCATAATTTCATATTAATTTCTTGTTCGTTATTTTGAACATTTTAAGTGTATAGCACGCAATAATTGCGATTAAAGTAGTGTTTGTGAACAATAAAAAATATTGTTTAAAAAGCGAAAGGAACGATAATTCGACTTATAATTGAAACATATTCATATACTGATGATGTAGACTGTTGTAGAAAATCGAAAATTGAAACAAGTGCACTAGCTGCAGCCTATGCAAAAAACAAATACCGCAACATTCCGGCGATGGCGTTTTATTCAACTCTGACACGCAACGACTGACCCTAGTAATAATTAAGAACAATATAATATGGTTAAAAAAAAACGTTTCTTAGAACACTGCGAAAATAATAGTATAATATGCAAGTATAATGTAGTACAATGTAGTACAATGAAGTATTATGTAGTATTATGTCGTACTATTATTTAATTAAAGCTATTTTATTTTATCTCAGATAAACGGCCGACGAACGACTTATAAAAACGATATTTCCAATCTATTTTCTACAAAATTATGCGCATCCCAAAATGCGCAATCAATTCGATTATTCAAATTTCATTTTCGACACACGACAAACTGAACATTGTAACGTTATATTATTTTAAATTAATTTATCGTAAATGCGTAATTTTAGGTATGCACTTGAGTACTTCTAGTGCGGCGACTGTTTGTTTTTCAGGCAGTATTAAAAGTGTCATGCACAGCAACATATATTATTATTATTATTATTTCGCGTTTGACAAGGGAGTTTTCAAAATAAATTATAGTTATTTATACACTTCATATAATATATTATATGTTTGCGTTCAATACGGTATATATAAATTAGAAATAATAATTGATATATTATCATTATTAACGAACCAATACATATTTGTCTTGGTTTTAAAATGTATTGATTACAATGTATTTTCTGTATTATAATAATTTAGCCGGTTGTTCTTGACATGTCTATTACTAATAATATTAATTTATTACCTACCTCTGTTCATTTTTATTTAACGTTTTTAATGAAAAAAAAAGTATTTTATTTGATGAATGTATCGAAAAATATTTTAAATTATAATTTAAATACAAACTTTGTTTATAAGTACCTTCCATACATTTTAATAAATAAATATATTTAATGATTTATATCACTCTACAGTTAAAATAGTATTATGGGTACTTAATTTTGTTAAACACATAATTTTATTTCGTAAATAAACAGGGACAACTGCAGTTGATATTATTTTAAATTAATATTATGATATTATGAAATTTAAATCTAATATACATATAATATAAATAGGTGCAACGAAATTGTATTGTTATGTCTAATATTATACAGTTATTATTATATTACATAATACACCGTATTTGTATAATATTAATCGTTTGAAATTAATTTTAGCGAAATTAAATAAAAACGGGTAATAAGTCCGAACGTATAGGTACTTATTTTTAAAAATTTGAAAAATATTATGACCTCGATTTTGTTCAAGACGAAGACTTGTGGTAAATAGTGATATAGATGATCTCTTTAAAGTGCGCATTGATCCTTTGCATATAAAAACCGTTGACAGCGTAAAAAAATGGTTCAGTACAATAAATTAGCTATAATATTATAGTATAAATACGTCATTTACTTACAACTGTCATACTGCAACAGTAGATAAAATATAATAAAATATCTCTGTAATAATAATTGTTTAACCTAGCCGCGATGCCTCTACGACCTCTATAACCTTACCCCATCTATAGCTCGTGGTGCCCTACGGTCACGATTAATTTAAAGATAACATGAAACGCAGCAGTTGCAAACATTGGCCGACGCCTGTGCGTTTTATGGCGCATTTTTGCTAATTATATATAATAATAATATTATATACGCGTCGTATTTTGTGTGCGTGCGTTTGGTGTAGGGAAAACAACAATATTATATTATCGAGAAATTCTAATGGCTTTGGGGGGGGGGGATGGGAAATATTATTAATTATTAGAACAGAGCTTGTGCCTGAGCGTATTAATATAGTTTTGGCGATATTTTTCATCGAAGCCAATTCCCCCTCACTCTTGTCCACCACGAACACATATTTCTAACGACCGGGTCCGGCCGGGGCCCTTCACAATAAACAACACCCAGAGGACCCGAAACTCATCATTCAATCAAATTATTCAGATATGGGTTGCTGCAATTCCATACATAAATGTGTGTGTGTATGTGTATGTGTATGTATACGAACGGAGGTACTTTGTGCGTCGCGCATTTCGTTTACCCCGTATATATAATTTCCTCCCTTTTTCGATCTCCACGCATTTCACCCCCCCCACACCGCGTGCCAGCGATATATATATATGTATGCATGTGCGTGTGTACGGACGAGAGGTCACATATATATATATATATATTATATACATAGCGAGAGGGGGACTCACGCGGGGTGTAAAGTTTGGCATTAGCCATTATGTATTGTAGTGCCATTTTGGTTGTTGATAAAACCCTTCTCCACGCGCAACGATCGAGCCACCGCCTCGGCATGTATGGTCATCGCATAGGGGTGGGGGCGTACATTTACGCACACACATACCTTGTGCAGATATATATATATATATATATACATAATATATAATATGTACTCGCGGAAGGGCGGTCGGTCGGCCGCGTATATAGATTAGGGGAGCGGATTTTTGCGCACGTACCGCCGGGCAGAGGCAGCGTGCCCTTTTGTCCAGACCCGGAGAGTGCGCACTAGGTCCGCTCCGCCTACCACCGCCACGGCCGTTGCGCGCGCACATATCGTACAGTACGCTCGGTCCGCCGTCCGACGGGGGTGGTAGTTCGCGTTATTATTATTTCACGTTTATCTTTTATATTTTCACCCCCTCAACCCCGCCAACGACGCGCGAGTATACGCGTTCAAATTTTTTTTTTAATATCGCCCCCGCCCCGTTGCAGTCGTACATACGCTCGGTGCGTGCGACGTTGCCGATTAACGATCGCGTATATTAGGTATAGATAATAATATACGACATTTATATTATAGGTATGTGTAGTCGTGACACAGAGTCGCATCTTCCCGCATAGTTTTTATTCATTATAAGTACAGGCGAAACCATCTAAAATAGCGTAATGCCAAGTCCGCTATACGTGCTTCAGCCGATGGTCCATGACGACTTATTTACTTAGCAGACCTTAGTGGCGGTGGTGCGGCGTTCTCACGTTCTACACTCAGTATTAAATATCGCCCAAATACATTACTATATAGATAATTTCAGATCAGTAAATTTTCTTCAATCTTCATCGTTGAGGGTGGTTTCTGGCAGAAAATTTGATCTGGTTGGTATTACTTCGAGGGACAAACGTAGGAATTTTCCATAACATTTCTCAATGACTGAGAAAAAAATAAATAACAGTTAAAAAACGTTAGTATTTACACGACACGCGACACCTGCTTTTAACAAAATTAATTTAGTTTTTTTTGTCGTAATTCAAAAAGGAATGGTCGTAGATATTTTTTCGCTTGATAGTTATATAACATTTATATTACCATTTGCCAGACACGGTATAATTTTCAAAATATTATGACTTTTTTGAGTTATTCATAAATTATAGACATTTGATAATAATCAAAAATAAATTGAAAGTACATGTCTAGTGTTTACTAGAGTTTTTTTTAACATAAATATTGGGCTGGGAATATCTACAGATATCTTTTAAAAATTACCTAATTCCCACTAGGTATAGGTATGTACAGACTACAGGTTTTACTTATTAATACATAATATATTCTATGATTCATACATTTACTTCGAATAGGAAAATATCGAGTAGCGTGCTTCGATTGCCCGGTCTGTTTTATAAGTGTTTGAACTTCTAAGTATATCGATGAATTTCGATATTTAAACGAAAAATAACGTTTTTGTTCAAACAATTTTAGTTGTTTTACAGTGATTCAAATAATATTAATAATAACAATTTGAAACCGTCTGAAATATTGTTTATTTTATCATATTCTCTATAGAATTAAATTTTCAAAAATATTTGTATGTACTATTTTTAAATTATTTATACCATGATTGATATATTCTTACAATTCTACCTCTCAGTGGATCGTCATTATTATAAAACTTTGTTTAGTATACTAAAAAAAATATATACATAATATATACAATTATTTATAATATAAAAGCAGTATTGTAATATTAACTACCCTTAGAAATAAATGCTGATCCACAAGTTCCAATGCTCAGAATCGTTTTGTCGTTGATTTATAGTTGAATTTAAGCTTAACACATCCATTTCATTAATTATATTTAATTCTCGGGTACACTATTATCCTAGTATACAGCAAAAAGAGTGCCTTGGTTTATTTTTATTTTTTTATTATTTCACGTATACTAGGAAATTATAAATATAGTGAAAATACACTGTTGCTGGTAAAAAAGTCGCATTCGAGAAGGGCACTCTCGTATGTTATATTATAACGTCATATAATATGGCTCTCAGAGATTAAATTTTTAATACATTTCAAAAAATCAGTAGGTATCTGAAATATAAATGTATAAAGTACCCATAAATTGGTACGTACACGATACATGTTTTATGGGTATGAGCCATACCTATAACGACTATGCGTGACAGTGTTTTATATGCTATACATCAAAAAACGTATGTTGTTCGCGATACACGTTTACCATAAATTTGATTCCCCGGTGAAATGGATTTTTACATGCGAATTTAGAGATTATCTTTCTCGAGATGAATTATTCATGTTTGATCGTATTATGCAGTTATATTTTAACGATAATTTCTGCTTAGATATGACAGATTTTACGATTAAATATTTTTTTCATTTAGATTGTGTTTTTCAAAATCGGAATTAGGTTATATATTTGCAAGTTATAAATGCATTACTTAAAATACATAGCCAATATCAATGTATTGTTGCATTAGTATATATCAAACGTCTTCTGCAGGTGTAAATAAAAAAAACCTGCAGTGAACTCGCTGTATAATAGTAGGTTTCGATCATACTTGCCTCTTCATTAAATAGGTCACTGTAATGGATTTTTTTTTTAAACATTTAAGTTCAGTGATACGAAATCTATTCTGAGCGGAAACGGATGTGTTTATGTTACTCTAAGTAATTCATTTTTTTATGCATACTATATCATATACAATAATATGTCGATATACTATTAATATGTATGTATAAGTCAATACAGACGAGATTTGTAGAGAACGGTATACCCAAACATGTTTATGGTATAAATACCTGAAAATTAGTAAAAATGTTGAACATTTTATTGTATATAAGAAATAAAAACAATACGTAATGAAAAAAAGTTTTAATTCTCAAAGATTAATATTTTTTGAATTACAAAAAAGTAATTAAAATTATGAACAAAAATCATTAAGTACGCTTTTTTTTAAATATCAAATTTGAATTTCCAATGCCTATGAATGATATATTTATTATTTTTCTTAACTGCTATAAGAATAACTTAATAGGAGGAACTTTTCATTCAATTTTTAAGTATATTGACAAAAAAATAATGTTTGTAACATAACTAATAAAATTATAAAACTATAAACAGTAAAAAATTTTAAATGTTTATTAAAATTGCTCAAAAGACCCAAAATATTTTGAAAATTAAAGCATAAACTTAGATACTTATAGAAAATGAGTATAAATGCTGATATTTATTTTTATATAAATTCTAAGTTATATTATAGTAATTTCTTTATTGGGGAATTTTCTGCTTTTGACCCCAAATAAGAACTAACTAGATCAATTTTTTTGCTCCAAAACGTGATGACACACAACAATAAAATCAAGGAAGTCTGTAATATATAGGACATAGGTAGTAGCAGGTTTCAAGTGTATCTCGTCATTGAGTAGTTCACTGTATAATAGAGTGTTATATTTAAATTAAATGATAAAACATTATACGTATACTAATACGCTTCTGGGTGGAGACGATTTCTAGTTTTAAGGATATTTATAGGGTCTAAAAATTTGACTTGTAAATAGGCCAAACCTATGTACTGTTTAATGGTATGAATTAATTCGTGCGGGTATTCAAAGCTCAAAATTGGCTTAAACATTTTTAAAATTGATTTGATAGGTATATAAGTGAGTAGGCAAAAAGTTACAAGTTTACCTATACACACTTATATATTTAACTTTCTAATTTCTATTTTATTATATTATATGTATATTATGGGTAAGCACTTTAATTTTTAACAATAATAGTTAATAAAAAAAATAATGATAATTTTCGCTACGCTAACCGGAATATTTAGCGCGCTATAGAATTTCGCTATCTAAGGCATAAAGTAGCGTGCTACTGTAGCGTCACTACAATTAGCGCGCTATTCCCGACCACTGATACTAAGTATTAGGTAGGTACCTATTAGGTAACAATAATAATATGTGTCATCAATTAAAATTGTTAATTTACGCAGACGGAGGTACACTTAAACCGATTAGCTCATTATGTTATTATACTTAAATTGAAATATACGGAGCGTTGTATCCAATCCGTCACAGGCAGATTGCCCACCTCATCGGAATGTTCTTCAAAGCGAGGTACACTAACTGACACCGAAATATCCGTGAACTGAGATAATTGCACTAAAATCAAAATATACAAAGTGTATTTTATAATTGTTAATTATACGGTTAGTGTGTTTTATTGTTTTAAATTACAACAAAATACAACAATATGTTATTTTTCGTTAAATCATGTACCTAATTGTGTCGTAAATTGAACTTTGAATGAATGTAAAAATATATTTTTATACATGTATTTTAGAGGAGAGTTAGGCTTTTTATAAAGTTATAAGGAACCTTGTATTCAAATGTTCAACTTTATCTATGGAATTTAAATTTTATGGATTTTACGCTATAATATAATTTTCAAATGTTCGTGATTTTGACAAATTTCAACTTGAATTGAACAAAAATTGTGGTTATGTACCTGATCATGCTGTGCACCTGTTATAATTGTTCTTAAATTTCTGTAGGTAAAACTTTTGTGGAATCTTGTTAAGGTTTTTGAACAATCTTAAACATTTTTATCTACATTTGAAAATAGAAACTGACAAATTTAAAAATTTAAAATGTATATAAATAGTTTAAAATTAGTCTAATTGTTTTCAAAATTGTATCAATAGTGTGTAGAAACTAGAAAATGACAAACAAGTCATATCAAGTCATAGTGGAGTGTAGTTTCTATGGTTAATATATTTTTAATACTTAATAATACAATAATATAAATTGTTCGATGATAAAATATTGTAAGTTATTATGCGTTTGAATAACCAATTTTGTCAAAATGTTATCTTAAATCGTTCATAAAAACTTATGTTACATTACGCTAATATTTGTTTTTTAATATAGTAAAAAAGGCTCATAAGGAATCTTGTATTAAATCTTCAAGACTTGAGTGTTAAAATTAAAAATATTTTGAATTTTTAGCTACAAAATAATTTACTTACTCTCGCGACTTTCATACAAAAATTAAAACGTAAATCCTTAAGAAATTAATTTGTCAGGAAGTTTTTAATATTTTTTAATTGCGTTAAAAAAATGTCGAGAAGCCTTGTATTATATTTTCAAACTCTTTTACTAACTGTTCGTAATTCTAGCGTTTGTTATATTATCATGTTATATATTATATAACCGGTTCATTTAGCATAGTGGACTGACAATGCGTCTACGCAATTATGCGTCAGTAACAACCGTGAATACCTATGGTGATTACCGCCCGTTTTACTTAATTACGTTTTGTGACTGCTGCACGAATTTGTGTTAAGTTGTATTCCAAAACGACATCGTATGCGTTTCGGATCCTATAATTGTTGTTATTTATTATCTTTTTTTTGTTATTATTATTAATGAAATTATTGTGTTTCACTAATTATAGTTTGTTCAATAGTACCTATATAGTCAACACCAGCCAAAAATTGACTTTAATACCATCACTTTTTCACCGCCGTATTGTTCCATGTTATTATTTTTTTTTTCTTTATCAAATATAGACCTCGAGAGAAGAAACACCAACAAATAAAAATGTTGCTATGCATAAATTGAAAACAAACTAAAATATTGAAATAATCAATTACCTATAAATACCTAGCACTAAAAGAGTCAACATTTTAATCACATTATTCTTAGTGAATGCTTGCATAAATATTAAGTGAACAATTTAATTATTTACAGTTATTCATTTTTAATTACAATTTTTAAAGATCTTGAAAAGATAGGAGAAAATAAATGATAAGATTATACGAAAAATTAATAATAATAAGAATTTATAAAATGATTATTAAGTAAAAACAAAACAAAATTTTTCAGTGTTAAAAATAATATTTTAGAGCAATTTTTAGTGCATTTTTAATAAAAAATTCTGTTATGAATGCATTTGATCGTATTTTCTTAAGGCATTTTTTATTATTTTTTAGGGCATTTAAATCCGTTCCCTAGTCATAACTATATTATAACATTTGAATATAAATACATTTTATTTATTTTATTATTGTAATGACATTTGGTGATAATTACTTATATATTAAAATCAATAATTTTGACATTTTTGGTTTTCTGTTTCTGTTGAAAAAAGTAGATGTTCTTATTTTATGAAACAATCGGAGAACTAAGAGCGCACAAAAAATCTCTAATTTTACTATCGTGTACTGAACAATAACAGTGTTAGTTTTTATAAGCACTAATATAATTACGTTTTTTTAGTTTTATTCTTCTCTCAATTTAAGATTTAGGATCATTCATAGAAATATGTACCTAGTTGATTTAACTTACTATATCAATTGATATAGTATGTTTTGCGTTTTAACTATTGACATCATTGTTGTGAATGAATATTATGAAAAATAAGCTTAAATATTAAGGCATTATTCGATATTATCAGGGTTAATACCGTAAGTTAAAACTAAACCGTATTATTCATTCTGATTTAATTTATTATTATCAATGGTTATTTTAAGTATTTTTTATTTTATTTTATTTTTATTTATTCTTCGAGAAGATAATGGGCCCCACTGAATATGTTCGTGTGGGGGCCCATGAGTTCACAAGACTTAGTATAGTTAATTAATATACAATTTAATTTAAAAAACATCAATCATAAAAAACGTCTCTATCATAATTTATGAAAAATTCTTTGATGAAGAATATTATAAGTATAACTTTATACTTGATTCTTCATCTTAAATAGATTTTAAATAATCATGAAATAAATATTAATATATTTTTAATGAATTTTAAATTATCTTTCGAAAAGTCAAGTTATCAAATTATAGATTTTTACAAAATTAACCTAATTAGGTCTAATAACAATTAACAATAAAATGAGTAAAGTTAAGGTTATTAAGATATACTAAAATCTATATAATACCAAACAAAAAGTTCTCATTATAAAATGTAATTAAAAAAAGTCTGACATTGATTTATACTATACACCGTGTGGATATGAGAGTACTTTTATTGTATTTTTCATCTGGACACATAATAGCAGTGTAACCATATGAGTTCGTTAATATGTATCATATTAATATTATCTAACACAGCAATATCAATATCAGTATTAGGTACTTAACATAAAATAATAAATTTAAATCCTAGAACATTGTTAATTTTATATTTTTATATTACTTAAAAGTTGTTTTAATTGATAAGACGATACACGAAGTCATGTAGTTTTGAAATAATATATTTCTATATAAATTATACATTGTAGGTATAAAGTTGATTTGTGGATTAGTGCAGCATTTAAAAATGTGAGCGGCTTTCACGCGCAATATAATATATTTATAAGATCCTGCACAATTACACTACAATGAAATTATAAAAAAGTCATAACACTTTAACGGTTAATAAATACATACCTACCTACTAATATTGCACAATAAATCAAACACGAGTCCGTTCAATAACATAGATAATAGACTAAAATAATTCTTCTAAGATGACGCATTTAAAAATGTTATGAATGGGCGCAAACATATTTTTAGACGTTTAAGTCTCGTAATAAAAGTTTCTGCTGTATATGGTTGGCCAGAAGATTTAGAGTGTATCTATCTATATAGTTGTGTTAAACTTGAATTTAATGATAAATCAATTGTGACCGGAAACGGATGGTCAGCGTAAGCTTATATTTCTAAGGATATTTCTAAGAATATTTTATTATATATCTAAATTGACATTAGTAATTTATTTTTCTATTAGTTAAACGGTAACCGGTAGGTTAAACTAATTTTTAACAGTAACATTTTTCAACATTTGAACTTGAAATGTCTATACAAATAATTGTGCATAATATTATATATTATCTTTAAGTATTTTATACTTTTAAATTACTATTAAAACAACGTATGATGAACTGTGTTTAACACTGTCAAGCTTTTTGGCTGACCATAACATTTTTTATCAACATTTATTGAAAAAAAACAATTTTGTAATACAATATGAGTATATGACGTAACTTACATTATATATTTGTATATCTTTAAAGTTGGCAATTTAATACATAAATAAATGATTTTTTTAAACTTTATTTTACGACTAAAGTTACAATACCTAATTTACTTCAGGAAAAGTATACTTTGACTGAGTAATAGATTACCCTGATCAGGAAAAATTGTATTTTTATGAGTTAATAAACATTGAGCAATGTATACAATATACATATTAGCCTACGCACTACCCATAACATAATATACATTTTTGTAATTTATTTCTACATAAATTGGTTATCAGTCATCACTTAAAGGTTCAGTATTATTAATCAAATTATTTTACCTAGGCACCTATGAAAGTAATTATTAACAATAAACAGAGGGCTTTATATTAACTCATTTCATGTTACATTTAAACATCACTAAACACCTATTAATAATATGACGTGCAGTATTTCAGAAACATTTACGATTTATTTATACTAATTATTTAACTTTAATGTAATAGTAAATTAATTTAACTCGTTACTCAGAATCTTCTTTTATTTATTATTGCCGAGAAGTATATTTTATAATGTTGACTTTATTTATTAGGGTAATTATTTATGAAAATCACCACAAAGTTATATTAGTATTATGTTTTTTATTATGTTTAAATTATAACAAACTATATTTCATATTATATTATTATATATTCTAGTAGGATAGTAAAATATATTATACACTAGCCGAATTATCCGGCTTCGCCCGTGTGCAGTTTTGTTTTTTATGGCAAATCCTATAATATAGTGAATAGGTGTATCTCGGTTGGAATGTACTTCAGTTCATGGATCAATCGGCATCAGTGTACATAGCTTTGTGAAATAATTCGAACTAGAATGGAATTGGATTTAGCATTATATTATTTTAAGTATTTATTTTTAGTATATATTATTTTAACGTGGTTTAAAATACTTACTTCCGGAACTTTTCTGATATCACTGACAACAATCTCTGAGATTTTCGTCAAAATCAATCAAGTATTGTTATTGACTATATAAGCTACAAACATAGATTTAGTTTTAAGATATCGTTTCTTTATAATCGAGGCTATGTAAACGTGACGATTTGACGCATGATTGTATTTAATCTGCCAAAGTAATCAATTGAAACCATTCATAAACACAAAAATGTTTCAATTTCAACCATGAACCTCAAAATCCTTGTTTGAGGACCTCTTTAAAAAACGAATTTTAGAAAATCCTTTCTCAGTGGGTCTTTACATCTTAAAACGAAACTACTCACCAAATTTCATACTCATATCTTCGGTGGTTCTAGCTCAGTCATTCAATCAAGACCAGTTATTTTATTTAGGTACCTGTATAGATTATGACGTATAATAATGTACTACTGTGTTAAATAATTTTTGTAAGCTTAATAATTTAATATGCTTCAGTGTTTTAGAATTACAGCCTATACATGCAACGTAAGCTAATATTGAATAACTTGAATAAGTTATTTTAATCTACTGTAGTGTATAAATTGAGTTTAGAATAAATTAAATAATTTAAATATTATAATAATAATAATATATAATATAATAATAATTTAAATAGTAGTTTACAACATAGCTAGCTCTGGCAGGAATTTAGACACTAAGGCAGTGAGACATACGTTTTGTCTACCTAATAATATTTATTTTTGTACATGGTACCTAACTAATTAATGGACATATAGACTATCCAAAACTATTATCAAAAATGTATTTTAAATAGTTCCACATCTTCAATAATATAGCATATGCATTATGCAAGCTACTCTCCCAATCGGTACTATAAATTAAAATTGTTCGAAAGTCATGTGCAATATCTCATAAGACATTTGAATGAATGGGTAGCTGGTCCCTAAACCAATTTTTTTGTACATAATTAATAAAAGAAAATAGATAAACTATTTGTATAATAATATTTAAGGTATATAATATACAATTCTAAATTGGGTAGGTACGATATTATATAGGTATTTTAATAAATAAACACTAATAGTACGACGCTTTATCAATAATAACAAATTACAAACTTAATAATAGTGTACAAAATAAAATTGAATTTATGTTAATTATTTAAAATTAAATATCACTTTCTTTTATCAAAATTACTTGGCATCTGCAAAATATCTCTGACAAACAGTTTGCTTTAAAAATTAAAAATTATTTCTTACTATCTAGTATTTATACTTTTATTATATTATTATTACTTATACTTATATTATTATTACTTTATACTATCTAGATATTATACTTGGACCATCTTTATAAATTATTTATGTTGATAGATTAATATTAATCACAATAATTTTCAAGTCACCATAGCTCCCATACATTCCGAACCCCGCGTTATCGTGGATCTATAAACCTTAGTACTCAAAGTTAAGTAACTCAATAACTGGTCATTTGAATTTGAATTTTGATATTACGTAATTCTCAGAAAAATTATCTGCTAAATAATTTATAGTAGAAAAGCGGGGCCACCCATTTGAAATATAGAAGTTTGTATCTCCACAAGACACGAAAAATTAGCAGGAAAAATCCTAAGAATTATAATTCAAATAATATTACAATATGCCCTAATATCAATTTTATTACATCTACGTTTGGAAAACGCATGCAGCTTATTTAAATTTTATAAATAATTAAATTAAATAAGGTAAACATTATCTAAATACAAATTATCTCAAATTATTTTCAAAATTCCTTGTCATTTTTCGCGTTATTCTACTACTTTCCACATCCCTAAGTCTCTAACTGATTATTATGAAAACTGACCAATCCCATCGCTTCATGTTGTAAGTTATTATTTGGACCTTTGTTTTTCTTATTCATAAAAAATAATAATAATTTGGAAATTTGTCTAACTTACTTACAACTTATAATCATATTACTTGTTATATGCAATTAAGAATAATATGTATACCTA
This sequence comes from Acyrthosiphon pisum, assembly GCF_005508785.2. Taxonomy (NCBI): domain Eukaryota; kingdom Metazoa; phylum Arthropoda; class Insecta; order Hemiptera; family Aphididae; genus Acyrthosiphon; species Acyrthosiphon pisum. Next base: position 13,457,864 of record NC_042496.1, on the reverse strand, counting down.
ACGCGTTTATTTTAATCAAATAAATAAATACTGCAAAATACTTGTTAGTATTATTGATATTATATGTTTTATGAGCTTAATTCTTTTTAAAAATCTGTTAATGTAATTTTGTTTGAAATACAACTTAATTTATAATAATATAAAATGTGTATAATGTTTACATTTTATACACTTATGTATCTATTGTTATTATTGTTTAATACTCAACTTATCAACGTTATACTGTTTGTATATATTATAATATGTTTAGTAAACACTAAACAGTAATAATTCGAGTCAAGTGTTTAGACAGATAGTATTAAATTGATTTTAAAATAGTTATAACTTATAAGTTATAATTAAAGAGGACGCGACTGAAATTAAAATTATTAATTTTATGCATTATATAGATTTTTAGATTCTGTCGAATTATAAAAAATAACAACTAATAACACATAGTTTGTTTGTATTTTATGTATTGGTTAAATTGTTATTCTATGTATGTAATATGTATATAACTTAAAGATTAACTACGTATTATGAAATCAAGAATGACTAATTGAAATGAAGATTTAGATTTTACGACCTTAGTCTGTCAGTGTGTCGTGTCGACATACGTTATTTATGTATAAATTATTACAATTTAGACGACGGATAGTGTTGTTAGTATATTATAAAATAGGTCATAAGAACCGAGTCAATACATTTTAATGAAAAAAAAAAATAATAATAATAATAAAAATGTTTTTTCTTCAGTAAAACATAGCCGCCCGCCGGCGGTACGCTGTACACATGTATCGTGCCTTCTTCACACCCGCAGCGCAGTGTCGTAAAATAGTGGAATAAAAGTGTTTGAATAAAATCCTTTACAATATTATCATATCATAACATTTCTAACAATAATTACATTTTCCAACCATATAATATAATTCTTGACCGATTTAATTTGCACGTGGAATTAGTAAACAATAATTATCTTGGTAGAAAAGTTTCTCGAAATAATGTTTAAATATAAATTTTAAACAACGTATTATAAACAGTGAAACGCTAAAGTTTTGCTAGACTTACCAGAAAAATGTTATGCCTGCCGACCTATAGGTGAATAACTACTTAGGTACCATTTACCATTTACTGGTTTTTTTTTTTATTTATCTTCAAAGCCCGGCGACTATGGCTATTATCTGATTGTGGGGTTTTATGATTGTATGTATAGTAGGTTTTGTAATGGTAGGGGGTTTTTACACGTGTGTAATGAGTTTGGCAGAATTTTTGATTAGGCACCCGTAGGTGTCTGCCATGCCCGGGTGGGGGATGGCGGCACTTGTTCTTCGGACACCGTGACTTGTCCGAAGAAAAATGCCGCCCGTGGCCAAGGAATCAAACTCGGCCACTCGTCCGCTCAGCCGCTCCGTCCCCATTTACTGGTTTGTTAAGTTATAATTGCTCGCTTAAAAGAAAGAAAAAATTTAAGAGGACACCACCCCCGTATGACGTGTTGTCCCCGTCTACAAACTTAAAACAAAAACTATTTTAGTTCAGATAGAACAAATTTTGTGTTGTTAACTAAATATTACAGTAAACTAACTTATTATCAAATTTAAAGGTGAAAAGATATAACACTTACTTATCGTTTATTAATTATTACACACTACTTTCCATCACAGTTATAGGATGATGACAATATAAATGGCAAAATAAACATTGAAACATGACAAATTACGGCGATCCTGCAGATTGAAAGTGAATCCTTAAAATTGACCATTTTTTACCATTACAATATCTTCAGGTTTTCACCTATTAGTAATAATTTATTAGTCGTTGGGAGTTTGATGGGTAACGATGCCTTGCCTTAGCACGGACATGGGCACGACCAACAAATAGTTTTTACGCGTGTTTTCGACATGGTATCCGCCGTTTTTTCCGAATCGAAATTCCCGAATGGTATTTTGCCCAAAAATCCAAAAACTTGGAACCTTTTTTTCCCGAATACTTTTTTCCCGACGGCTATTGTTCCCGAAATAAAAAAAATTCAAAATTGAATTAATAGCATATTGTGTGGCAAGGGTGGGAAGTGAGCTATTTCAGTCGCGGCCCCCGGGCAACATGTGCGGCGATAAAGATAGAATTTATGAAAAAGTACGGGTATCTTGCCTTTATCGCACTTAACCGTTGTTACATAAATATTTAACTGATTCGTATTTTACACCGATATCACCACATCGTTGTAATTATAGAGTCGCATTATTCGCATGCTATTGGCCGTCGTTATACTTCCATTTTCAAATATCCATAAAAATTGTGTGTTTTATTGTAAATTATATAACAAAATTATTTTAATTTTATTTTAATTTACCATCATAACTGAAATTAAAATGTTGAGTGAGTAAAATTATTTTACGGTGGTTTTATTTACGTGTGGTCTAAATTACCAGTCAACCGAAAAACATACTGGGAATGTCAAAAATTACGTAGGAATTATCGATTTGGGTAAAAAGTGTTCGGGATAAATGTTCTATCAGTTAACAAAAAATATTCAAATACGTCAATCCTGCAAAACGGAGTTATGTTTTTGTGCAAAATTTACATCTGTATTGGATGTTTTAAATAGTTTAAAAACAAATACTTTGTTTGAATATAAATTCAAAGTCACGTTAAACATTAATACCAGAGCTTGCGCTAATGTGTAGTTGTGCATAAAATGTGCAGTTTTAAATTAAAATGTGTAGTTCTTATTGAAATGTTGTGCAGTTCATAAAAAATATTTGAATTTGAATTTTTAATAATTAATTTTATATTATGTCCATGAGCTTGTAACATAATAGGTACCATTTGACATTTTGTTTTCTCAAACTATTAGAAATTATGATTAAAATATTGATAATAAATATTTATCTATGATTATCAAAAGATTAAAACTACGGTCACAAAACGATTCTAAAATCGTTATTAGTATTATCTAATATTTTATATTATTAAGTATTATTATATTCATTACTATTAAGTTATTTGATAATAAGGATGAACCAATGTAATTATTCTTACTTGTATAATATTACATCTCAAATAAGAACTGTTGTCTCCTCCACAAGCCTAGGCTTTTGGAGACAATCATTTATCATTTGTGTAATTTAATTAAATTTTATATTTTGGTTGTATAATATTCTTTAAATTGTATTTGTATATATTTCTTTAAATGCAATAAATATATATTATTATATATTATTATATTATATTAAAACCGTGGTCATGACCGTTGCGTTATGCCGCCAAATATTGTGATTATGTTCAAATTAATTGTGATAACATATAAACATTTAAAAAAAATAATTCTAACGTTGTTCTTCACTTCTGATTCTGTTAACAAATTAGATGCAAAATACAAATTGCAATTTTTTTTTTGAAAAATTATTGTTCATTGATGACTGTCTTCTGTGTTCTGCCAGTTACAGTGCCATCATGGAATAAAAAAAAGGTATGTAAAGCAGTTTTGTTTTCTTAGATAGTTAGTATTTTTTTTTTTTACCAAATCATGTATAAAGACGTGTATTACTATGTATACATTATGTAACACAATTTAATGATGAAGTTATGGTTAATATTGTATATACCTACTATACACTATTCACTATTGTTTATAAAAATTATGTTTTATAATTTAGTGTACCTATTTAATTCAATCCAAGGATTTAAATTTGATGATCACAAAAATAATTGGAATATAATATGTATTAATATTTTTTTATTTTTATATCATAATACAATTTGCAACATTAAATATTATATTGTGCACATTTTAATTGTTAATATTCATATATTATGACGTATAATATAATATAAATTAATATGTGTTGTATTATGTGCGAGCGAAGCGATCATCAAATTTTTTACTTCTGTAAAACAAACAGTATTATTAATTTAATACTAAATGTAATTACATCTATACGTTTTTAAGAAATATTTCATTTCACTTACTTTATTTGTTTTTTTAATCTGGTACAAGTACATATATAGATAATAATGATTTATTATTAAGGAAATAAGTTACTAACATTTATTAAGAAAAAAAACAATACTAACTTAATATTCTGCCATGGTAAGCTAAAAATAACAGGTGAAAATTAAATTATTTTACATATTTAATGTTACTGTTTTTTATTCGCCCGTATGTTATGTAGGTATAGTTAAGAAAAAAATAAAAATATTTTTTCTAAGTATTTTTGTTTTTATTTGGTTACTATCCGTCCAAATTCAGCAGGCATTGTCTCCAGCAGTATAACGTCTACAAATAACAAAAACAACGTGTATAGGCGAAAAAATTGTTCGTGGGAGTTATCGAGAAACGGCTTACGACGGATTTTTCTACTATTGTTTCGTATCATATAAACAAAAATACACTCGTTTTTTATCCCAACGAGAACCACGGTTACAAAATATATGCCACACGCAGACTACAAACATACAATATAACGTCTACATTATGTTGATTTCTTTTCAATTATCTTAAATTGTGGGACCAATGATATTTGATATTTTCATATTTGTAATATAGTTCGGAACATAATATTACATCGATGGCCTATCGAATTTCATTGCATCTCTCTTGCGATTCATCACAGTCACGTATATAATTCAAGTTATTATAGTTAACTCGTAAATAATATAAAACTAGTACTGAAAGTAGAAAAAACGTAGGTACCTATTATGTTTCTTGATGACCTAGGTATTGTTTTTCTAAACTATTATCGCTGTACTATTGAATGTTAGTGTTATTCAACAGTCGACAACCATCCAGTCAAGTTCGATTCTGTTATTTTATTTCCAATCAGAGTTAAAAATGTATTTAAATATTCACTTCTATCATGTGCACAGTCCACACGTATTTTTTTCTGTATAATACGATTGAGAATGGCATTTTTGGTAACACGATTGATAATGCTCGATATTTTATTTTAGATTCTGAGTGGAACGATGAATGTATTGATTTTATAATGATGTGTGTTTTTTTATTTTATTTTTTTATTTATTTTTTTATTTATTTTTGTGTCTGTCATCACCTTTTAGGACAGTAAAAGTGCTTGGATTTTCTTCAACAGTACCTTTTCTGATAGGAAAGTGAATCTAGTTGGTACTTTGGGGGATCAAAAGTAAAATTTTTCCAATAGTTTTCAAACGCGCCGTGAAAAACAAAAGAAAAATTAAGGAAAAACGGGAATTTTTACGCAAAATCTGTTTTCGAGAAAATCGATTTTGGTTTTTGGTGTAACTTTAAAACAAATGACCGTAGATATATGAAATTTTGACTGAATGTTTATCTTAGCATTTTCTATACACCATAACATTTTCAAAATATTTTGATTTATTTTGAGCTCTTTACGGACATTTTCATTTTCCATTTTTTTTTAGTTTTTTTTCTAAAATTTGATTGAAAATTTAAAACAAGATTTCACGTAAATATTTAATTCTGTTACCAAAAATTCTAAGAAATACATAAGCACAGTTTATTTTTATAGTCATTTTAAGTTCAAATTTGGACGAAATTACATATTAAAAAACCTGGAATAACTATTTTAGTTATTTTGTTGTGATTATATAATATTATTTTTATAATTATTATCAAGTACCACGGTTTGTTGTTGATGTATAACGCGTTACCTAATGGAAATTGTGATATGATTAATTTGGAATTTATTGTTGATACCTATTATAGGTCAATTTTTTTTTAATACTATAGATAAGTATACCTATAATATGTATGTCTAATAACTAGACTGACGAATCGTCTCCGCTCAGAATCGTTTTTCTTATACAGTGATATTATATAATTGAATTCAAATTTAATACTATCCATTATACAGTGACCCACTTGAAACCTACTGTACAGCAGAGCGACATCCACTTATCCACCTTTTTTTTCCCCGACGTTGCCAAATTTAATCGAATGATAATAAATGTGTTCACGATAATTTTTTGATATTGAAATAATCCAGCAATATATCATGTTAATTGTTATTAAAATTATAATTGAAACTCAAGCAGAAACAACATTGAAAGTAGCTACGAACTATAGTTAGAGTCAAGGTACTAAGAATAATATATCTATGCCCTATGGCAGTAGCCAATAGGTTAAGAAGATCTGGGGGCTTAGATGATTTGAAAATGTTAGTAATTACTAATGATCTATCAATATGAATAACTTCAAGATTACTACCTACATCTAATATTACATAAAGTTTATAATTTTGTAAAACCGTATTTAAGGATTATTATACTTAGTATGAATATTTTAATACTCAGAATACTCAGAAACTACTCACATATCAGAATTTTGATTTAGATACTTCAACATTTTCAAGAAAATCCCCCGCTAAATAATTTACAGTAAAAAAGGGGGATTTTCATTTGAAAAATTGAAGTTTGTATCGCCACAGCCCACTGGACATTCCTGGAGTAGTAGGTACAAAATTATCAGGAATTTTAAAATATGATTTTCTGGTATACTTAAAATCAGAATTTGAATAAAAGTATTATTAAAAGGATAAATGGAGGTGAGAAGGTTTAAAAAATTGTTCTATATATTATATATTTTTTAAGTTATACATAATATTTTACATTTTTTGTTCTTATATTTGTATTACATATTATTAGGTGCCCATATATTTGTATAAGGTTATAACTTATAATTATTAATTGATGACTTTTTTCAAGAACATTTATTTTATGCATACAAGCATGAATCTTTCAATAGCCAAATAAATGATATGACAACGTTGCACGTAAATTCGTTCTCAATCTTATTCTTTTTTTGGGGATTTTTTGGGTCAGCGGTAAGTTCTTTGTTAATTCTAAGTGTTCTCAATCGTTTGGCCAGAAAGGTATAACGTTCTCAATCGTTTGATAGCCATTTTTTTAAATTGTATTAAATACATTTACGGTTGCTATAGTCCAATGTCCATTTGAGATAACAAAATTCAGTACCTACCGAACTTTAACAATTAGGAATAATTTAATATAATATGTAACTATGGGACTAAGAATTACTCTGAGGTGGGTGGATGAAAGAGTTTCTATTGATTTTTGTTTACGGCATTCGGTTAGGTAATAAATGTTTTCCTGTGAGTTGCACTCCACGGGTGGTGCAGATGGTTCCTATCTTGACATAAGCCATCGGGTGTGTGAGTATTGTATGTCCTATTCTGAGTTAATTCATCATTGTTTTATGTCTTCTGGAGAAGTCTTATTTATAGAGACACGCCAGCTAGGGGATGATTTACCTGAAATTTATTCATTTATATTAATATACTAATGTTTAAGAAGAATACAAATTGTTCCATCCACTTTTATTAAATACCCAAACTATTCCCACTTTGCTATATACTTCAATTTTAGTGTTTTTAGTTTTTTTTTTTTAATTTTAGAACAAGAAAAACATGATTTGATAATATTAGGTGACATAAATAAATCAATAAATAAGTAATAAATTAACGCTTTATAATTTCTTTTCAATGAATCACTATTAGAAGACGGAGATTTATTTAGGGAAATATAACAGATCTCAGATTTTTAATGACAAGTTAGGGAATTTGTCTTGTGGTGATTGTTAAGCTCGCGTGTAATTATTGTACAACTTAACTACATAATACTTATTACTTTATGTCTTATAACATAACTCTGTTTGTATTTTGAATACTAATTATTTTTATGGAATTCTACATACATTTTTCACAACACGTTTAAAAATACCCAAGCACCAACGTATACGGCTATACTCATAGTTATTTAAATAAAAAAAAAATAATAAAAGATAAAACGATGACAAAAAAGTAAAGAGCTTTTTATAGTTGTCTATAATATATACATAAATTACATTATATAGATATAGGCAGGTATCATTAAACACAATCATTTATTATACTTCAGTTTAACAAAAGCGTTTGTGCATTTCTAAATGGATTTTTTTCAGCTAGGAAGGAAGTACTTATAGGTTTCATCATTTGTATAAACAATTTATCATTTATTAATTTAGTTTATTTATTCAATGAATTATATGATAAGTAATTAATACTAATGTAATTGTAATTGTTTATTTTATTTATTCGTAAAACTCGTGTGTAACTGTATAAAAGCTACTACACTAGAATATTGTTCAGGGGTCCATTTTATTACTAACTGTAACTTACAAGTTTATAAGTTACAGAATGATGTTTGTTAAAAGCTTATAAAAAAATGTATTAAACATAAAACTTATACATTTGTAACTTCATTAAAAAAAAATAGCCACGATATTTGGAAAACATCATAGATAGTGAACGCAAATTATTTTAGGTTGTTACATATTTTAATAAAAATAATATTAATTTCAAAATGATTAAAATATATTTACTACGCATTTTTAATTTTATTTTTTAATATTCATTAAATAGTATTATATTTTTACTACTCTCATCTGAATGATTAGTTGGATTATAATTTAACGGTATTAAAGTAACCATATACATTTGATGAATATTACATAAACCATGATCAATAACATTTATATAAATATATTAAGATTAAAATAGGTAATTATTGAGGTAAATTTAAGTATATAAAATATTTTATGTATATCATGTTTAACATATTGCATATATACATTGATATATATTTTACCTAAAATAATTTTCTATGTTAAGGACAAAAAAAATCGAATAACGAGTGAAAAACGAATATTGTCCCTATAGTTAATTCTTATATATTATAATATCTTTACACATGATTTGAAAATTAACTTTTTTATACATATTGTTTTAAGTCTAGAAAGGTACTTCATACAAAATATTTAAGCTTTTGATAGCGCCACAATATTGCTATGCAAATAGTTCCCTAGTCATACTAAGCATATTATAAAATGTGTCTATTATAATTAAAATGTTTACTGATTTAAAATTTTAATTTTAATAGAAAGTATTAAGTCGGGGAAACACGAGAATCAATAGAATTTCCCCCTATGCCGTATAGAGTATATTTTTACTATTACCGTAATGAAAAGATCAATTGAACACAATTTCTTTTAACCCCCATTAGACACAATATGATTTTAATGTTTTCATGATAAACTCAAAGAAATATTTTCTTTTATGGTTCGTATATTAATTATCATTAATGCATTATTGTAATTTGTATATTATATGTAAATAATGTAGTTGAATAAGAATACGCGGGTCTACAATATCATACTATATAGGTACCTATTCTATATGTTTTTCTATAAATTATTATGATCGTCCATGTGTATAGACAATATATATTATTCCTCGTAACTCGTATCTTATTGAAACTGCACTCATTTGAATATTAATATTATTCCAAATCTTTAATATAGATGTTATAATAAACATTGATTACAAACTATAAAGCAGGAGAGGACAAACTGTTGTATGGAATTTATTAACTGAATGGGTGATCCACTTTTGGTCTAGAACCAGAGATTTAAATTTCAAAATAAATTCTATTATAATTTCAAATACTACCACAATTATTTGTTAGTTGTTAATTGTTTTATTAATTATTGATTGTTTCTATTATTGATTTACGTTTATCTGAAATTGTTAACTTGGTCTACGCTATACTGTTTATTATCAAGTACCTAGCTATTATTTGTCTATTATGCAAAAGTAAATCAATCGACACGTTGTATATGCTTATTCTATCACTAAACTTGAATATTATAAAATACAAGTTACCTACTACTTTCATATTTCAATATTATATAGATTTTCATTTATTTTTATGATTTATTGGTTTAAATCTATGTGTAATAGTATTTATAGTTGAAATGTTTTTTTTTTTATAATATAAAAAAATATTCTTTAAGACCTAATATCTGTAGGTACTTTCATTTAATTTGTTTATGTCGAATCTTATATAATGGTTATGAAATATTAAAATGCTGTGAATAAAATAAATACTGATGGGGACTTGCAAACCCGCTGACGTTAGTACAACCGGTTAATAAAATGCGTTTTGTGTTAAGCTGACATGTGGGTAGATCTTGGATGGGTGATCATGTTGTATCCATACCGGATGTTCAGTTATCTAGACTAGTTATAAGTTATAACATCAGATAATAATTCATACAATTCATTGCCATTTGAAATGCATATACATTTATATATTGTTTTTACTTTTAAATATTTAGTTTCATTATATTTTATACAAATTTAATTTATTTTATAAAAAATATATAAAATTGCTGTGTGCTATTATTGTATTATTATTACATAATTTATTTATTTATCAAACTCGTTATAACTAGGTATATGATAATATGATAATATCTTTAAATTTTAAACAATTTTAAAACAAAAAAACTATGGGATTATACATTCAGTAGAATCAAAAATATTATCCCAAAAATACCGACATTCTGTGTCATAATATTTTTTATTAGACATTTTGTGACGACGATAGTTTTAATCAGTGAAATTATATACACAATCTTAAAATTAATACATAATTATAGTATAATTATGTATTATACACTATGTACAATATACGAAATATGTTCTTATAGACTAAAATTATAAAAAGTAATATAATACTGTAGAAATAGAGGCGTGATAGTATATGGATTTACATATACCTGGGACACTAGGACGGATATACGTCGGTGTTTTATTACATACTCCGAAGTAAAATTTCTTTAAATTTTTAATTAGAATTAGAACTCGTGCAAAACATATTAAGATATTATTATATTCATCTGATTCCGTACATGCTTATGAATGTTCAAACAATTCAAATGCTAATAGCTCTGAAAAGTAAAATGTGATTGCTCACAAATAAAACCACTACTTATACCTATATAAGTTACCTATTTGACATAATATGTAATAATTTACGTTATTTTGGGAACTCATATATTGTAATATAATGATAATAAAACAAAAAACATTTAATAGATGATAAAGTTTAATAAAAAAGTAACTTCGTGATAAATTGACACGACAAACTTCAGACTGTTGGCAGTAAAAAATAGTATATTTATATCATAATATAATTATGATATTGGTCTAGAATATTATACTGAGCTGCAGTATTGTAAATCATTGCGTGCGGTTGTCCAAATAGTCTTCCGTAACTCGAAGTTGTTTATAAAAACAAATAGAATTCACACGCATATAATTCAGCTCGACCGCGTTTTTAAATGGTTGTGCACATACACATACATCACAAACGTGTAGTCGTAAAAAGTTGGGTTAAGTTAATTTAAGTTCAGATAAACCTTAAAATCACCTAAAAACATGTGTACAAAAATTAATATAGTGTTTATAGTTGTGTCAGAATACACAAACTTGCATAGGTACATGCAGTATATTATGTCGGGATAGATAAAAACCATCAGCTGAGTTTAAATTATTAAAAAAAAAAAAGTAATAGGAAAATTATAATTATCTCACAGAAATTGAAGGACCGTCTGGGTCCGTAATTTATTATTATTGCACTGCATATGTATGTAAAACGTAACATTATGAATGTTCAAAAACACATGCCATTGTAGCTATTATGTAGGTCCCGCCGGATTCCGTGGTCAGACGCAATTTATTTTCTTTGATTTTTTCGTCTTATATTTATTTTGTTTTATTTTTTTTTTTGTTCGATTTTTTGGCTCGTCCTCGACAATTTTATTTTTAAAACCAACCAGACGGTCCTTTCGTTGTAGACCGGCACCGTAAGAATAATAATGTTGACGACGGTCAGTTATCTCTCATACATACATTAGTATATAAAACCGTCAGTATCAATTATTAAAATAGTAATTATTAACGCTCCACTTTTGAATTACGACGTCGCGTCGTACCATATGTGTACGTGTAACACATATTTTGATATTTATATGAGAAAATATTATAAAGCTAAGAATTCTTCTTGTTTTTATATAATATTTGGCAACGAATTATGTAACGCATTTCTTCCTCTACCATTATTTTTGTAAACATAATAATATCTCAATCATTGTCTTGAATCACTGAACAATTGAATTTTTGGTGATAAATTTGAAAAAAATTGTGAAGCTTACGGTAAAAAATTGATTTATTTTTAACAAGAATTTACTTTAGAAATTAAAATAATATAATAGTATTAAACTAAATAACATATTAATTATTTAAATATATATATTACCTATGTATATTGTGTATTATATATTTTATACATATGTGGTATGACGGTAATCACAAATTCCAAAAATCTAAAACCATACTGTTTATTCGATTTTAGACAAAATGTTTAATAGATTTTTTATTTTCTCATTTTGTATATATGGTTGTCTGTATAATATACATATATTATATGTCAATCATTAAAATGCACCCTCAATTGACTATTAAATATTGAATAACTCACTATATTAATTTATAAAACATTTTTCAGTTAAATATTATTCTACAATCGATAGGCATGGTTTTTTTTTATTTTATTCTTAAAATATGACCCTCGTCATCTATAGTCATGCATTGAATTTCAATAAATTCAACATATTGTATTAAAACCTACTAATACTAAAATCAATTACTATAATAGCAATATAAGATATAAAATACAAATACTTAAATAGGTTGACAGACTAGAATATTAGATATTATTCGTTCAGAATTATTTCTTATATGTAACGATTTGTCATTGAATTAAAATTTAACACATCCATTACAATGACTTACTCAATGACGAAGTACACTCAACAATACTATGTTACAGCAGAACAGTTACCTAATTCCTCATTTTTTTTTTCAAACTGAAAGATAAATGCATTATACCTATTATAAGAAGATAAATATAATTTTATTTTTGTTAAATATTTCTATCCAGTTAACTAACTAATGGAAATTACATTTCGATGTGATTTATAATTTCAATTAGAAAACAGGATTAGTTACCAATTTACTATTATGGAATCATAGCGAATGGTCATAAAATTACGCATTAGTGAGACAACTATTTAAAACTAGGCTTAAACTAAAACATAGTTCGTTTTGAATGTGTTTTTACAAAATTATTAATATACTTATCTTATAATATTATAATGGACCATTGCAAAATGTTTCTTATATACATTTCAATTTTAAATAAATGTTAGTTAAATAGTATTTTAATGCAACCTATGAAACACAAATTATTCAATGGTGTAGGTATTGGAAAATGATTTAACAATGCCTTGAAAAATATAATAGCTTTTTACTAATATTTTTTTATTTTTTATGTTAGAAAACAAATATTGACAATCTGTATTAACTGAATACAATAAGTAATATATTATATATCTATATAAAATGTTTGTTTTTTTTTTATTTACTTATTTGTCTAGATAGGTAGGATCAATCTATAGATCTATTCATTAACAATGTATTGCGGGACATTACCGATCGTATACAGTATACACTAGTAGTACACATAGTAATTTATATAATTATGTGACTGGAATAGTTGTTTTTGTATTTAGGTTTAATATTTATTTAAAATGGCCAATAATATAATTACTCATTCCTTTTTTTTAAATTTAAAATTAACAATAGTAAATATATTTTTTAATAAGTATAAATAAGTTTTATAGGTATTGAATTAATAATAATAAACTAACGAGTTCTAAATAAAAACTTATAGTAATTCGATTAAAATGATAAAATTTTTATTCAACTAATAAAATGTAAGAAAATATGAAAAACAATTAATAACTTGTGTAAGGTACTTAATAACAAATAGTTTTTAATTTTAATACATTGTGTGTGAAAATTATACCCATTAAAGTTATTACTAATACAATTATTATAAATTATAATACAAAACTAAATAAAATAAGCTCGTGGATCATTCAATTTATATTTAAATATTTATATTTACAGTCAATCTCCGAGAATTTTATTTTTTACCAACCCTAATAGGGTATCTGTAAAATGATTGGATTTCCCGTCGGGGTTTTAATATTTTTTTTCTCTTCCCTCCTATACAGTTATTCGGCGAACACATCTGTCACTAGAAGCGCCGTCTTTCAAAACTAAAAATATAATTAAAAACCTTTTATTCAGTCGTATCCCCGCGCGTTTGTTCCTGTTTAATATAGTCTCTGTCCGAAAAATTAATGGATTTAATTATCCCTTATCTCATCAGAGACGGCGAATTCAAATGAGCTTTCTTCCCTCCACAAAAACACAAGAAAAACGCCGGTGCCGCCGTCTGTGTTTGAATGATCATTGCAATTCATTTGTGATACACTGCCGAAAACCTTTCGGCTCTCGATATACGCAATTTAAGAAAAAAATATATTAAATACAAGTTGTGTGCCATCACAGTATATAACAGTGAGTATTCCGGATATCCAACCACACAATTGTTCACTATTGCATTAGTTTATTGTATAGTTAATAAATCACCCCTTAATAATATTATGTCATACATGAATAAAGACTTAACACGGAAACATATTATTATGACATTATAATATGAGATATAAAAATCAAAAGAGTATCTCATAAAACTTAACAACTAATAACGGATATGTCAACCAATTATGAATAAAATAAACCGGATACGTTTGGATTGAAACGTCGCGGTAATGGATGTATAAACAATTTTAATTCAATAATAAATTATTGTAAAAATGGAATAGTATATATATAGTAAATGTTCGTAGTATAAATAGCTTAGAAATATATATGTTAAAAAATGTCTTCATGTATATGAAATTATGAAAGAAGTTTCCAAGTTTCCACGATTAATAACTTTTGAAAAAAATTGTTATTTTTGGTTAAATACCTAACTTTATCAACATTTGCAATTAAACTTAAAAAAAAAAAAAAAATAGAACCATGTATTTTGATATTTTTTTACTCTTATAAGGACAACTTAAAAGAAACAATAATTGTATCAACATGAATATAAAAAAACAGACAATATCTATATAAATAGCTCAAAAATAACCAAAATGTTTTTATAATTATATCAAATCTATAAAATACAAATACAAATATGCCGTAAAAGTTTCAAATTTCAGCAGGTAATTTCTTTCTGAATAAAAAAAGATCATTTTTTCAAAAGTTGGTAGTGCGTAAATATATCCTGGTTATTTCTTCCAATTAGTAAGAAAAGTATTTGATATTTATAATTTATCTTAAGTAACAATATACCCTGTATTTTATCAGACACCATCCTCACTAGTGAATTAATTTGTATGCATCAAACAGTGTCATCGGATAAAAAAAAAATTATAAATATACACATCATTGTAAAACCATCTTTGCTATGCTCAGAATTGATAGGCGGTAATCTATTTATTTGTATGTATTCCAAATTGTACAATAAAATAATAGCTGTTCTGTAAACTATAGTCTAAATATGACATTCACTAAAACTTATTTTTATATCAAAATTTATTCTCATTTTTATGTTTTTTCTAAGTAAGTAATAATGTTTAGGTTTAGTACATGTATATTATATACAATAAGTAAATATCATGCGTAACATAAAATTATTTAAAAAAATTAAAATTAAAATTAAATAAAATAAAATTTATTCTTGTGGAGTTTATTAAACAATGTTAAATAAAACATATTAATATTTAAATTTTTTATAAGGTAAAATATAAATTAGTTCTATGAATGCTATTGTTATGTATGAAAAAAGAATATTATATTTAGGGGTGACATCAATGTAGATTTTATGCCCTGTAGGATTGGGAATAGGCAACATAACATGCATTATTAAAAAAGGACCTTTGAAAGCTATAAATCAATAAAAAGTAAACTATAAATAATATAATATTACCACAATTATACAGTACTTATTAGTGACAAATGTATTTATCATACTATATTTTAAATAAAGTTGTTAATTCAAATAAAAAGTTTAAAACAATATTATAATATTATACAATTATAATTGTTATGAAAATATAATGATTTGTGGTGGCTAAGTGAAAAATAAATATAATTTAAGTATAATTTGGAGGATTAGTGTGATTTATGCTCCATTAACATTTCTATGTAAAAACTTTTGGAGATTTTCTACAGTTTATTTTTCCTTCTTCCGAAAGTACTCTGCCACGAAACTCGGATCAAAACCTAACCCGCGTTATCTATTCGATTTCGGCGGTCGCGTCCGTTTTCACGAGGGATCAAAAACTTTTGATTCAACTCAGATTAAACGTCTGTGATAATTGAAAAATGTCCACTGAAAGATATAAATATGAAATGAATACTGTGAAAGAATAAACGTACTAATAAGAAATTGTTAAAAAATAAAGAAAGAAAAAGACTTTGTCAGCTCTTGCAATCCGTTTATAATATTTATTTTATTTCTAATTCAATCATACCGGTGCCAGTTGATAATGAGATTAAAAGAAAAAAGAAACTCTCATCAAAAGTACATTACTTGCCGTTGCAATAATTATTGAATAATAACGCACTACACGTTACTGTGAATACAATAGGCAGTAAAAAATTATCAAAGGTTTTTTTGATTGCCTTCCAGAAAAAAAAACGAATAATAGAAACAAGAAACGCGCGGAAGAGACGATACGGGGATTTTGTCGTGGAGTTGGCAACAGGACGTGAGTGGGTGTGGGGCAGCAAGACAAATTGCGTGAAAAATAACGATTTTGAGAACAAAGATGTTATGGACTTAACTTTTTAACGTTTGTGTTTATATTCAAAGGACAATAGGTAGTTTTCCGCCAAAAAAGACGGGTTTTAACGTAAAATTGTTCTTTTGTTGTTTGTCTCTCCCTTTGGTTCCCTTCGCCTCGGCGGGTTTTATACACAGAGCGTTAGGCGTTATCGCCTGTTTCACTTCGTCCAGCACACAAGGAAAAGCGCAGTAGAGGCATCCCGCTGTTGTTATCATGCGATTTAATATAAATGACCTACTGGAAAAACCTCGCTGTGGTTTCGCTTTTAATTCGATTGGCCCCAGATAAGAATATCAAAAATATAACGAAATATGGGGCTCTACACAATTTGTACAGATGTCGTCATCTATACAAACGAGTCTTCAAGATTTTTCATATTTTCCTTAGTATTCAATCCGTGATTTTTCCCAAATACTATTATTTAATTTAACCATTTCCAATATATTTATACTTTATATTAGTTAATCGTTGTAATATTTTACAAGCATTAAGCAGAAAATTAAAATATTAATCAATCATTAGAATAATTTTTTACAAATTGCAACATATTGATTAAAATATTACAAAAACAATAGGTACCTATAAAGTATAATATTAGTAACACGAACACAATAGTTATTTTTTGTCTGTAAAATAATTGTTTAATTGAGCTTCGTTTAAATTTTTAACTAAAAATATTACGGATAATATATAATGATGTATGTTCGCCGTTTGGAGTGGTCGTTTTAACGTAATACTCTTACAATTTATTAATTTATTACGACAAAGTAATTCAGACCTGTAAATTAAAAATTATAACTTATATAAGACTTCAACCGCTTTAGATTGTCAATCGTCATAATAATATTGTCAATATTATTCATAGCAGTGTAATCAAACGATGCACCGGCATATAAATACCGCCGTATATTTGAATAAATGCAGTTGCAAATAAGTTGTAACACCGTAAGACGGCGTTGGTTTATAAATCAAATTCTTTAACTTCAGTCGTTGATCAAATATTATAAGCCCATCAGGATGCAGTGATGGATTCTATACAAATTTGGTGGTAATACATATAGTATTTGGTTTGTACTCTATGCCATAGACTATTTTAAGTTCCAAGTGTGTATATAGGTAATAGGTATATACAATTTTATTTTTACGGTAGAGTGATGATTTAAGTACCCCGACAATTTTAAAATGTAGATACGCCGTTCCGATGAAAATAAAACACTTTGATTTTAAACTATATTGTGTCGGCTTTCCGTTATTGTAGTTATTTCTTTTTCGGCCTTATTATTCTACCTACCGTGTATCCGTCTACAATACTTATATATATCATTATATATTTATATTGTACTACGGGTTTATGAAGCGTATAAAATTAAATAAAAATAAATAACGTCAGCCGCCGATACCCGAGGATAATGGATACTTTGTGTTATGCATATCGCGCGCGCACCAGACATGTATATCAGGCCGGATGCGCAATTAATCCTGCGATATCCGATAATCTTCTTCTCCGGTTTTTCCGCTTCTCCACCACCTCATTCTTACCTCGCCAACCACCAATGAAACTTATATGACACACACGCGCGCACGAAACACTCGTGTACATATTTATTTGTGTGGTATAAGAGAGGGCACACGAGATACGACATAAATCACATGCGAGTAGTTGACCCTTGCCAACCCGCAGAGCTAGACGGCAATGGCAATATAATATATTTTATATATATATATATATATATATAAACAATAAATCGGACACGAGTAAAAAGAAAAAAAGCGAATATACATTTTATTTTTTGATATTAACAGAATGTATTACTCTCCTAGTTCTTCGACTTTTTCCATCTCCGTCTGCTTTCGTTCTTTTTGTGAAAAAAAAAAATATATAAAAGTGTTCGCAAAAAGGCGATTAACGAAGACGAGAAAACGTTTGGAAGTTTTTGTTAATTTCAGCGCATGACATGGCGTCTTACCCTTCGCAATTTCCGTTAATGTGTTTTTTACGTCTTATGCCTTTAGCTCGCAGAAAAAAAAAGAAAATAATACTGAAAGGAAAAAGAATAATAAGTCCTCGTGTCTTTCCCCTTTTATTTAATCCATTCGTAATCCTCGAAAATACACAATAGTGGGCTCCGTGAAAGTTGTTGACGACAACCCTTCTTCTTCGGAACTAACCCGCTGGCCGTCCAGGTGGACGCGACAGCAAAATATTTACCCTTTGCCCCTTTGCTCATGACGTGGTAAAATGGTGAACAATGCCCACACCCTTTGGTACCTATATGTAGGACACGCGTGAATTTGTATAAAGTTATTATTTGATTTTACCTACACGGGAGAAAAATAGGTCAACTACTGCAGACAACTGGCATAGTCTTGAACTCTGCACTACAAAGTACACACTGATAGCCGGAAAATGTTTGTAAAATTGAATAATTAAATTATTTTATATGCTAAAACGGTTGGATATTATTACGAATAAAATACGCGTGTATACATTTTCATAAGAAAATTATTTCTGTACTCAATTTCGAATATAATTCGCGATTATATTATATTTCTGAAAACAAATTATTTTGGAACCTATAAACATAATATAATAATTATATTCTGAATAATTTCAGTAGAAGTACTAATAAATAAAATGTCATCATTAGATTTATATAATATCACATAATTTAGTTTTCTATGAGTATATTATTATATTATTACAATACACGATTTAATTCCATAGCAAGAAATGGTTAGAGTCGATAGTCCTGTACGGCATATTATCTGCGATTTATAGTGGGGGGAGGGGGGGTAGGTTTATTAGTTGTTATTTAATATTAATAAATTAATTTGCCGGTACAACTACTGTACAATTCCACTATTGAATAACATGACGTGATTATTCACTCATTATTGTGTGTGCCGACGGGAGAAGTTGTTCGTTGTGCAATACATGATCGAAACGTATAAGACTAACTGAAAAAATAAAAGGCTCGAGTGGTTGCATTTTTTCGATTGAAAATGCGTCCCTGCACTCCGGGTACAGGAGATCGTATAGTATAATATTATAATGTCGCCGGCATAGGAAATGCGATGCTGCACGGTGAAATCGTGCAGGAGATGACCACGACGACGGTGCTCGGTATACAACTGAGGGGGTCAATATTATAGCAGTGGTCTATCTGATATCTGGCCTCCGTCGATTATTCATCACCGTTCGTGTTATACGTTTGCGGGTCGTCGCGGTAGAGTAGAACGCGCGCCGCCCGCTGTATTATACATTGTCGGCGCTCCCGCCAACCTGTCGATCGGGTCTTGAGGGTCTGGCCAAATGGGTTAACCGTGTCTGACGGTTCCGGAGCACATCGTACGTGATTACACATTATAATATTATTAATAATATTATGTGCTGCGTATATATTATACACGTTGGAAGCACGCAAAAGCGATCGTTCACGACCTCGGTGGCGCTGGGCTTGGGCATTCTTATTTTGCCCCGTTGCATTGCAGCGTATACAACGACGTTACGATATTAGGTATATATTATATTATTGTGCACGCACACATTTACCTATATTATATGCGTTAAGATTTAATTGCGAGCGGTATTGTATGTATTATGGTAGGTATGTGATATACTTGTGTGATGCCCAAGGATACGACGATCGACGATCTATATATTACACCACTACAGTGCCGCCGACGATTTCCACTTGTATTTTATCGGCCGAGTAGAGCATTATTGATTTTATTCGAATAAAGTGTTGTCTAAGAGTACAATTTCATTCGAATGACGTTCAGTTATATTGTTATTGGATCAAACATAAAAACTATCACTTACTATAGAAAAGAATTTCGAATAATTGTGTTTGAAAATTATTCAAATACTGCGTTTTTAATTTTTATCAAATTAGACTCGAATGATTATTATTATCAACATAAAATTTTGCCAAATTCTATTTGTCAGACTTCCACGAAAAACGTACGTACGCAAATATAATATCAATTTATCGTTAGATACTAATTGTAATATTATTATATAATGGACTATAAGATGCGTATAATATAACATACCAATACATCCTATTATTGTTACTGATATTATTATTGAATTTTTTTGATTTTAAATTCTGAGCAAAATCATGATACACTGATATTATATAGATATCGTTGATAATTTTAGTGTTAAAATATCATATAATAAATTAGTGATACTGATACCATTATTTCATACATACCTACCGCGTTTTGGCAGTAGAAATAATTGTATGTAGATAGTATCAGGTATTAAATTTTATTGCGGCTCTAGCAAATGTATTATAATTGTACTAATGTAGAAGAACATTTTTTTTATTTTCTGACGTTTGAACCTACGCAACTGAAAAACCGATTCAACTTACGACACCACCCTACCTCATAAAATTGAATTTATAATTTAAAATGCATCATCTGTTATGCTGTATACAGACCTGAAACTATCAACGAAATTATTTACAACGCCGATATACAAATAGGAATACATTTTGACATATAATTAAATTAATAGGACAGTGTTTAAATTTAAATTTTATCTTTCTATACATAATTTGAATTATTGTATATGGTATTGAAGGTCATCTTTATAAGGGAGACTGTAAATCAATTGTTAAGGTCGTCGTCATAGACCGTATAGTACGCGCAGGTGCAGCCATGGCATTTTCAAATGCTCAAAAAACCTTGTGGATAATCTATTAAGATATTTAATAGGCGTGATTTTATTGGAACCATGTAGTTATCCATATGAAACACCTCATTACGCGTTATACTCCTTTGAGATGCACTTGATTTTTATGACGTAATTATCATAATTTAGATAGGTCACTAGATTAAGATTTTTCTGCAAAAAGTTTGAAGTTTCTAGCTTATATATTTAATATATAATTTTTTCTCCACAATATATTTTATTCACAATTTATTGTTATCTGCCATTTTTCGCGATATTTCAAATTTGCATGTTTCTTTTTCGTTATTTGAAAATGAACGACATTATTTTATTGTAATAGACAATATTATAGTAACACTGTCATATGGAGTTGGAATAAAAAAGCTTTTTGTACTTCGTTTGACCCGATAAATTCAAAAATGTGAAAGTACATACTTTATATATTTTGTACTAACAAATAAATTATTATATTAGTACTATTAGTACTGAAAGCACTTACACAATGAGTTGAAATTTAAAACGCTGTAAAGATAAAGTTAAAATAAAGTAAATAATAATTTATTACAAACATAGATAATCAAAAATAAAAACATTAAACAGGGGTATAGTCTGACATTCTGATCTTTGATATGTGTCGAGTGTTCATTGTCACCATTGAGTAGGTTACTGTCAAGAATGTGTTAAGTTGTAAATATATTTATTTTTCTATTTGTAATACAGTAGATTAAATTATTGTTTTGCAAAAATTAATCGCAAAATTATATTGTGTATAAGGAAGGTAACCGTTATTAATAATTTATTAGTCAATAGGTACCGACGAACCGTAAACTGGTCAACGGTATCTATAGGTATGAATAGCTTAAAAGTTAAAACTAAACTAATTATTTAATTGTGAATTGTAAATAATAATGTGTATAATTGCAAAAAATATCCAGCCCCTGAAAATCAAATCAAAATTGAAAATACTACCAAAACATTTATAAAAAATGAACGTGGATTAACGCTCAACTTGTTTTTCAACTCTAGTAAGAAAAACTTATGAGAAGCGTTTTGAATGTAGATATTTTCAAGTCTTTTAGAACAGTGTAAAAAATATCATAAATTATTCAAAATATTTTGAAAATCGTACCACGTCTAGAAATGTATAAAAATTATATTTTGATTTCAAATATCTATGGTTATTCGTTTTTGAATAACAACAAAATAACAAAAAAGATTTTGTCAAAAATTGGTTTTACGTAATTATTCTCGTTTTTCCATCATGTTTTTTTCCAAACTATTACATATTAATATGACGTTAAAGTACCATAATCAGATTCAATTTGCTAAAAATACTAAATAAACTCCCTTGAAGTTTAAAATCGATAAAATAACTAAAAACAAAAGTAAAAACACATTATTATAAAACTAATACATTCCCTCTCAGCTCAGAATTTAAAATCACGCTTCTACCAAAAATCCGATGAACTATATAGTTTATTTCCCTCCAAGAATACTTTATTAGAAAATATAATATGCCTATTATAATATTGAAATGTGAACACTAACATAATGATCATTGAAAATATTCTATATTCTATACCTAGCACTTAATTACATATACCCAGTATATACCTATATTAACCTAAAAATGAAAAAAAAAACATAAGCTTTAACATCAAAGGAACTCTAAAGAAAAATTAAAAAATTCTCATAGACCACAGTAAAAGAAATCTGGACACCAGTGTTGTATATTTGTATATAACATGAAATTTTGATTGATATAACTGAAAGAATGTTGCAAGTTTACAACATTATACAAAATTACAAATGCATTTACGGCGTTCCCCTCATTTCCATTATATTATTTGTTGATTAATATATTTTGTTATGTCCGTTTCTTTCGATTCTTCTTCAAAGTCTGAAAATGAAAAATAATAATATTATAATATTATAATTTAAATACTAAATAGTAAATAGTTGGTGTAAAATTGGTTATTATTTAATTGCTGTACATTTATTATTTGCTTTGAAACGTTATTTAAAAATCTAAAAGATACTTTAAAATAATTAAGTACATATTAATAAATAGGTACAATCAATGACAAATGCAATATCAAGTATATTACAAATTGTATAGTACAATGAGTATTTATTTTTTTTAATGATTTTAAATTGATTTGGTTAATATTAATTGATTGTCTATGCACATCCAAAAAAATTTAGAAAAACAATACGTTTTGTGCAGTTAACACCGTCGAATTCATTTATATGTGTACAATGCATGAAATACCTATTTCTGAAACCAAAATACGATCACACGTCAATATTAATTTATTCACACAAGTGTACAATGTACATATGTACATATTTTAGTGTAAGTACCTATATATGTGTCTAAAATATATTAAGAACATGTTATTTTTTCAAAGAATATAAATAATGATTTTTAAAATGAAATTATTAACTTGACCCTTTTTTTAAACGATATACTAAAAAATATAAATGGTACTTAAAGTAAACTATTGTAAAATGTTTTATTAGAAATATTTGATTTATGAAAACAAATTTGTTTTTGCGTATTATTTTATACAATATAATGTCGTTTATTTTTACGAAGGTTAAAAACTCATAACTTTTGTATAAATGAGTTGGTTAAAACAAAAGGGGTTCCGCTCGAAAAAATAGCAGTAGATATTTTATGCCACCTTGTTAAACACGACCAAAGACCGAAAAAAGTTATTTTTTTATACCATACAATACAAAGTTTTTTAAGGTTATGATATAGTCGGTAAATTATTTCTGTATATATAATAATAATAATAATAAAATAACAGCAACAACGAGACCAGGAAATTTATAGTGTAGGAAGTAGAGTAGGTGTGGCAAGGACCGGAGAAAAAAGGGAAGAAAAACTGGGAAGAAAAACGACCGGAAAAGTTTCACAGTCGAAAGTTTTTATTTAAAACGCCAACAAAATAATAAGAGAAAATAAAAAAAAAAAGTTTAACCGAAATTTATTGCAGCTTTTAGAAGTCTGCGTTTTTCTTGTCTCTGGAAATTTTTATTGTTTTATATTTTTTGTTTTCCCTTTGGTCTTTTATCTTAACAAACTTTACCGGTTTGTTCGAAGTGGAAAACAAATGTTACATTAAAAAAAGTCATAAAATCGACTAAAAATGAGGTTTATTTAAGAATCACACATTCCTTAAAGCCTTTACTTTGATCGAGTATACTACTGTTGGTATATAAATTATAAAAAAAAATGCACGTACAGCAAAAATACAGTTCTCTATTTTAATATTGTTATATCATTAAAAAAAATGAATAATATGCAGGTCGGAAATATTTGTTAAATATTTGCACGTGGTGTGTGTTATTTTATTAATTATTTACCAAATGTATTGATTTAATAATAAACAATTTTGTATTTTTTTTTTTTTATTTCAAACATTTCTATATGATAAAATTAAAACTAAACGTTTTACCAATGATTTGAATTGTACCTAACGCACGGGTACTTAAAATAAGTAATTTGATATACAACACAATAATATTGTTTGTATAACTATACCGTATTTGTATAAGTCTTTCGCGAGTCTGCAAGTTACTTTATTCATAAGAACTACTAAAACCTCGAATGTTCGTCGCGGAATAAGTAGGTGGCTGCCGTTGGGTGATTAATTCAGACATTTTTTATAATGATATATAGGTACAGCCAGTGACACTACACATATATAATATATATATATTGCCCATTGCAGGAATTAACGTATCGTCGGTGGGTTAAAACGTCGTAGTATTTAAATTTCGCCGAGTATAATACACAAAACAGACGGCAATTTCTGAAGTGCGGGTCATAAATCGCCACGAGCGGAAATAACGGGGTAAGTGAATAATCGCCAACACAACGACGACGATAATATTATCCAGGTGACCCTCCCTACTATGAATTTTGTTTGCGGCGCTGTGCAAAAACCGCGTACGGTATAATTTACCACCACCGCCAAGACGTTACACTGACCGTGCAAATGAAGATTAACAATGGGTCCACCCCCGCACACACAAATATACATACACGCAGGAACAAACCATTTCGTTAGGGATGCGCGACGAGGAAGAGGTGAACAGGAAATCCGGTTCCTACATTCTACGCGCGTTGCTCCTGTGTAGTAGGTACCTATGCGCACAGTGCAGTTTGCAGGGTATATAATATTATGGAGGTACGAACCGTGAGAAAGTCACCGTCACATTATTATTCGATATAATATCGTCGTCGTCACCACTGTTCCGCATTGTGTTGCATTATTTTTGTTATACTGTTATTGTCCTGCTCATCGAGTATAATGCCGAAGTATTCATATACACATTTGGCTCGTGTGAGAGGTTAAATAGAGGTGCTCGGGTCGGCCGCTGTCGGGTCGCACGCGGGATGCACTGCACTGGTGTGGTCCCGTAACTATATCTGCAGCTCGTGTCCCGCACAAGGGGCACATGTCTACACACTTGTTGTGTGTGCTCTGCGATATTGCCATTGTGCAAGGTGCACTGCGCGTATATTGCACACACATTTATATACATCAAACTACATTATAATATTATCTATAAATATACGAAAAAAATTCGTACGATCGCGTGTATACTGGCAAAGGGTTTTATTATGCGTCTAATGGCCCGTTTAATATATTGATTCCCCCCGTTAAACAACCGCACATTCATTTATAGCGGCTAATTTTTTTGTTTTATTTTGCTTTTTTTCAGTCCAATAAATTATGTACATGCACAATGTACTTCGCGCATAGAATGACAATAGCATAGCTCAAAAATGATATTCACAGCATGATTAATTATCCCTTTTTTAATAATAATTTTCTATAAACTCTGTTGTTATGAAATTGTCCGCATTTTTTATTGCAATACATGCATTTAAAATATGTGTTCAGAAAACTTAAAAGATAATTATAGAGTTGGTTTTTGACACAAAATAAATTACGAATTTTTTTATCAAAATAAAATAGTATACCTGTACAAAAACAAAGCAGTGAATAAATTATAGTAAAAAAATGTTTAATCGATTAACGGTGTTCAAACAGTATACGTTCATAAAACATTGAAACGTATCTACAAATTGAGTTACGTTTAATATACGGTTTAAATACAACTAAACAGTATTAATACAATATAAATGTGTCAAAATGTTTAATTTTAGTTCAAAAAAAATCAACAGTTATGATTTTCACAATTTAAATATTTACATTTTTGTGATTTTAATAATATAAATTTTTTTCATTCTTCCTCCCACTGAAAAAGTTGATGTAATCTATTTATATAGCTCACTCACCCTGTTTATGAGTATATTAGTTATATAATGTGTTGTACCTATTGTTAAGTCAAATTGCCATAGTTGCCGCTGAGTAATGAAAACAAAAACTAAATATACACATTAATGTATTAACCAAAATTTAATTTTAGTACCTAGGTATGTGGTAAGACATTTCTTTTGTATATTAAGGTGGATTATTTTTTAAAACACCTATGTAACGTTTATTCGCTGTTATGCTAAATTAACTTGGAAATTAACTAATTAATACTATTGTCAATGAACTGCACATTGGTTATTGTAGGTATTATTATTATATGCAGTGTAATTGATAAAAATGTATCAAGAATAATGACTTTAATGATTGATACACATGAATACTGTATTTCTATTATATTATATTATATTATAGTAATTCAATTGAAATAAGACACATTGATTATTAATAATTGCATGATAATTGTTCGATAGTTAATATACCGGTTTTTTTTACATAATATTCAAAAAGATATTATCGCGTGTAATATAATATATCCAGCTTGTCTATCTTGTGTAACTCTTAATTAAATTTAACAATAAATTATGCTCAAAATATGGTCTAAACACATTTTACAAATACATGTAAAAACCATTCTGTAAAACCGAATAGGTACCTATATACCTACCTAAATACGTATAATACGCACACATTGCAATATCTTCCGGGTTGCTTTTTGCATTACTGTACCATGTCGAGACTCGAGAAGGGTGTTACTGTTTATGGTTCTATTTGTGTAACGTTATTTTGATTTTATTATTTTTTTTTGTTGTTGTCACGGACACATACATAAAAAACGGTCATAACGGACGGCACTTGCAAGCGGCGGCGGCGGCGGCTAAGGTATAGGTCCGCATACCGGTTTGAGGCTGCAGCCCGAGAGCGTGGGAGAGTTGCCGGGCGCCTTTGTTTTGCATACGACGACGGGCTCGTCGTTCAAGATTTATGCTAATGTCTTCCGCCCACGCGGCCGAAAAATCCTTTCTCGTCTGACGGTTTATCGGTACGATTTTTTTAATTTATTTTTTTTTAATCCCGCGAAATTCGAAATACGCACATAGCACACGTAGGTATATAGCTAGGTATTGTTATATGTATTTTATTAAGCGTGGACGGCAGCGATCCTCTTTCCGTGTGTGCTTATGCGGGATATGTGTACATTATTGTACTATAATATATACATATACGTTGTATATAAGCACCCATAGGGAATCCGTTCGCGGTATATGGCCGACCCGGCAACAACAATAATGGCTGTTGTGCCGGGTCGGCAGCGGGGGCGGACGACGAGGGGAAAAAAATAATTTTTTTCGGGGGTGACACCCCAACGTTGGATTCGCGACCCCCGCGCCCGACCCGCCGACCGCGGCCTCCGTGCATGTATATATCGCGCAGCTAACACCGCCGCCGCCTCGCCATCAGTTCGTCCGAAATCGATTAGTCCGGCAGCGGATTGACGTGATGGCCAGTAATAGTGTACGTGTGTGTGTACATTTAAAGCTCTCTTGTACACCCTATATAGTATATTATTATATATGTACAACGCTTTTGCCTAGGACGATAAATCCCGCGTACAGACCCTGTCATGTGTGTGTGTGTGTGTGTTTGCGTGTGCATTAGCCGCGCGGAAGTCGAATGGTCTAGTATAGTCATCGTCTATTCCAAAAATGGCCGATCATGCACTTCCACCCTAGCCTCCCCCCCACATCACCACCGCCGACAAATGAGCTCTATTTATCCCGCGGTAAAACTACGGGGGATATACAACGAGCGCGTCCTATATATTATTATTATATTACCCAGCCTGCACGCGTATATTATTAATTCCTAGTAAAATATTATATACGATATTATTATATTACGATATGATATAAGGGACAGGGCTTATATTATACGTGTAATTATACGCATTTGGGTAGATGGGGGTCCGTCCGTGGGTCAAGTAAGCGAATTCATATACCTATTATAATATACCGAGCGCGTAACAGCCCGAGAGTGCTGAATAACATTATTTCGAGAGTCCGGTCCGAGTATGCGGCCGAACGCGTACCCTTCTTCTCGTGCACAATAATATTATTGTCGCGTTCCGTAGACGTACGCATGGCAAATATTATCATTATTATAATTTTGTCGGTGAAGAGTCGTCCTGTGCGTGTGTGTCGTGGCGCGTGATATACGCGTTCGTATAGGGACGAATAATGTAAGACACCCCTGTGCATCGACTGCGACCCCTTTCGCTCCGCTTCCGACTAGGACACTGGGTCACTTATACGTACAACATATATAGGTACGCGCGTATTACAATACAATAAGGTTCATGGGTCACGGGGCCGCGTGTCCCGGGACCATTCATAAAACCCCGGGCACGGGTCACCCTTGCCGGCCCAGGTGTGGTGGCGTAGTTGTGTCTGCGGAGTCGGTGCAGCATCCTATAGCGCCTATATATATATATAGGATGCATATCATATTATTATTATCGTGTAATGGGGTGGCGCCGCGGCAACCGGTTTGTTCGGCGTGGACCACAGTTTATAATTGCCGCTTAAGTCGGTACTACCATGTACAGCAATAATACATCGCGGTCAAGTATGACATCGTTATAATAATGCGATATAATATTATATTATAGTCTTCGGGCAGAATATAAGATTTGGAATTTTAATAGAGGCGCCAAAGCCGCGTGAACAATACGTCCGATTCGAATTTTTGGCGCCGAAAGGGCCATCCGCGTATTATAATATTATTATGCAACCCTAACTTATATATACATATACTATGCTTTATATATTTTCATTCGTACATGTATTTATATATTAATACCTATACGCGATCGATCGAACATTTCAGCACGATTAGAACGGCGTAATGTCAATAATATATAGGTACTTCCTCTATACGTGTGTTAATGTATTAGGTATAGGACATAATATAGGTATATGAGAGGTATATATCGTTACAGAATATATTGGTACGATTTTATAGAAAAACAAAGACTCGTAGACGTGATTATTTCATTTCCCACGCGAGATTCTGAATATATTGTATAATTGTATCAGTAATACCTAATATATATATATATATATATATATACTTCAGTGGGACTAAATTTTTTTCTGTTCTTGCATTTATCTCTCGAATACGAACACGACGCGTGTATACGTTTTCCAATGCTGTTATGTATATGCATGCGTTATATGAAATAATATTGTAAGCGATTCCAAACGAGATTTCGCCGATGTTCGCACACGTCAATGAAAAGGCTTGTTTTTCATCTTCTCCGTACTATTATGTTATTACGTCGTTCTACTTAATGAAGTCGTACGCGCCGCCGCCACCGTTGTCGGGCCGACTGCTCTCTGGCGATTACGATCGGTCGCAATAATATCGTGACACCGGAGGATCACACGGTGTGGCTCGGCGCGGCGGCTGTTCGATTAGCATTTCGCTGGGTGCGGAACGTGCTTTTCCTTCGTATAATAATATGTGTATGGTCGGTATAAGTACTACATTTATACATATTCATCCGACGATGTCCACGCGATAACTGCGATACCGCCGCCGCCGACATCCTCATTTAATTTCACGGCAAATAGAATGTTGAAAACGTAATGCCACTCGACAGGAATTATATAGAGGTTTTTGCGGTTTTTTTCTTCTTTCCGTCCGTACACGCGATCACATTGTACAGTATTATTTTATAACGTCGAAACTATAATATTATACCGTAACACACAGACACGACATTACACCGGCTACTGCGCTTTAATAGTGCAGGGTATTAACTGAATTATTATATTATTATTCACTGTACAATATTATACTGATATCATTTGAAGCTGTCGCTGCGCCGCCGTCAATCGTTTCAACAGTTTTGGTATAGTGCACAATGTGTGTACATTTTTGTTATTATTATACCACAATAATTATTAACGGCTTAACGATAATTTACAATATCTAATGTTTTGTACATAATCTACCGATCGGATCGTACGATAAACCGTTATTTGTATTCGGGTGCATTACAGCAGTACTCGACCAACCCTGTATATATAGCGTATACCTTCAATCTGCATAACCGTAATAATAATTATAATAATATAATATGGGCAATATTTCGTTGACGAACCTGCGCGCAACGGCAGCATATCGGTATTTGGCCGTTTTTTATTATTACTTTTTAAATTTCTCCCCATTTTCGAACTGTGCGTGAGTTTTTTATTATAATTTCTCTCTATCTCTCTCTCTCTCTCTCTCTCTCACTCTCTCTCTCTCACTCTGTCTGTCTCTCTCCCGTCGCGCTATGTCTGTACGCCAAAATATTATAGGGGTTCCATTCGGACGCGTGCAGTGGGGTTGAAGTAGTGTGCGAGTGTGTTTTTCGATGGGTAAGGGGTGAAGGGATAGTGGATCGTGGCGCGGAGGCGGTGGAGGTGGCGTGGGTGGTCGCACGGTTTTGCAAAATGTTTTGCAACCGAGTGCCGGGGGTGCTGGTGCGGGGGTGGTGAAATGCTGTACGATGACCGGGTGGAGGGCTGAGGGGATGAAGGAGTAGGTGTTGGTGGCATCGGTGGTGGGATAGGATGAGGGGTGTTTTTGAACGTCGGGGGACGTGTGCGGTGGCTTCGGCGGGGGTCGGTGGTGGTGTCGGCGGGGGTGGTTCGCTCTAGGTGTAATAGCCGACGAGTCGCCACAGCCTATATGTCTCACGCCGACCGTTCACCGGTTTAAACTACATTCGGGACGCACTAGATCAGGTCGACCGATGTGCTTTTTTAATGTGTTTTGTTGTTGTTATTTTATTTTATTTTTAGTTCGTCGATAGCTGTAGTAGGCACTTACTCTACGATCGCACTACGCGGAACTTACACCAGTTGAACGCATCGTCGGGTTTTCACTACTACGGTGGTTTTTATTTTTATTTTATTTTATTATTTGTATTATTATTATTTTTTTAAGTTTTCTTTTATACTTTTATTTTGTTTTTTTTGTTTTTATTTGTTTCTTACATTGAAAAGTGACACCAAAAAGTGCCATCCGGATTTTATACCTGCCTACAAAGTTAGTAATCAAACTTGTATAATATTATTATTAGACTTAGCATTTTTTATTTTTGTATATAATATATTCTTTCCAGAATATTGTACTTTTTTGCTTTACGTGATTTTGAATAATTACTTATTTATTCGTTCACACAGTGTCATACGATTAATTTTTATTTTACCAAATTTAAAAGTAATTATGCAATTTAAAACTAATTTAGACTACAACAATAATGTCTTTTCTATATCTTATCATTTAAATTATAAATTAGTCATGAATTTGCTATGAACATAATTTTTTTTTTTGGTTTTTGATTAATTTCGTAGGTGCAGAATATTTATAGTATTTTCATTATTGCTTAAATTTGATCGAACACATAAATGTCTTAAAATGTGTTCCACTTTTTATTAATAACTCAAAATAAATTTTTAAATGCAATTTAAATTCAATTATTTTATGTATAGGTACTCTACAATTTTAGATTTATTTTAAAAATATAACATTTATAGGTAATTAGTATGCAGTTATCATAATCTTTATTATAATATATCCCGCATTTTAATAATGTTAGATGACTTTAATTCTATTATTGATTTATAAATATCTAATAATACAAATTTTAATACACATTTTAGTATACTATGTAGCTTAAGAATTTTATAATCACGTAAGCACACCACGTAATACATTTTTTTTGTAAGTACTAGGTAGTCGGTAGGTGTACACATAAATATAATAAAGTCATCACATAATTACCAGAGCTCCTTGTTTATCTCAAATAAATCCCTACGCTACCATGAAAAACTTCAAATCTAATTCTAACTATAGCTTATCGGCTTTACACGTCTCGACTAGACGACTCAAACGGAATTGGTGTCTTGTCTTCTTTACATAAACATTTGTATAATTTTAAATCATTAGGTGTCTCATCCGTGACTTCCTTTCGCGTGTTATTTTGGTTTTCATTATTTATAGGTAGTTTATTGTAAATAAATTAGGAACTTATGGTTCATTACTTGTATAGATTGTAATTCTTTAAAAAAAAATGTACCTATGCAATTTTATAGATATGGATATTTAGAATATTATAAAAAATTAACTTCAATATACTATTATTTATGAATAAATTAGTTCAATTAAGTGAATTAATGTTTTCAAAAAAGATTTTAGTTTTATGTTTAAATTTTTCTATATTTTATATAATTCCTAAATAATTATTATATATAATTATAACCCATATTTAAAACTCTATATATCTAATTTGGTATTACAAGAAAATACCTACCTATTCTAATATACCTAAAGATATCTGCATTTAAAAATGTTTAGGTAGTGCTTAGATTAGTGTTTAGGATTGGTATAAAAATAATATGAATATAACAAAAAAATTAAAAGACGTTTTAAATGGTAGGCTATATACTCAAATAAAAACTATTGATAAATAAAAAATAAAGTATTTTTTAAATAATATATGCATTGCCTTATATTCAAAACTATAAATAGGTGGGTACCATAAATGACCTATACCTACCATAGATAGTAAAATAGGAGATACAAATTACTGAAATTTTTAAATGTAAGAAATAGACCTAGCTCAAAGCATTTACGTAACAATAGGTTTGGCTCAGCAAGGATATGATTGTATTATTACTTTAGAATTAAAATTAATTTAAAAAAAAATCAAATCAATATTTGTTTTTTGATAGTTTTCTTTTTGTTTACACGGATATTACCTACACGGGAGAATTTCTTTTTCAAAATATTACTTATTAATATTAATAGTTGAGTAGATAAGTTTTGATATTTACCTATAAAGGTTCAGTATGAAATTTTTGAATTTATAATGCTACAAAAAAAACATACTATAAAGAAATCAAAAATGACATAATTAAATATTAATATCTAAGACATCATTATTTTTATGAAATTTAAATTTAGATGAACTATTATAAAGAAAAAATAATTTTTGAGATACAACATAATTTTAACAAGATATCTATAGGTTTTAGCACAACAACTATCAAAACGTTATTAAATTAATTTAATGTCTATGGTATAAAATGTAATTAAATAATTCAAAAAATATCAAGTCTCTAGGATTAAAATTTTTTTTAAATCATAAAAAGTTAGGTATAAGTAAACTGTAAATTTCAACAACTGTTTTACAATGTTGCCTTATGCCTTACTTGAAGAAAATACTCAAATTAATACCAATTTACTGCAAACGATTACATGACATTTTACATTTTTGAAGCATGAAATCATGCAAAATTGATAAAACAAATCATGCACAATGATAAATTCCAGTGATTTAAATTTTTTAATTCATTATTTAAACATACAATCTAAATTAACCAATTATTTCCAACAAAAAAACAACTAAAAAATTGCACTATTATTATATCAATTTATAGGTATTCTTAGTAAGATAGAAAATGGCAATAACTCATGGTTTATATTTATATATTCTATACATAATACATTTACTTCTAGTTCTTATTTAGTTTGTGAAAATTGTATAAGCATATCTATTATGTTATAAATATATACGAGTATATATAATATTATAGGTAGAAAGGCTATGTTGATATAATTAATATATAATAGATATAGATACCACCAAATAATACATCGATTTTCTTCTATAATCTATTCGGCAATATATATCTATTATCTCATATCTGTATATTTAATAGATTTTAAAGATTAATAATAATTAAATAATATGTTAAACCGACACCTATACTATCCACCTAAATAATTTTATATTTTTACGTATTATTTAAAACCTATTCCATAATACCTGTGTAATTAAATTACGAGCTTTTTTTTATTAAGTATTTATTTAAAAAAAATACAGTTAATTAAAGTTGTAATGTGTTAATTACAAACCAATTAATTTATATCATATAAATTATTCGTGAATTTTGTTCGAATGGAATCAACAAATTCCATAACAAACATAACTACAGGTATTACGCAAAGCAAAAAAAAGGTTTCTATCTATCATGTAAACACAAGCTGTTCTTTTACACTTTCATTACTTTTGTATACACCTTTAAATAATAAATATAGATATTAGGCTGCTTGGATTGATACATGATTAGTTAGGTACTTAAGACATATAGTACCTACTACATTATAAATTAGCTATAAGTAATTTTTATAAGTCATTATTTGACATTATTGTATGTAGAATGATTAATTTATATAAAATCTAGTTTGAAATTCTCATACCCCAAGTAACTGGGCTTTGCGTCATAATAATATTATTTCCACTTTTTTCTCCCTAAATGCTGATTGCCAACACGGATTCCCCAGGGATATAATGTTTAATCAATACTATCGCAAACGCGGATATATATATATATATACATTTTTATTATTGTTTTGTGTGTTTTTTTTTTTTTACAACACTAGCGTGGATTCCATTATGAATAATATAGGCGTACATCCGTTATAGGGAATTTCGGGCGAATCAAAATGTGTGGAAAAAAACAAACGTCACTGCTTTGGGAACGGGGAGAAACCATCTTTTTTTTTTGTTTTGTTTTATGGCGACACGTGATTAATGGGAACTTTTTCCACCCACCCTTGGTAAAAAAAAAATAAAATAATACGCAAGGGTCGATTTTTTGGCGCTTGAAATCCGTCCCCGAATTTACGCATATAATAATAATGGTAGGTGGAACTAGCGCCGCCAGCTTCACTGTGTGAACAAACAATACTTTTTTTTTAACGTGAAATCAATTTTTTTTTCGCTGCATTTGAAACGTTCGGTCTAATAGGTAATCAGAGTAGTTAATTTTAAAGCCAATCAATAAACACTTTTGGCCACTAATACTCCCGTATTATCGAAAAAACCCGTGCCCATCGAATGTGCCAAATGATTGCATCAGTTAGACGTGACCACAATGATTAATTTATGATTCAACATATATATTTATATAATATTATTATATAGGTTGCATAATAATATGTTGGCGAACAATAAATTGCGGACCACAATTAAAAATATTATTATGTTACTATAATTATATACGTTATAACATTGTTCTTACCCGCGTATAGGGTTAAGGATTTGTAAGAAGAGTTAAAAATATACTATTGAATAGTTTTTGATGCATATAAATTGTATATACCTACCTAATAATAGTGTTTAAATATACATAGTTATTATATTGATATAGACTTACAAACAAGTTTGATTTGAAAACATTTATAATATGCGATATTAAAAGTTTAACAATTAACAATGTAGGTTATACAAGTAAACGAGTTCGAAAAAATTGATAAAAGACTCTATATTAATGTGAAAGTTGAATCCTTAACAAATTGTAAAGATATATCTAAACATTCGAAACAGTACTTTAAGTTGATATAAATTCATATCTCATATTATAATACATAAATATAAGTTTAAATTCTTTAAATTTCAAATATTGATTAAATAATTATTAATTTATTCAAATATTGAAGACTTCTAATCAATATAACTGATGTGTGTGGGATTCGTAATCATATATATTTTTTTATATTTTAAGGTTGTTTTTATGCCCATGCATTTTATATTTATAATTTATAGATAACTTACATACATTTTATAAATTTTGATTTATAGGTATAATATAAAATAATAAGTTTTACTCTTTTTATTTATTTTATCTTTACCTAGGTATTTACTGTTTACACATTATGCATAGTAAAACGTGTGAATCTTATTCAAAAGTTAAATTGAATAATATTAAAAAAGATAATAAAAAAATTTGATTTACTGATTATAAATTATTATAAAATATCTCGGTCTAAACTATTATGAATGGTATACAGTGGCACCTGTGGCGACATTTATATTCCGAATATCTTGAGATAATCATATTTAAAACACTAATAACTGATATCAATAAAATGGATGATTTAAAATAAATAATCTTCAATTCTAATATATTTTATAAAATATATGATTCTATTCCTTTAATTTTAATATAAAATAAAATATATTTATATATTGCTAACCGTGAATAACAACCCTAAGATTTGCTTCGTGTAACATAATGTCTTTCAATGTTTTAATAATAAAGGGGGAGAAAACAAAAGATGATGCTAATTCCGTTACAGTAAATTTCCCATCCGTTAGTAATAATTATTTTACACTTCGAATTGGGACAGTATTATTATAATAATAGGTATTATTTTTGTTCCATAATTATGGATAATTTAAAAAAAAAACCAAATTGGTTTTAGTGAAATTAAAATAGTAACTTCATTTTAGCTAGGTGTATGCCTTTATGAGGTTTATATTATATAATACACAGAAATCTGAAATCTCATATATATCGGTAATAGGTGCCGTATGATTTGAATTGTAAAAATGCAATACATTACAATTATATAATAGATTATAGGTACATAATTATTAAATGTTCACTTTGGGTTTGCAGGAGATTTGAGCGGTATAAATGAGGCGAAGGTACGATCCACGGACAAGCGATCCGGCAACACAGCACACGCACATCATCGCTGTCACCACATCACCGGACGGTATGACCGGACCCGGGCAATAGGAACAATATCACACGAAACGGAAATATTGTGCCACTTAACCACCGCTGTTTGGATCATTTTCCGGAGTGAACACGACAGGGGACAAATGGTTTAGAATTTAACACGTAGTACAACGTTCCCCATACAGGCTCCATCCCATCCCTAATAGTACCACTACATACACACAAACATAATCTTATATACGTAATACAAATACGCTCCTCGATATCTCCAAATTCGTTCAATCTTAATCTTCCAAACTTAACAACCATAAATATTGCAACGTACATTTCCCCATCAAAACAAATTGCTTAAATATATATTTTTGGCACAAAATTAAGTTAAACATAGTATATTTGAAAAAAAAATTTAAACATTGAAATTCTAAACAAATTTACAAAAATTAATTACTATAAGTAAATAAATAAATTTAAAAAATATTTTATTATTGTTCAATTACATGAATTACTATTTTCGGAACTTTTATACAATAAGAAAATTATCAGAAATTCGTTATACAACATTTTATAAATTTTTAACTTTATTAATATTACCCTTTCGATGTTCCTGAATATTGTGTGATATAAAAAAGAAGTATTTATATTAAATTGATGTGATATTATTTTTATACGCATTGTGTCGTGAAAAACTTTCAGTAGAGAGATAAATATTATAATATACTATAATATACTGGTACCTAGTTCCTTATATTTTATCCTTCTCCTATAGGTTATATTTCCTTAAATTATACCAACAAACAAGCCATCTGCGCAATTCCAAGGCATACTTAATCTGACCGGTAAGTGTATAATATGAAATATTACTTTTTAAATAATGGTCATTACTTATGTAAAGAAAATATTGCGAATTAAATCAAAATAATTTTGTACCAACTGATAAAATGTCTAAAAAAAAAAAAAAAATTATTTTTACTTACGAAGATCAGAAAGATTAATTAAATTAGATTAATCACTAAGCAAGTCAATATTATTTTAGTAGATATAATTGTGATACTCCTTATTATTAACAATAGGTACCTATATAATACCTCAAAGGTATATCTAATTAACATAATATACGTTAGGACTTCCCTACGAAGCGCGATGTATTTACTTTTACTTATATTATTGTATAGAATATAAATGTAAGCAATATTAAACATACCATTGTACTATAAATATTTTATTAGTATTATTTAACCTGCACTTTATTTTTAAGTATAGATAATACAATTTTTTAGAATTATATAGTTATTTCTATAACTTTAATTTGAATCACACTTATGCCGGATAATTTATTGGGTAATTTTGTATTTAAAAAGTAACAGTATTTTATTTACTAACAGCATGTAAATATGATATATTATACCATTTACTGCAATTTTATCTTATATATAAAACATAAATGTGTGAACATTCAAATTAAAAATATAAAAGTAAATATTCATTGTTTTTAATTTTATAATAATATATAGTAGATAATTATAGAAAATATCAATAGGATTCTTCTTATCGGGAAACATATTACATACGATAAGCACATATTTTATTCTATTCTTTATTGTATTTCTGAAAGTAGATATACACATCCTATCTATCTAATATTATGAAATACGTATAATATGACGATATTATAAGATATCAAACTGAAAATATTTGACTGCTCCAGAAGAATAACCTAACCTACCTACATACGTCTTATACTTTTACTTCACAAAAAGTACCCCTGCATATTAACAACAGAAAATATCTGCGGTACCATCCATGTATTGTTTGTAGTTAATGTTTTATCTACCTACCTAATACTCACATATATATTTATTTTACATATACCTGAGAATCAAAATTATGGAAATTGATGTAATATTTGTTGTCAATTTATTGTTAGCTCTACATATACATAATAATATATTGGTCTTACTGTTCGAGATTTTACTTCTAATAAAAACTAATAAAGTAGAAACTATTTTACCTTATACAAAAATAATATTTTTAAATTATCATAAATTACGCATCAAAGTTATATATTATATTATTGTTAATTATCAGTTTAAACTCAATTTAAACAATAAATAATAATTATCAAAAACATAATTATTAAATTTTAACTTCATATGAGTTATTATAATTTAGCACTTTCGTGTATTGATAAATCATCTGAATTTTTTTAATTTTTAAAATGTATAAAACCGATATTATTTCTTATCGGCTGTTGTTTTATAAACCTAGATGATTGATATTGACTCTCATTTCCGTATATAAATTTAATTTTAGACGGGGTCATTACTGAGGAGACTTAAACGTTCGCAAACGAAATGGTGGAAAAAAAACACATTTACCCATAATAAGTAAATAGGTTTTATAATAGTTGGCGTTATCGGGCTGAAATACATAACATTACGGTAATTATAAGTGTTATTACATGATACACAGAAAATAGTTTTGGCCGTCGTTTAAGTACCTATACGTCGAAAATCCACTTGCACGACGCTATATTTCAATCTGCTCCTGGCCGATATATAATTGCCTCGCTCTATCCACGTAACAGCGCTGTACGGGGGTGTAGACTTTAGATATTTTATATAACACATAGCCTTGACAAAATATACCGTAAGCTGCATACGACGGTCATCGCGTGTTTTCCAAAATGGATCCGAAGGGTAAATCGATTGCGACGGGGCAGCAATGTTCACGTGTGTATATAATAATATAATAATATATTATATTATACGTTCGTAGCGGCGGCAGATGCTAGATGTATAAATTATACAGAGGAAGAAGAGTCGGGGTAGGGCGGCGCCCGTGGCCATCCCCACGTATATATTGGGTTGGTCTAGCTCCGCCTACACGCGCACACACACGCACACACGCACACGCGCACACTAGTACGACAGCGATAGAGCTGGTCTAGTGTTATAATAGGTCTCCCTATATTATATTAGATATACGTCCACTATAATTCCGAAGCCCTGTAGTTTTTTTCCATCTAAATAATATTATGGGTACCTACCCTATATAATACTTCTAAATGCGGTTACTTATAATATAATATATTACTTTATACACTAAACGGAATATATTACTGCAAGTACCTCTATATAATATATTAAAATATAATATTATGCGGATTTAGTAAAAATACACGTCAAATATAATTTTTCATCTATAAGGTAGGCATTACTATATTTTTTAATTGACTATAATCCTATATATAGTATATAAACAAGAAATTCCCCACTCTCTCACAATCTAAATATTATAAAATATGTATTATACACGCGTTACCTCACCGCACCGCTCGCCACGTCTCCGCTGTACCTACTTGACATCCAAAAACACAATGTGTATGACGTATTATATAATGTATCCGAACGAGTCTCCCGGCTATATTATTATTATAATATATGCGTGTATAAACTCGCACTCCGTAGTCCACTGTATATATAATATTATCGTTATGATGAATAATTATTATCAATACATGGCTCACGCCCTCGCCGCCACCCATCACAGCCACTTCTGTCCCGTGTCCGTTTAGCATCTAAATACCATACATATTATTATAAGCATACCGGCTGCTGTAGGGGCTGTTATATTTATATTGTAAATGGCCGAATCCATTTTGGCGGAAATTTAAATATTTATTGCTGGACAGTGGACGCCGGACGGTCCGCGGGCGCTGTGCTGCAGCCGGATGGGGAGGGGGGTGGACGGGATAGATAAAAATTTATCTGTTATGATGACCGCGAGCGGTTTGTTGTAATCCCTTTTGAAAATATAATACCAACAAACGGTAATGGTTTAGGAATTCCGACAGATAAATCAACAAGAAAAAC
The DNA here is from genome assembly GCF_005508785.2 of Acyrthosiphon pisum. Classification (NCBI taxonomy): domain Eukaryota; kingdom Metazoa; phylum Arthropoda; class Insecta; order Hemiptera; family Aphididae; genus Acyrthosiphon; species Acyrthosiphon pisum. The sequence goes on along the minus strand of NC_042496.1, from coordinate 13,416,792 downwards.
ACCGTCCACTATACATGTATACATATATTATTTTACACAGCCGTTGCGTATATATTCATATATTATTATGATATTATTGTGATAGTGGACACCCCCTCAATCTCTTTCCCGCCACCAACCTATCCGTTTTTTAGGGGAGGGCATTTTGTCGGGCAGCGCCACCGGGGCGTTACTAGAAAATATAATATGTATATTTCGCCGCGATGATGTATAAAATACATTTTATCGTACGTTTGCGCGACCGTGAGTGGTGTTGTTGTGCAAACACGCGGACGGTTCGTATAAATACACAATATACATTATACCTGAGCAGTATATGACTATTCTAACCGTGCGCACAAAGTCCGATCAACCGAACACGGGGTAAGTCTGCAAATGGTTTTGCGTCTTATTATTATGCAATTATTATATTATTTTCTCCGTTCTTTTCGCGTGCGTTAATTTCGACGTGATGCACCTGTTGTAGCGATTTACATTTAATTTTTTTTTTTTACGCCGTTGCAGCGGTGGTAAACTGCACTGCACGTCGGCGGAATGCGATACATAAATCAACGAGACCGCGTGAATAACGTATAATATTTGTTCGCTTCTTTTCGTACGGTTTTTTTTTTGCGTCTCTCCCGCAAAAGTCGTTTTCTAATGCGTACGACTATGTGCGCGTAAAATATAGTAATATACATAATATACCTTTAATCGTATAAAGAACAAAACTCGTATTTTTATTATTATTTAATGTGCTCGCGCCCGGCCAGGAAATCATAAATATCGCAATCGCACGTGTATGATATATAGGTACACTGCGGCAGGGAAATGAGACACGAGCAGCAGATGCGGGCCGAAGTAATTTTTCAGTGCTCGCGATGCAGTTTGGTTTTTTTTTCGTATGCGCAGGCTCTTATTGGGATAGGTAGAATATACCTGCCTGCATGTGTGTGTACATATTTAACATTGTGTATGCTGTTTTTTTCCGCGTGCAAATAACGTATATTATATAGGTATATATAAGTATGATAATTTTATAATATAATGTGCATCGTCGACGTGTCGTCTCGTCGTCGGTGGAGCGCAGACGTATAATATAATAAATCGAAATTGTTTATCGGCTTCGTATACGTACCTATAATATGCCAAAACCTCTGAGCTTTCAGCGCGCACTACACGTACTCGGCGGTCATAATTTCTTCTTTGCGCCCGTTATATAATATTATGTCTCTCTGCCTTTTTTCCATATACTTTTCTTATAATAATGATAATAATAATAATATATCCGCGCCCGATTTATTACGTTATTATTGCTGCGGCGGTGAAACGGACGGACACGCGGCGCGTACAATATTAATATAACATACAGGTATATACGTCATGAACATATAGGTACAATACCTACATAATATTATATATAGAAATATATTATATATAGGTTGCTGTAACCACAGTCGCCACGCGTGGGAATCGAAACAATAATATGAGAGCGTACGCCGCCACTGAGCTCGGATTACCGACTTCAATGTTATATATTATTATGTAGGTATACCTGTATGTTATATAGCTATATATGTGTTTAAAACAGTATTATATCGGCCAGCACAGCAGGGCTCGTCGCGAAAGTGCACCATACGTCATATTATAATATACACACCCCCCCGTCATCGAGGCGCACGCCGTCGCAACAAGAATATTATGTATATTGCACCGTATTTTCTTTCTCTGGAAATCGTCTGCCCCTCCACCCCGTAGTGTCGTGCTGTGGCACACACGCGTATTACGATGCATAAATGCATAATATATCTAGTGCATCCAAACAGCAATTATCATAATAATAATAGTTTAAGTGATCGCGTGTAAAATCCAAAAGCAGTTATATTTTTTGCCGTTAAAAAGTATAATATTTACCAAATAAGGCACCAGGCGTTGTATAATATTACTCCTCGTTTTCGCCGCTATTACGGTTATACCGTAAATATTTATTACGCTCTAAAGATAACACGCGAAAAAATTATAAATGAACCGTATCATGTTATAGGTTTATAGCGCATTACTTTTACTATCGGCCATTATAATATCCACCTACACACCAACTTTTTACAATATGAAAACTTTAGAAGTTTGTTCTCAACGTCCAATTAAAAATAAATAATAATAATAATAATAGTACACTAGTACAGGTTCAGAAAATCCACGTGAAGGTAGTATGTACATTGTCTATTCATTATATTGTTTATATTTTATTATACAGTAATCATTTTTAATAGTTATAATAAAAATAAATAATGGAAAAAAAGCCATCATTAATCACTTTTTATAAAAATAAATATTCCTTATCCTAGTATAATAATCTGAGTATTAGTGTAGGTTTTATTGGAATTGATTTAAACATTAATATAACAATTAAAAAAAAAAATTGTGCTCAAATCTGCACGCTCAGTAAGTTTAGTTACTGTGATACATTTATGTAATTTTCTTTTTAGAAATGTTATCTATTTAGGCATTATTAATGATTGTTATAACTATGTTCATTTTATTATTATAATTTTTTTTTTTTTTTTTTGATACCTTACAACTTCGTCAGCACGAGTCATGTTCTAGTATACTAACTAATGTTATAACATTATATTTGCAACTAGTTTCAATACAGATAGCTTATGTAGTGTAAACAAGCAATGAAAAATTAACAATTAGTTTAAAAATTACACTTTTAAATCTAATTAAATAAACAGTTTGATTTTAAAAAGTTAATAATTACATTTTTTTGTTCGGAATTTGGTCACTTGAGGAGGACTAAGATTTATTTTTCCTGTCGAGGAATTGGTAAAACATATGTTAGATATTTCACTTATGTGTGGTATAATTATTTGTCGGCAAATATTTTTGCATTGCATATATGTCCTATAGAGTATAGACTATTACTATAGTATACCAATCTTATCGATAGTATAAAATATAAATTGATTTGGCGACGCGACTACCATACCAACGAAATACATCATACTCACAATTATTATCAAAACACGAATATTAGATATATTAAATTATATGAATTTGTCAAATTTTGATTGAGTAATATTTTTCATGTGTACTTGTGCTTATGCATCAAGTAAACATCTTTATATTATAATTTATAATAGTAGTATAAGTCAATCCTATAATAATTATTAGCATATTATACGAATATACGATGTACCTACCTCAACTTATATAACGGCGTGAAATGTCTTTCCTTCTTTTGAAATAATTTAAATAATAAAACCTTACAATAAAACGTATAGGTACGCTCAATAAAAACGGCAACGGCAACTTGAACATAATATTGTTATTATCGCGATAATCAAATAACAACGACACCCTTTTAATTTACCTTTCATTTTGAAAATTATAGGTAGGTACATATTACACAACGTTTAAAAACTATTATAACATTACGACATCGCATTCGGAAACAACAATTCTGTAAAGTGGACTAAAAAAAAAAACGCCAACACCGTCGTAAACAGCATAATATTATAATATTACGATAAATACGAGTTTGCACACGCGAAAAAATGGTGATTGTGTGACGTCGTGTCGGGGCGCGAGCGCTCGGCGGTCACGACCGGCCGGTGTGTTTAATTAGCGCCGTCGTCGAAATTAACAAAAAAAAAAGGGTTACCGCCGCGATAGGGGCAAACACTTTTGAGGGGTGGGCCAGAGTTAACTGACGTGCAGCTGGACGTCCGTGTGCGTGCGTGCTTATACGCGCGGACGTTGATTATAATAATAATATAATGTGTAGTATATACCTGACACCTGGTCCGCGAGGGATAATAATATCATAATAATATAATATTATAATATATATAATAAATCGCAATCGCCGAATATAATGCAGGTATACGATATTCCACTGTCGGGTTTTGATTGAGGGGGGGGGGGGTAAGCACGCGCCGTCGTAGTGTCCGCGACAAGAAAACAAAAAGCCGCGAAGGGATTGTTGCCCCGAGGTCATAATTGTATAATACATAATGCCAGCTATAACGGCGCGACGACCTTTTTTTCTCTCCTCTTCGTCGCTCTCGCTCACTCTCACAATGTCTCTCTCGTTAAACAATGCTATAAATGTTTTCGTTATTTTTTTTTTTTTTCATTTACGTCCGCGGACAACAAAAGACCGCGGGTCATCATCGCGGACGACCCGCGACGACTTGTATATCACATACTGTATTATATAATACGTTTGCACATCAGCTGCGCTCGCGATGCCCGCGAATTTATTCATAAATGTCCGCGGGCCAGCTGCACCAGACAACGGTCTCCCGGCACCCCCCTTAAGGGGCGACCAGCCGCCAGTTGACCCTTTGACCGAAAACGGGACAACGCGACCATACATCATATAGGTATACATAGCCCATACCTATCCCGCGCGCGGATCCCTCTTCGCGACCGTCGCCCGAAAACAATAATAATATAATAAGTACTCGGTCGTTTTTTTTTACATGACGTATAAAGGCACGCGCTCGTTCCAACGCACATATGAAAATACTCGTTTTTGTTATTATTAATGGGCCATTGATGGTCATCCCTTTTTTTCCGTCGGATTAGACGGCGCATGTTGGCCGCGCACCTGGCGATGAACTTTTCCCGTTTTATACCCGCGGTCTATATATAATAATAAATTATCATACGAGCGTTATACGAACGTTACACGAAGCGGTGGTATATTATGTTTTTATTTTTGAATACGCAGAATACGTAGAATACCGAATGGCATACTATTTTAAAGTGAAAAACACATAGGTAATGCAAAATAACGTTACGTTTTATATACAGTTATATCGATTATTTAGATTTAAAATTGCGATAATTTTAATATTTTTTAACAGACAAATACATTTTTTATACTATATAATATACAAATAAAATGCATTGAAACAATTAATATAAAAAAAAATGATTTTTTTGTATAATTACCCATTAGAATTTCTTACTATGAAAAAAAAAGTAATACAAGTAATACATAGGCTATAGACACCTATACCTAAAGTGATTAAAACATTTGTATCTACCCAGTTTACAATTTTGTTTCTGGAACGCACAAACGTAGCAGAGTGCTCTACTGTGTAGTCGGTGATTTTTTTTAAAACCTTGTTTATAGTTTATACAATATTTTCTGAGTTAAAATGAATGAACCGCGTTAGAGGTTAAATAAACTAGCATAATGTTCTATCGATAACAATTATTTATACAGCGATAATGGAACCGTAGTTTCCCATAGATATTATTTTTTATATTCTCACTCGAGATAAATAAGCTAATATGAAATAATTATCTTTAAAGCGAAGTTCACCTGTTGGCTATTATTTAACCTTAAAAAAACTAATGCAATTTGTCTATTGATATGCGTTTACATCAAAATTTAAAATATGATGTATTCTTCAATGATCAAATGCAATGATACCATGGTATTTTATAAAAAATATTAATTTATTAATCTGTGTAACGACTAGATGTTAAGTTTAAAATACCGGAATTCATATGTGACCACTGACCAGTGATCACACACACGACACCGGACGATGTTTATGTACTTGGGTTGGAAATTTAGAATGATTTCAAATTACCTATTATGCGTACCTATCAAATAACAAGGACCTACTCATTATCATTTACATTGCTTACCCTAAGGATAAAAGGAATGCTAAAAACGAACAGTTCAGTAATGTTTGTGGACAAATTTAATTCAGATACAAATATATCGATTGGATATTCGGGTTTTTTTTTGAAATTTAACATGTCGTGGATTTAAATAAACAAAATAATTATTAAAATTGTATTGTTGTGAAAATTTAACAAACCGATTCACTAGAATTATATTAAGATTATGGGTTAGTTGAATTTGAAAATTATGTTTTGAAATAAAACTTTACTGAACTGGAATATGGTTTTGGTTATTTACATATGAATATATGATATTATATCATTAACGGAAAATGCATAAATTACCGTATATTTTTATTCATTACCTTTTTGTTTGAAGTGATAATAATATTGCATATTTTTATTGAAAGAATTATAACGATACATCAGCAAACATTTCAGGAAAAAATCTTTGAACCCGTGAGTTAGATAACAAACGTTGCAGTAATTTTTATCAGAAATGCATTACAATGCACACTGCACAAATGCATAATTAATTATATGTTTTTATACTTATCCTATTATATTCCTACACATTTTATATTTATATATTTCAAAAACCCGGAAACTGCATCGAGGCACTATTAGCCTGTTTTTAGGTCAGGAATAAAAATTTAAAAAAAATAGGTTATTACAGTATCTTTATATATTATATATTTTATGTTATTAGCAGGTATATGTATTTACATTTTCTTTTCAATATTTGTTTTTCTATTTTATTCGTGGACGCGTGCCACACGGCTTATATTATCGATCAATTGACGCTCATATAGTATATGTAGTGATATGTAAATGATTTTCTTACACAACTGTTTTGCTTGATGTATAATATTTTATTTTATTATATTATTAGAACTAATAATTAGTGTTTGATTTTTTTTTTTTGTTTCAAATGTAACTATATTAAATAACAACTAATAACTAATCGCGAGTTTTATCGTTATTGTTCAGTTGAGTGAATTGTGTCGCTAGGGCGATTACTCCAGCATAAAAATATGTAAGACATATTATTATATTATTTTTTTTTATTATTATAATATATATCACACAAGAGGACATTCTCATATTGTAGGTAGGTACTAGGTACGTAGAAAAACTATTTCCCGATTTCGATTGAAAGACAAAATACGAGGATTGTTGAATTTGTGCTCATAGATGATAACTTACACATTAATATTTTTTTTTTTACTCACACATTTTTATCTCATTAGTCATCTCGTTTTCTAATTCTACACGTAATATCATGTTGATATAAAATTATAATATCCGAAGTTTCTCGCGTAATTTAATTGTATAGTTTTCGTTCCGAAACGTCAATCGCAACGATATCTTCCGGGCTAAATATGAAACATTTCAACCCTTTCTGTACGGAAGGGTTAAATTCGGGAAGGGTGTCCGTAAGGCAGCGCCACCAGACGGCAATAAAAACGTTCAGAATAATCAAAAACGAGTTTTAATGTCATGAAAGTTCACTAAAATTTTTACGAAAAAAAATCAAACAGAACTATTTAAGCAATTACCTATCTATATAGTCACAAACGTAAAACACTCGATTGCATAAGCTTACATACATAGTCTATATATTTTTTTTTATACATACCTTATAATGTAATATGAAATTATCTATGATATTATTATTTTTCATTTGACCGACTAGATTCTCGAATTCTCAATTGTTTCTCGTGCGAAGCGTTCAAACGTAAATCTTTATGCGACCAAACGACCAGAATATATATATTATACTATATTATATTATACTATGCAGAACCACGTTACCTATACATGATATTATGATGTACAAAATTTAAATCTAATAATATGTTAGAATAATAATATAATAAAAAATATTTTTCGGACACTCGCGTGGCGCCGTGTACATATATATCGTATACAATTATTATTATATGATAGTAGCGTGTCGCGTCGGGCGCGAAGACGGTGTGAAAGGAAACGGAAAAACCGAGCAGCGTATTGTGGGTGGGCGGTGCGGGGAGCGGAAAAAAGGCGCTGGGTCGGCTGCGGCTGGGGCGGGAAAACGAAAAACGAAAAAAATAAGAATAAGGGTAGAACGGAGGGAAAACTACACCCCCTATCGCTTCTTCGCCGTCTGTGGCGGGGGTGGGACGAGCGACCGAGAGAAGAGAGAGCGCTAGGGGCGGACGCCGGCGCAGAAATACGCACGTAAGGAAAACGTCTGGCGGTGTACCGCGCGCTCTTCCTAAGAGGGAAAACCCGACCCCTATAGCGCCGCGGCGCGCACGGCCGTAGAAAAGGACGGCGCGCGGCGGCCGGCACACGCTACCGACAGGGACGGCGATATGTCCGCGACTCCAAGACATCTTGGCCGCGTATCTCCTCAGTCGCGCCGCGACGCCGACACAAGACGCCGCCACCGCCGCCGCCGCCGCTCTTACCGCTCTTACCGCCGCCGCCGCCGCCGCGAGTGCTACACACACACATACACACGCGCGCGCTCAGTTCGCCGCGCTCGTACAGCCGACGTTTTTCCGGCCCGGCGTCTTGAGACGTCGCTCAGTCTCAAGACTACTCCGACGTCGCGAACACCTTAGGTGCCCGACTCCCGATTTAGGCGTACACGCACGCACATACAATTATTTACATCTCTGCGACACTCCGATAGTATATAATTTCGTATACAGCAAGTGTCGCGAACGCAGCTTGCAATACTATTTTACGCACGGTTCGTTGATATATTTTATGATTTATTTTTATTCATAAAAAATTTTCACTCGTCTGGCACGCGCGTTCGTCTCGTTATTTTTATTTCAAAAATATATTATAAAATATTTTTTTTTTCATGTTTTAAAACACGTTTTAACTCTCGGGTTTTCAATTTTTTTTTTTTTTTTTTACAGATCTGAAAGAAAAATTTCCTTTTTCTCTTTCCGTAATCGTGTAGTAGTGCAGATCGAGTGAATTGCTTCCGGACGAATTTTACGCGCGTCATGTGCGGCCAATACTGTTACTACGGCTATCACTACCGCTGTCACCACTGTGTCTGATCATCGTTTGGACACACGAGCGAACAGAGAGAAAAAAATATATCAGAAAATTGTTTCACATCAGTCAAGACGATCTCTTCGGCCCCGCTGGATCTTCGCGCCTCGCCCGGCCACGAACACCTGCAGGGCGACGACGACGACGAAATGTCGGCGGACATACAACAGCAACAGCAGTCTGTGTTGTTGCAACGGCCGGTGTTCAAGATGAACCCGGCCGCGGATTTCTGGCAGCAACAGCGACAACAGTACCAGCAGCAGCAGCAACTCCAGCAGCAGCAGCAACAACAGCAGCAGCAGCAGCAGCAGCAGCAGCAACAGCAGCAGCAACAACAGCAGCAGCAGCAGCAGCAACAGCAACAGCAGCAGGCGGTTGACTCTTCGCCGTCGCCACAACCTCAGGCAGCGCCACCGCCGCCCACGCTGCAAGTCAACCATGACCAGCAGCAAGTTCCATCCTCCATCGTCGGAGTCGGACAACAACAGCAGCAGACGCCGAACAACGTACAGGTGACGGCTGACGAGGCGATCGCCATAGTCGCTCAACAAGTCGCACAACACCAACAACGGCAACAACAACAGCAACAACAACAACAAACGCAAAACGTCGAGATGACCGACGACACGGACGTCATCGTCGGACAACCGTCACCGGCGGCTATCCGCGCAGCCGTCCAGCAACAGCAACAGCAGGACTCGTCATCAGCCGCAGGACTGGCCGGACAACCACCGGTCGCCGGCGACCCGTCCGTATCCGTCGTCATCAACCAGAACAATTCTCTCGTGCTGAGCGACCCAAAAATGATGACCGAAAAATTGGTCAGCGAACTACAGGTGAGTCCATATTTTTATTTCCACGCGTAATTACATTGCAATAATTAATATTATGTCCACAAAACAAAAATAAAACCCGCTTTCCCTCCACAATAACAATTTATTTATCGACAAGTGTTTATATCAAATTTTTTTTAAGATTTTTTTTATTATTCTAATGAGAAATTGGATTTTAAAAATAACGTTATAACAATATAATATGAAAAAATACGTGCAGGATTTTCCTTTTTTTGACAGGGAATATATTTTCCACCGTAAAGCGATTATTATAATTTTTTTAATGATATAACAATATGTTGCCTATGATTAAGTCTCGAAATAATGTTAGTTTTAAAAATAATAATTTTCAAACTACAAATATAATTTGTCTAATTAAAACATATTAAATATGTTACAATCCAATTTTAATTAAAATAAATTACAATTAGAACAAAATTATTATCATGGCTGATACAATTTAATTAAACGAATGAAATAAAATAATCTTTGAAAAAACATTTAAATGATATATTTTAACGAAAAACATTTTATAGTTAAAATAATAGTTTTTTTTAGTCTTTATAATATTTTAAATTGTAACACTCAAAATATTATCATTGCAAAGTGTGCTATTGAGTTTGTATTTTAAACTTTGAAAAAAAATAAATTTTTCATCTAAAATATCAATGAATAAAATGTTAAACTAAATTTCCCGTTTTATCTCAAAGCAAAATTTTTATTTATTGTTCATAATATATATTTATTTTAAAATATATCACATACGAATTAGTTTCAAAAAAAATATTATTTTTAAGTAAAAAAAGCCTGCACGTGTACTTGGATTGAAATAAGTAGAAAAAACACATCTTTATTTTTAAAATTAAATTATACCGAGGTAAAAAAATAAATGTACTGAAATAATATTAATACAAAACAGATTGTTGGCATAATACCAAATAGAAAGAGTTGATGACGGCCAGTGAAAAAAAACGTAATTATAAGCGACATATTATAGGTAAAAATTATGATAGGGAAAAACCGAAGATATTATATTTAATATTTAATTTTGTTACTCAATCGCAATTATTAAAAAAATTAATACCTAAATGTTCATAATATAAATATCCTCTAATTTTCTTAATTATATTTAAAAAAATCTTCTAGTCAACTTAATTTTAACTTTTTAAGAACTAATATAATACCAAGTATAAAAACATTTATTTTAAGTGTATATGTTTATTTTATAGATAGTCAGATAGATTTTTTTATTTTTTTTGAGAAAGATAATTTGTGTAAATTAATTTAAATAAAGCAACCAAAATATAAACTATTAAATAAAAAAAAATAACCTTGACATTGATACTGAATTATTGACAGTTAATATTAGGTATTAATCTTAAAACCACTGTTATTTTATGTATGAAAAATTCATATTTATGTTTCGTAACCATCCAAAAAATAATTTTACGTTGGTTTAGTGGTTTAAATTTGTAAGTGTTTTATTTCATTGCATCAAACTTTTATGAATTAATATTATTCTACTGTTAACTAATAAGTACAAATAAGTAATATCTATAATATATACATCAAATGGCGTGCCAAGCATGGACTGTTGGCTTCATTCCTCTTGAAAGGCTTCAAACTAAAAAATTAAAGCATGCCGAAATAAATCTCGTTTACTAATAATTGTACAGTAGATACAGTAACGAAAAATAGCAAACAAACTAACTAAGCTTTAAAAGTATATAAAACATTACTATAAACTTACAAGTAAAATGCACTGTTGACCAAATAACAAGATAAAACAAAAAATAACGGCAAAAAAGTAATGATAAAACAATTAAATACCAAAAAATATGATCATGTTTAATGTGTAAAATTAGTATGTTGAATTGTGAAATTGAAGTGAACGACTGGACACGGTACACCAGTATGCCGTGGTCATTGTTGCCCAAACTCCTGCGGGGTAGTTTTTTTCTCGAATGCCTAACCTTATAAAAACCGGTCGACCGGCTTGAGCACGGGCTACACAACCGGATGGTCGCCAGGAGGTGTTACGCAACACGCGCGACCCCTATTAACATGTAGGGTATTTCGAAATGGGGTAGCCCTTAGTAATTCATTTTTATATTTTTGGGGTGCCGACTGGCCATTTGAGCCACTGTCGTTCTTTAGTTTCGACACAGTTTTTAAATTCTCCTGGAAAAAACTCATATTATCGTTAATAATAATAATAATTACAATTTTTATGCTATAAAAACAATATTATAATATTGAGAATGATCGTAGTTTTTTTATAGGGGAGGCCTGAAAGTTTTGCCTACGAAAAAATAGGAGTAACTCGCGTGGTAAAAACTTGTGGGTGGGTGAGTGTATGGAGAATGTGGACGGGGAGGACATAAGGAAACTCAGTTTAAGGACGAAGGGGCAAAAGGAATCGGAAAGGACCTGCGCGTTTCTGCCGGTCGGTTACAGTGTGCGGTGGCGCGCTCTTCACTCAGAGCTTTTTGCCGCCCGACACCGACACCAAACCGTAGTGACCACGTGAACACAACACGAGTCACAACCCCTTTGGCCGAATTGAAGCCAAATAACATGTGTCTGACAAACGTATTTCGAAAATAAAAAATATGGATAATTATTCTAAACGTATAATAAACTAATAATATATAACAGTAATGATAACTGCCGACAGGATTTTTCAAAAATATAAATCAGAATAAAAGTGTACCACATTAGACCAACATTAGATAAAAGATAAAATATAATCAATAAAAAATAATTTTACTTATGAATAATATGATATCGATTAAAAAAAAACTCTCAAATATCCGGGTTGTGATTATCGAAATCTTGTAGTACCTACCAACCTATATGCAGTACAGCCTATATACAATAATATGTTGTTACTAATAAAATGTTTTGTCGTTTGACTCTAACCAATGAAAAAAAGATACATTTGTGTATTGTTTTTTTTTTTAATGCTGCTTATTGTGGATTCACCATGTGCAGAACCGATCGATATCAGACCGCACTCTTGAAGAATGCTGGTCCACTCTTCAGCGAGTCAGCTGGAACGTCTTTCGTTCAGTACGCTATTTTTACATATAACAATTTATTGTATAATCGTATAGTATTCTATATAATATTTTATTGTACTTTCATTTTGTTTATGGTTTTATTTCGAACGAATAGCGTGTTTTATGCGTGTGTGTGGAATTTTTGTTTGGTTATTATTATATCATTATTATTTTGCTCACTTTTCGCCTGCATGTTTTTATTACCCTCCCGAAAAGTCAAAATCGCTTTTTATTGTAATATGACTGAAATTTGTTTACTGCACGTTCCTTTCGATATTATTTTTGTGTGCTATACAACACATCATAATATAGGTATTGTTTATTTGTATATATATATATTATATATATGTTTATATATTTATACCTATATCAGTCAAGAGGGGGTGGAGTGAGAGCACTAAAAATATACCAAGAAAAATACCGTATTACAAAAGTCTTCAGGTCACGCGACCGTTCTACCTACGGACGTCTCCTGTCAATATACACACTCACACACAAATACCCTTTGCAGGCAATCGTGTGGAAAAAATCAAGCTGCTCATTTGGTTCTATCACGAGAAAACATATTATATACCTACGATCCATATGTACATATACATATATACATAATATTATATATTATATATGTACCGTAGTATATTATATTGTTTTTAATATTATTATACTTTTTCAAATTTAACTGTTTGACAATTTTGAACAAAAATAAAATAAAAACCGATCGTCGAACAATATAAAATCGTCCGTCAATATATACTTCCCGAGATAGAGATCTTCGGGGTAAAATATTCCATTTTTCTACTGTTATATAGGATCGATGACCCTCTATAAGTTTTGCATAACGTCAATTAAAACCATTTTGTCGTAACAAAGGATACTCCTTCTGTTTGGTAACGGCGGCCGCCGTCACCGCCACCGCCGCGCTGTCTTCTTGTCCCTCCAATAATAGCCGTATGAAGTCCGATTGTGTTTTTGTATGTAAATATACATCCATCCGCTATCTTGATTCCGCCGTCCAAACTCAATTAATGAATTCTCCTTTTTACCTTTTTTTTTACCTCCCCTCCACCACGCACCCGATTATCCACGTCGCGGTTTCCTCCGAGAAGACATGACGCTGACATGTGCCACGGACAAGGTTAATTAGAGCGATATACGAGCACACCGGTGCATCTATAAAAGTCATTGAAAGTCCATCCGCGATCCGTTCATCTTCGAAACCGTGAGAAAATACCGTTAGCAGCTGTTAAAAAATTATATATTTTTTTTTACACGGTCCTTTTGTTTTATAAAATAGAAACCCCAGTCTGTTATCATGCATACGGGGACAATCCGGTTTATTTTTTTCATTAACAAGAGGATTAAAAAAAAAATCATATCTCTTACATACGGTATTACAACGGTTAAAATAAAAAAAAACACCACTAAAACGGTATTAATACAGTATTAAAATGTTTATTTTTTTCGTTCAAATTTTATCTTATCTTAATTTTTTATGTACATATGAATTAAATGAATCGAATTGACTTCATGTACATATTATAACATATTGTAATTAATTAAATTACAAATATTATAAATTTCATATTCATTCGATTCTATATTTATAACATGTTATCAGTTTAATAGGTAAAACTTAAGGCACTATTTGCTATAGTTTCATAAAAATATAATATATATACATACTGCAGCAATTTTAAACTCACAAAAAATAAAAATAAAATGCCTATAACTTGTTTTAATTAATAAAGTTATTCGAGTATTATAATATAATACCTATTTGTGATTTTCGCCATTAATCGCATTGTTTTTTAACATAGTATTCTTTGTTAATGTTGAATCTTAAAAAAATATGCAGCAAAAAGTAATTTATAGTACATTAGTATTTATAGTTAATACTTAATAGTAGCCGTACAATATTATACAATATATCATAATAATATTGCATATCTGTTGATTAATATTATGTTCTATATAATTATATTAAAAGATGCAATCTATAATTTTTAACTTTCATTTTACCGGTCCATTTCTGCAACCACCGGTCACGTATAAACGTGTATTTATTATATATTTGAACGCAAACGTTTTGGAAAAATATAGCAATTTTAATTAGCTCTCGTCGGTGTAATATCTTAATGCACCTATAAAATAATATTAGTCACTATAATATACTCGTATTATGCCCTTTTGCTCCCATTGCAGAAACAATGATACGAGGAATACATTTTTTTTTAGTATTTAAATTATTGTACAGTATAGTGAGCGTGCATTCGAATCACGTCGGCCGGCGGAAGCCAACCCATGAAGCGGTCCGAAATCCGAAGGCCTGATGGCGGCAGCGGTACGCCGTAAACCTATTATTGTAAAACAATGAAAAATTGTATCGAACATAAAAAAATGAAAATAAAATAATCGAAAATAATTAAAAAAGTACTCAGAACACAATGCCTTAAAATCGCCGGACCGAGGAAACAACACCTAGCGATACTAATGGTAGATAAGGGGGGGAGGGGAGAGGGCTCACCACAATGGCGGCAGTTCGGACCCAGCAATTTCATACGCAAATACTTATACATAATAGTTATAATAATAATAATAATAACAACAACAATAATAATGATAATATTATTATAATGCGAGTAGTAAAACAAAACGAAAAACGTCGTCGAGGCTTCCGAAAGAAATAAATTCGAACGCGGCACGCGAGAAACGCGAATGGGGCCATAAATAAAACGCCACCAACGCGTTTATTTTTCTGCTAAGAAAATCCCGCGCGCGCGTATTTTATAATATAAATAGGTAAACCTATAGTATTGTCCCGGGGCGGACGGCGCCGCCCAACCCTCGAAAGTAAGAAAAAAATTATTGTTATTACGATGTATCGTTATCTGATTTCGGTGGCCAAAAACGCCACACGAACCGCGGTGCACAAAATCTCCGATCAAAATTAAATTTATCGTATTATGCACGGCGCTGGTGAGCACCTAGCCGTGTTTTCTTTATACAAAATTATTATTTCCGTGAAAATAAAAAACAAATTTAAAAAACAAAAACGTAAATACTAAAAAAATCGGAGTGGTGCGCGCATCGTCCGCGAAAAGAACAACACTTACTCGGAGGTGCGCGTAATAATAATACAATAATATATTATGACGACGCGCAACGACACTCCACACTAGGGCGACCGCAACGTCGCGGTATATTATTATTAATAATTAGGCATTATTATTATTATTATTATTATTATTATCATAATCTCGAATGGTTTGCGGGTGATCGTTCGGATTCGCCGCGAGGTCGTTAAACGTCTGGTGACGTATACGCGATGCGATAAAGAAAGAACACCAGTTATAATATACACTTAAAAACACATGTACGCACACACATGCACACACACACACACACACATACACACACACACACACACACGGCACATATGTAAAGTTCCCGACCTAAGTCAACGTTGGGCTAGGCTAATATCGACGTCGGCGGTAGCGGCGCGGCGTACAGTACTGTCTGCGTCTTCGTTCGTCCAACAACCGCGGGTGGCGTCTATAACAGCGAAATCCGCCGTGATGATGTTATTGTCGCCGCGGTTGGCGCGATAAGCTATTACAATAATATTATATTATATCAACTCATTATTGTTATTATTTCAAAGCTGTTCGAATAAAAACAAGGAAAAAATGTTTTGATGGTCCGTCGGATTTATCATGAAATTCAATTGTTTAGACTTTCAGATCAAAGTGAGTAATACAATAGTTACGAATCGCGCTTACATTTTATATTTTTGCCGCCGCACACGCGTTTACCGCACCGATTTAACTAGGTCAACCCGCCGCCGCTCCCGCCGGGGTATGTTTATTCTATACATTTTTTCTTACAACATTTTTTATATTATTATTTTTAGTTATTATTATTTACTCTTACAACCTAGTACCAACGTTACCCAAACACGCCTACACACAATTTATAGTGTACACACAACAGTTGCATCGGTCTTGCGCGTCGACATGTGGCTAACGGCGGTGATGCGGCGTTGCGAGCGTCCTGCTCGCGTTTCCGTCGGTGCACGATCGCCACGTCAATTTTTAAAAACAGATACGCTCAAACCGTTCACTACTATAGATATTGACTTGTATAGTAATAATATTATGACATTATAATATTATTGTCATTATATTGTATTATATTGGCCACCCGTAGAAATCAATCGGGTCGAAGACTGCGGGGTGGTCTTCTTGTCTTCCGCGACGCGTCACCACTCGCCCGGATTCCTTCCGCGTCCTTGTCCGCTATTTTTAGACTATATCTAATTATAATACGTCCGCCCGGTCGTGAACCCGAATCCCACCACTCACACGCTCGCCATCCCAACTCTCAGAAACCCAAAAACCACACGGGACCCCCTACCGAGTCGTTCGGACGGCATTTATTTTATAATTTGTTTTTCGATTCGTCATCTTTTATTATTATATAATAAATATATATGTATCGCCCACTTAAAATGGTCTCGTCCTCTGCGTGCATATGTACACTGACCAACCTCAACACGATAAGCGTTATCATCGCGCTGTGCGTTGACCCGAGTGGCAGGTACAGCTACATAATCGGTTAGCTACATAATATACTTAAATACATAATATATAGTACCTACGTCGCTGATGAATGACGATGCTACGACGCGAGTCACGACTGTAATTTAACCTCTTAGCCCTATTATACATTCCGCAAATCTGCCCGCCTGTATTTGTTTTTGTATAGTATTGCAGTTTATTCGATCGATACTAATCAATTGGAAGATTTCTTTATATTTTTTCCCGTCATAATAATCATTATTATTTCAGTACTGATACGCATCGCCGAACGGGTTGATGGATTGTGTCTGTCTGAATAGTTCATTAGTGTTCATTAGTCGTGTTTGACGGGTTTCCGAAAGGGTTGTTTGTTAAATTTTTTTTTCCCGTTACGACCATCACCTGGTGTTTCGAACCGTCGTAGACACTATCTTATGTTGACCTTATGTTGACTACTACTGCGATGGTTGTGGTGGTGTTTTGCAGGTGATCATAGGCACGTGGGGTGTGTGTTTGTGTTCCGCGGAAGACGTCACCGAGTACAGCGTAAATCAAAATTAATAATATTAAAATTAATTTCCCTCTGTTATTTTTTAATTTTTTTTCTGTACTTTGTTTGATTTGCAACGCGCGTCGGCCGCCTCCATCGTCGTCGTGTAAATGTTCAGATATCAGTTAAACGACGTTCGGGCGTGCAAAAATAAAAAATAGTTTTTAATCATCGTCGGAATCCATAAAAATCACATCGTCTGCGTTAAGTGTCTGTAATGGATTTACCCCTTTTTTACCACTATATACTTTCAGTCGGTGCTAAAAAAAAAAAATATATATTATATTACGGCCATCACCGTTGCCGAGAAAATGCAATCAATGTTAAGTGGTTTATTGTTTTTAACCGTAGTTGTTGTAGTGTCGTCTCGTGTTTTTTTCTCCACTTTTTGCCAATTTTATTTTATGTGTACGCGTCCAAAGCACTCGCATGATGCTTGTGTCCGTACAGTAGTACCTATACATTATGCAGTATTTATATGTCCCTTGTATTATACTGTATGAGCTATTGTATTTAAGTATATGCGTGTGTGTATGCGTTTGTGTTTAATCTATAATATAGTATAATATGCAATAATAGTGTGTTACATCGGGTGACGATGACACGGCAGCGACGTGGAGGCGGCGACGAAGTATAATTTTTTAATTGCTCCGGTTTAATTAACCGCACGGGTGGGTTAAAAAAGCAGCATTTCAATTAATATTTTAGAGCGGAATAAAAAAAAAGTCTGTAACCTAGTAATTCAACCCTATACTAAGGGTTTATTTTTTTTAATTAATCCCTCGTTTCAACGCGTTATAATACATATGATCTCGCGCATACGGTTTTAAAACGTCAGGTGTACCAACCCTCGCGAGACCTAATAGGCGGCGTGTTTATTTTACCCCATATACGAGTATTTCAATTTTTTTTAGTTTCTTCCCCCTCCCTCTACCCGTTAATCCTTTTGCCGCGGTGGCTGGCAGATAATATGTTGTACCCTTTTTCGTCACGCACTCCGTATACCGGTCCCGAACCGGCTCTGTCCGCGTACAGCAGCCGCGCTCAGTATAATAACAGCAGCAGCAGCAGTTTCGTCTCGTGTATAGCATTTTTTTTTCTTATTTCGATTATAATTTTTATCACAATTATTGTCGAAATGATGAACCCAAAGACGCGGCCGCCGCCGTCTCCACGGCAATCGTCCGCACCTCCGCCGCGTACCTACTCACAGGCGTTTCGTTTGTGCTACAGATATTCATGCAAAAGTCGGCGGCCATGCAGATGCAGGCTCGCGACTTCGGCCGGCCTGGCAGCATCGGTGGTAGTTCGTTAAGTGGCAGCGGCCTAGAAGTGAGCAAACCACACCAGTGTCAGCAATGTCTCAAGTCGTTCAGCTCCAACCACCAACTGGTTCAGCACATTCGCGTCCACACCGGCGAGAAGCCGTACAAGTGTTCCTACTGCGAGCGCCGATTCAAACAGCTCAGCCACGTCCAACAGCACACCAGACTGCACACAGGTACTGAATAAAATATCATAAAATATTATAGTATACTATATACATGCGAGTACCGCACATTCGTAACGGATTATTCTGTATTTAATTTTTAAATAACCGTATAGGATATGTAATTTTAAATAATAATAATATGGGACGATATATAAGGTGAAATTTGATTAGATTTCAATATAAAAGTTGTGAGCTTGGCTTTAAACTTACATCACTATACAATAAACTATAC
Organism: Acyrthosiphon pisum; assembly: GCF_005508785.2. Classification (NCBI taxonomy): domain Eukaryota; kingdom Metazoa; phylum Arthropoda; class Insecta; order Hemiptera; family Aphididae; genus Acyrthosiphon; species Acyrthosiphon pisum. The sequence goes on along the minus strand of NC_042496.1, from coordinate 13,397,358 downwards.
TTGCAGTAAATAGCGAACGAGCAAAAATTATATATAACACTTGTATCTGGGTGGGGTGCGGCGCGTAAGTTGCCGGAATTTCACAGCCGCTATTTCAACTGTAATTATAGGAAATGGATTTTTGGAAGCAACAAAAAATAAAGGGATAACGTGATTGCGAAGAAAAGTAAATAAAAATAAAAAATTCTTTATAGAATGTCGTGTAACTATATATACTGATTCTGCTGTGACGACGAGGTAAAACACAATAAGAAAGTCGAGTAAAGTTGTTATATTGTTTTTAATTCTTACAAGCCCACGAATTTCCAATCATATCCAACCAATTTGCACCCTCTCCTCCCGTCAAACACCTCTCCATCACCTCGTGGAACTCACCCCGCGCCCATCATCGGTCGTAGATGTTTTTTCTGTTCGACACTTTCTCGGGCGCATTCACTTATATTATTATGTATTCAAACTTTTTGAAAAGCCTTTCCTCCCGCTGCTCGTAAAAATGTACCGTTGTGTTCTGGTTCGGGATTTGTGAAAAAAAAATATATATTTTCCTAAAAGCCGAAACGGTGACGGAGTTTTAATTATACATTTCGACCGATAAGTTTTACAAAATAGTCACGCCGACGTTTTTACTAATCGAATTACCACCTGGCTTTGTCTTTTTTACGATCGAGTAAAAAATAAAAACTGAGTAGGTACCTAATCACTCAAATTTTTTCTACATTGTTATTGCAATTTTTGTTATTGATGGAAAAGTTCTCATTATAAATAATTATACGTCGTCCAACGCTCCACTCTGATAATACGAATTATATAATGCGCTGCAATTATAAATGCATTGCAGTACAATAAAACATTCTATGCTCTAGTAGTCTAGTGCAACGGTGACGACGTGCACTTCACAAAACTGTTTACATCGCGTATAATAATATAATATAATAGCATTCTCTTCACGTATCGATAATACATATTATATATTATGTTATATTGTGTACAATATAAATTATAAAGTTAATACGAACATATTATTATAGACTTTATTTAATTGAACGAGATAAAGACCGCAAATTAACTTCGAACAGTCGCGGGCCGTGTCAGTGAACCGATGTGCAACTTTATCAGTGGTGGACGAGAGGCGTGATCTCCCCGATCGCCTCAGAGCCATGTATATATCTCGCGTTGTTTAGACGATATGAATTGATTTATTTGCTAATAACGTGTGCAATGTTTTATTGTTAGGTATTTTTCTTTTTTTGCCTATTTTTCTCTTTTACGACCAAACTGCGTCAAGTACGGATAATTCATTAAAAACCAAACGCATCGATAAGCGAACAACAATTATTAATTATTATTATTATTGTAATAAAATCTAGGTCAGTCGTAATTCACGATTTATTAATAATTATTATTACACGAACACATAATATAATAATGTGTGAATAATAACAGTAACCATCGTACTATCGTAGGCGTATCGAGCTGCAGATAATATACGCGATCCGCCTGATGAAATTTATATAAATAATGCGTTTGAGCTTTGAAAATTGAAATGTAAATATATCCCTCTATAGTCCATAAAAAAAGATTGCAGTGAGAGCATCAACCATTTTACAAGCGGAAAAAACTAAATAAATAAATGGAATGAAATTACACGAAAAAAATATAATCATTTTTTTCGCATTTCCCGAATAAATCACGTTTCGAAAAATGGTCCATCATTAACAGCTATTCATTCCCGTTAATTTTCTTCCCTTCAATATTCTCGGAGAAAAGTGTCCCCCTTTTTATGAATATAAAAAGAGCGGCGAAATACGAAAAAAAAACCTTCTTGATTTTTCCCTACAACGACGACCACGGTGGCTGCGCGCACGGACCCTTGTCAACTCATTGGTCGTTTTATTGTTATTTACTTTTAACAGATATTGGAAAAAAAAGGGCGTTTCGCAGGCACACCCGCGTTGTCGCATAAAAAAAATTGTATAAAAAAACGAACGAAAAAGTTTCCAATTATCCTCTGATAAATTCAATATCATCAACAAGTAGCCCGGCACCGCTTTTTTGCTCCATTTAATCCTGACGTTTATTAAAAAGTAAATATGTATATAATATAGTACACACTTATGTTTGAATATTTTTAAAAAATGCACAACATTTTTAATAGAAACACTCATTTTTTCCCCGTTGTATCTACTCCATACCATTTCTGTATCATAATCATAGGTTGATATAATATAGCGTTTTAATCGAGCGTTATCGGACTCCGTTTTTAATTAATAGCAAAACAAATATTGGTCTTTCCACTTACACTCATACACATACACATACACCACCATACTCAATTATTATTATACGTACGATTCGTACGCGTGCGATTAAAACTGCAGCTGCGTCAGAACTGGCTCTCACACGCCACACATCGACATCGTATATGTATATAATAATAATATTAATAATAATAATAATAATAATAGGTAATATCTCACATTCTCATTTCTCACCCCCTCTGGGTGGGGTTTGGCGCGCACATGTGGGCGTGTGCGAAATCAAACATGGCTGATGTCCAGCACCGTGTACGCAAAATACGCAAGGGTAAAACAAATGTTATCGATATAAGAATAGTCCTAGAAAAACGCAGATTATTATAATATCTCGACGTCGATTAGTTTTTTACTTTATTATACCTAATGACAAACACTTAATATTTTATGATAATATAACATGGTGTACCTATATACACGGCTACAATAGAGGGAATTTCATTCTTGCATCACGGTCAACTTTATATTATTATTTGTTATTATACACTGTATGTGTGAATTGTGTAACATGTGCAATACACTATACGTTGACGACCCTGTCATTTCCACCGATACAACTAACCACCAATGTGTGAATTGTGTCTAATCGCAGTCACAACGACTATATTATTATTATACATGTATGTGATTATGTTATAATTTATATTAATTTAATAATAATTTTCAACTGAGTACATTTTACGGTTAGGTTAGTTTAGGTTCGTAGTACAAGTTACGGAGTAAACCGTTTATCATACACTAAAAATTATATACGGATGCTCTACATTAATTTAATTATCAACGGAGGAATATTATTTATTTTTTCTTTAATTTAATACTGTTTGTATTTTTCCGAAAATTCCTCGATATTGTTAATCAGAATACATCAAATAGCAGATCAAACACTGTAGCGAACTTTTAATTGTTTTTACATGTATTTTAAAATCTATAATATGATTATTTTTCAATCGTAATTTTCAGTACCTACAAATTACAAATTATATTACACATAAACGCATAAAATATATTTTTGTTTGTATTTTAAAAATGACCACTTTGTCCACGTGTACAAACTCATTACTATTAATATCCCTCAAAATTTCTGAGCTTTTTAATGCCCACGAATGGTCATTCAATCATGTAAAATAAAATAAAATCGGTATCGAATGAGAGAAAAAATGTACGTCCAAAAATTGATAAATACATAATATTAGAGCAACGGTGGTGCGTAAATGTGATTTTGGTCGGGCTCCGGTGGGAATGAATCAAATTACCGAAACCAATTTCCGCGTGTACGCCAATCTCCGGTGAAAAATGTTGTCGTCGACAAAAAAGAATCACTGTTAAAAATAATAATTATCATTGGTGGTGGTAAGAAGACGATAAAACGTATTCTCCGCGGTCAACTAATAATTAACTAACTCATAGTAATATTATATTATAACGCCGTTTCTCATACTCTACATAATATGATATTTATACCTATATATATTATATATAGGTATATATTATAAATGACACCGAATACGAATGTGACCAGTGCGTTTTTACTCACAAGTCTCCGGGTGTGTTGTGCTTCGTCATCCGCGGTGGAGAAGTCAGCGGGGTGGTGGAGAGCTATAATAAATACGACAGGTAAATCGCCGAGGCAATCAAACCGCGTGTAAAAGTTATAATATCTATATAATAATAATAACAACAATAATACCGTATATAGGTTTTAGGTACACTGCTAATATAGACTATAGTTGGTACTTGTATCCTTGATACACACTACAGTATATTATTATTATTTATTTATTACAATATGTGTGCAAACGTTAATATCAGCAAATTACGACTTCGCGGGCATGCACACTTCACAGAGACTATAATATTATACAATATAGTAGTATACCTATATAGGCTATAAGTCATTATTATGGTATGGACGGCGGTCACGAACAACGGTATGGCAGTGGCCCAGTCACATCGACGGCGACGTTTCGTGTACGTAAACAAGAAGCACCCCGGTCGTACCCCGGACGTACCTATATAAAAATTAATTCGTATTATTCGCATTTCGCAATAATTTTCTAATATTATAAATAATAATAATAATAATATATTCACCGGAAGCACCGGTACCAGTTTCGTAGCGGTGTGTGTTAATATTTTAATAGCGACGCACTGTGTATAATGTATATTATGTACGACCGGCGGCCGCGTAATGAGCGGCGGCGGTGGGAAGAACGACCGTCGTAGGAATAAACGTAGAAACGGCACGCGCGGACGGTCGAGAAATATAATAATATAATACGTTAAGTAATACAGTACCTATACCTATCTGTATGATAATATATTAGAATAAAGACGTCCGCCGGACACGTCCCGTGCGGCGACGGCGGCGGCCGACTGATTGGCGGCAAATCGGTTTTAACTGGCGCGCTGCAGTGGTAGTTTATCTGAACATTAGCATATTATATTGTTGTTATTATTACGAAGTTAAAATTTATATGAATACTATATAATATGTATTTCAACGATTATTGTACATTTTCGATGTGCTATTATCATTTGTAGATATAAAAATTATACCAGTTATACCTACCTACCTACATGTGTCTTTACCCCGCGCTGTAACCGATAGGCGGCCGTAATAAATCAGTTAAGTATAAAGTAGTTCAGTGTACCGATTACCGACATTAATCTGAACCTTAACTTTCTGCCTTCAATAACCGACATATCCAGAATAGGTATCAACTATCAATACTAAAAATAATTGTTTTACTTTACGTTTATAATACTATAGATAAAATTAAAACTATTTTAACAACATAATATTTAATACTAGCGTATGATTTTGAAAACAAATACCTCCAGGGTTTTAAAACACTTAATACATTTTCATGAGAAAACCATACGTCTTATATTACTATATATAATTATATAAATTTGTTATGTGTATATATATATATTCTATATTACTATATAATCTAAATAATATTCATAATGATCGTTGCGACTCGAGAGAACTGCGGAAGGTCTAATTTAATGCCATTATTTAGTTGGTGAAACATCCTGGTATATAACAACGAAAATAAAGAAAAACATTAGGTAGATAGGTACCTATATTATTTTTACAACTAAAATCTAGAATATTCAAAACGAGATTTTTTGATAAAAACTCATGGACTAAAAATGTATATAATTACACGCCCCCTCGGGGTCGTACATAATGATTTATCTTTAAACGTTACTGACACAACGCATTTGTTCAAACGATTACAACGTTTCATTTTTTCATGTTAACAAAATAATGCGTCTCGGTTGTTCAATACCAATGAAGTATCTACACATAAATTTCAATTGTTTTTCTTTTAAAATTTAATTTGGAAAATGAATCTTGGATTTTATACTTAGATACTAATCATGTCCAATAAATTTACATCAATACAGCTGATTTACAAACAATAATACACTATGTATTGTTTTTACTTTATATTAAAATATATTATATGTAGGTATACCTACTGTATTAGTGTGTCTAAAAAGTTGTACTTTTAACCTTGTACGCATTTTAAAATATATGTGGTGGGGATCACACATCATTTATTGTGCGCTCAACGATTAATGATAATACGCCTTAACAAGCTAATTTACTTACACTAAATCAGTTATTATACTTATTATACATTTCATCGTGATATAAGTATATATTTATATAATATACCTAGATACCTAGATATATGTAACCACCCAACCCCCCCACCATTAAATTTTAAAACATTATATGAAAAGTAACAGTATTGGTATTACCCTACTCATAAACTTTTAAACGACGAAATCGTATTCTGTATATGAGATATATCTTCAATATTATTTCGTCTCAAATACAAACTAAAATTATTGATTTCCATGTGTACACATAGACAGTTCTCTCTTTCTCACTCGGTCCCTCTCGCTCTCTGGACCCTAACTGGGACGCTTTTTAGACGATGGAAAGGGCGGCGGGAAATGAAATGGAAGTGGCGGTGGACACCCTTTTTGATGGTCGTCAACGTCGGATGCGGTGGCGGCGTCGGCGTCGGTTGCGGTGGGGGTTAAATTGCTGCATTGATGGCCGCGCGAAAATGGGTTTGGTCTAGCCGTGTCTAGCGATTTCACTATTGGTCAACACGTTTGGTCTATGCGTTACGCGTTCACACACGGTGTCACGTGGTGGCAGTGGCGGTCGTGTATTCTGCGTGCTCTATACAGCCACTACGGTGGCGTCATGAAATCACGGTTCTCGATTTATATGTCTGAACTCTTTAACTCGTTTTTGTTCCTCCGCATACCGCCAAAATAACGTTCATTAGTGCATAGGCAGAAATGAAATAAGTAATCGAGAAATAGAATGGAATTATTATTATTTTTTTTTCATATAATATATTTTGGTAAGGCCAATTTAGTCCAGGAAACCAGAAGACATTAGTGGACGATACCTGCTGTGTTCACGGGAAGGGTTGAAAAAAATGTATAAGTTAAAACTCACGCGAAACGTACGCACTTAATTTCCGTAAAAGGGTCACGATAATAAGGTGGTGGTGAGTGTTTAAGTTTCTTATACATTTTTTTTCTCGTCTAACACAGTTAATTTTGTGGCCCTTGTCCACGCCCACCGTTGTCATCAACCGCGCGGTCATTAGCATATAAACGAAGCAAAGGCGATACAATATTATTATTAAGTGTCCGGAAAAACTGAGCCTTTTTCCGTATAATAATAACAATATTTCTTTGGGCAAACGACAAGTAAGTGTAATCGTATTCCGGTCACGTATTTTGCGAGGTGAGAAAAAGTGGTTGTTAAAAATTACACTACTTAAGTTGCCTCTACAAATCGATCGTTTCAAGTATTTTTATTTTGCGTATAAATGTGACGATGACAATAGGTCGGAAAATTATTAGCTACACGTAAAATATGAAAATAGTAACGTTGGCTGCATATCTATATATTACTCGTATAATAAATAATATTATTTAGTCTGTATAACATTAAGCGTACATTCACGCACATCCTCCCTTTATTTTTTTGCTCCAAAACGATTTATCCGATAAATATCCGTGCACATATCATCAAGTACACAGATACCATCAAGACGTCGTCGAAGTAACGTATACGTTTGTATGTTTAATATTATATAATGTATGTATACACCTATAATAATACGTAGGTACGCGTTTGTATTGCATCTATAATCTATATGCACTCAGCTCTCATATTTTATCACTTTATATATTATACATACATATACTTATACACGTTGTGTGAAATATACATTATAATATTTTATATATATATATACAAGAATGAGTTTGGGCAATGTTCCAAGTCCGACGACGGCCGATGTGCCGCTCGTCGTACGTATATTGAGTATGGAACATGTGTATGTGTGTGTGCATACTCGCATGTGTTTATAAGGTGCAAGTGAGTGTGTGTGTAGAAAGTGTCTCTGAACAGGGTCACTTTAGGTCTAGCTCGCGATGTACGATGATTTACAGCAGAATTTATCGACATTATACACGTTGGGTTAATGAAAAAGTGGACAAAGTTCATTAAGTATGTAGATTCAGTTGAACACTTCGAGGCAATAAATTATCGGTCACGTTCCGAATGGATTAAATCGACTTCTTATATATATTTATTTTTTCTCTTCTTTTTTTCATTTTTCTTTTTTTTACATATCGACGGGATTACTTCTTTGCTTACTCGATATTTTTCTCTCTTTTTTTTCTTATTTTTCCAATCTCATGCTCGTTGTATGTATATATATAATATGTGTGTATGTGTATGTGTATGTACAGACTTGTGTACGCGCGCAGTGTGCACTGCAGCGGCGGTTATAGGACGCGTACACATAGAGAATGTTAACGGAAAACAAGCCGTTTATGGGCACGAACGACATTTATTGGACATAGGCACGCATCGGTAAAAAGAAAAAAATTATAATAATCCACCCAACCCGCTCACAAACGTATACCGCTTATCTTAACAGATTTTTCATCTTTCTATCCGTCCAATTTATGTGTGCACAAATACGAATGTATAATAGGTACACTTTATCATAATATTATATAACAGTGGGAATAGGTACATCATTATAGGTATTTAGATATGTAGAAACGCGTCATTATATAATATATTATATTATATTGACATAGGTAGATATTAACTATAATTAATATAATATATCGAATATGCACGGGATAAGTTCGGGAATTATAGTTAGGTATATGGTGTTTATATGGTGTTATTCGATGTTGTTTTCAAGGTGATCGCTACTATAATGTTTTGATAGTTATCAGTAGTTGAAAGGTCAATCTGGTATATGCACTAATGCACTTACAATATTATAATATTCTGTATAATCAGTTATTAATTCTCAGCCACAACTCAGCATTTTTCTACAAACTATCAATTTTAATCATTATAACAAGTTATAATAAAAATCACATTCGTTAGTATAGTTACTAGTACTTAAGAAAAAATAACTATAATAAATGCATACTTTAAGGTCGGTAATGCGTTTTAACTAATAGTATAATTAGGGTAACTTGCTTAACAATATACACGTATACACCGATATTAAGGATTGACCGCTGAGATTTTACAGCATCATTCGTATAATTACCACGATTATTAACGTATAAACGATTGAAAACCACACGAAAAAAAAAAGGTCAGCAAAAGCCAAAACACTACCTACCGTGTGGCCGCCAACAATAATAATAAAAGGTCTTTTTTTCTCCGTTTTAATCCCGTCAAAGGGTTGAAAAGGGACTAAATTCAATTATTTATATTGTAGTCGCTTTCTGCAAACAATTACCGGACTTTTTTTTCCTCTTCGGAAAACTTTTTATTGGAAAAACAAAATATCCACCACCAGTTATATTGCCATTTACCTGTCGCCAAAACCGTATCACCGTGTTATTATTATCATTTGATATTATTATTATTTTACTTTGTCCGATTAAACCCACACGGATTATATAATTACCTATATATGCGGTCTATTTTATAAAAACGTAATTTTTAAATATTACATGTAGATACACGTAAATATAATAATCGTAATAATACAATCGCTGTGTGTAAACGTATTAATCTATATTATAAAGGATGATTCACCGGTCATGCGCACTCTCTAATTTTTCAATAATAATACAGTTATTTAATACAGAATTTTTAAAGGTATTTAAAGACATTTGACGGTATTTTATTAGATTTAGATTTAATATTTTTATTATTTAAGGAGAGTTCTGTGGAGATATAAACTTCTGTTTTTCAAAAGAGAACCATCTTTTTTATGGTCTTTATAAGTACATATATTTAAAAATTTCAAAAATCAAAATTTGAATAAATCCATTACTAAATTTAAAAAAATGGGATGACCATACTTGGTGAATAACCCTGTATAATAGAGTATAATATTGTATACATGCGTATATAGAGACAGGACCGGACAATAAACAAAAAATACTATTGTCATTAGCCGCTGTTGTGCGTGCGGGCAATCGACAGGATGACGTATATGAATTTCGATATTGTACGCATAATATATTTTATTATTTTGTATTTTTGTGGACCCCAGTGTTTTAAATCATTCTAGCAGAGCCGAATTGTTTTTTTGACCAAAAAACAACGCGGTGCCAGGGACTGTAAATAATATTATAATAATGAAAACACGCAAAAAACCGATGGGAATTGGACAAAAAATAACACCGCCGTTGCGAAAAATATGAACGATGCGATTTATGTGTCCACCCGTTTCGGTACATAAATCTCGTGACATTATATAGATGTATTATACACATAGATGTGCGTATATATATATATATACATTTTTTGCTCTGTTTTTCCGAAAATCATTCAGGGAAAAATCCACCCAGTCTGCCACCCGTGTGTTTTTTATTACACTGCCCTCAATCACGTTTGTTTTGGCAGCCGTATACGTCATTTTAACGTGATTATATAATACACATTATGTATATGTATAATAATATATACATAGGTAATAACGGTATGTCACTATATACCATATCGTATACTCAGCCTCTCCCAATCACAAAAACAAATAAAAAACAGTTTCGAATATAATATAACTATACGATAAATAAAATTGTTTACATAGGTAGGTGCATTCCTCATTCATACGCATTAAGTTTATTAGATATAAGAATAATCTCGGTTGGAAAGTGCAACAATATTTTATAAAATAAGCGCACTGTTATAGCAAACGAGTATTAATAGTATTCGTTTTGAGTTTACTACGGTCCTTTGCAACAGCATTTGTATGCGCGCATAGTTCACTATGCAGTAGGTAGGTACTACGTGATCTGCACGTTAGAATTTCGATGAATACTCTCTCACGGAAGACGCGCTAAGAAGCGAAGTGAACAAAAAAAAAAATTAAATAATAATAATAGTAAAAAAATTAAATAAATAAATTAGTGAATCATTTGAAATGCTCGCGTTAAAACAAAAGCATCCGCGGGGATCGCGTTGCAGGCTGCGAAAAGGGGTTTAGACGAAAGGGGAATTATTATATTTGTTGGCGCAAAAAATACACATATCCGGGTAAAATTACCATAACGTGTCGGTAAAAATGTAACAAAAGAATATCTAATTGGATACGCGCGGTTCTCAAGGTGCCGCAGTGTGTATCACTCGCGACGGGATATACACGGGAGACGGCAGTGCAGTGCGTATAGGTATAGGTCCACGCATATTCTATAGTATATATATAATACGCACTGTTAAAAACAAAAAGGGAAAAAAAGATATAAAAAAAAAAAAAAATAGAATAATATAATAATATAACGACGACTAGTGAAAAAAATCAGATGGCATCGTGCTAACGTGTTAAAACAATAGCGGCTCTTCCTTCCGCAAAGGACCACATTTATATAATATTATATCGTTGCACGCACGTACCTATATACAGTATACATCGCACTGTATAATGTTTGTCAGTATTTGCATATGAAACGGCTGCGCGTATACGACTGCAGTATAACCGGTTATGATGGCATTTTTTTACTACTTTTAAGTTTTTGTTTTCTTCCGACACGCTATTATTATTATTATTATTATTGTGATTGCTGTTGTACGATGACGGTTGAAACGCGTATTATATTTTCGTTGTTCATGTATTTTGTTTTTGTTTAACAGGAGAACGACCTTACAGATGCCACTTGGCCGAGTGCGGACGAGCTTTCATACAGCTGTCCAATCTGCAGCAACATCTCCGCAACCACGATGCCCAAGTGGAGAGGGCCAAAAACCGGCCGTTCCACTGCACCATCTGCGGCAAAGGTTTCGCCACCGAGTCCAGTCTGCGCACCCACACGGCTAAGGTGAGGAGACGTTGTTTCGATATCGTTATTTATTATTCGGCTCGCTAGTAAGACACGCGCCTGTTTGTGTTTATTTTTGTACCTATAGGCAGTGGCAGTGTGAAATATATACATTATATGATGTTGCTTATATTGTATAGCAGGTGTCCAACGCTTATTAATAAAAAATATTATACTATATACAGCGACCGTACTGTGTGTATTTATATATATGTATGTGTAGAAATATATTATAGGCACATACGTCTCTCTTGTGTATAGTCGTATCGTTAAGAAATGACGTCATTATATACATACAAAATATTTTGTCAGTTTTAATCGAATTTCCGCTTACCAAATGCTGCGGTAGTCGACCGAATAACAGCACGAATAATGGTATAGTATAGTAGTGCCATTAGAGGTAGATGACTTTGACCCAGTTATGTAGGTAAAGAGGATTTTCTTCACGGTGATGCGTAGGTTTTATCCCTCCAATCTCGTATCGGTGATGACGACGATATATCGTCGTTATTGTCATAACCTATGATTTATGACGTCATCACGAATGATGGTGTACAGCATAATTATAGTTGTGTGTGTTTGCGTTTATAAAAAAAAAAACAGGGACTTATAGAAAATTCAAATATGATATATATTGTATACAAATGAAATAACTATAAAAATAAAATAAAAAAATATGTAAATATTATTACACACATCAGGTCCTATATATATGATAGATTAAATAGGTTGAGAAGTTGTTTTTTTACCGCACACACAATGCTGCAAATTCATATAACTCTTATTCTAGCATATGTATATAATATATTATGCACGTATAATGTCCATAAAATATACGCAGTTACTGGCTAGACGTACGGATTTTTAATCGTTTTGTCACGATAACGACCGCAATAATATTTTCCTCGTTATAGAATTATATTATATTATTATATATGTAATATGTATATAATATTATGCCGTCTTCGTCGTGGTCGCTAAGATTGCATTACACGCAAGCGCGCACCATATTATTATTATTATTATATTATTATATGTACTCGACCGGGTGACGAGGGTGTGTGGAGTAGCGGATAGCGCCGCGGCCAATGAAATATAGTGACAACCCGGTGGCTTATTTGAAAAGTTAATGGGAAAAAGCTGGCAAAAAGGGTTTTAATTCTTACGGACATCTTATACTTTTAGTTAATTTTGTTATTTCTTCAAATCTGCCACGTTACGATTTTCACTGCTGTAATTAAAACTGCGAAAAATGGACTTTATTTCCCCTCTCGGCTTCACTTATCCCACCGGTGATACCGTTGCCGCCGAACGTCGTCACGACTGCTGGTGATCAGACTAAGCAAAAGCATCATTACTTTTTTTTCTCGGTCTGGACAAAACAGTAAGACCAACAAATACGTGAACTATAAATAATTAAATATTCTCTTGATTCCAAATTCTGTTAAGTTAATATTATTTATATCAATAAAAAAATATTTAGATAGGTTTTTTTATTATTCTGTTAATGAAACTTAGAATATATGGGCCAACGTGTAAATGTGCAGTAATCGTATTTTTTCGACGTTATTTTTATATTTTATTCGCATGTATATAATCTTGTAGGAAATCCAAAAGTATATGCAGTCTAAAAGAAAAAAAGTTTATGCGGTACTATTTGTCGTACGTGTAGTGTACAGAACGTGTGCCAAGTTGCAATAATAATTATTTCAATAGTGCGGTTATTACTACCACGAGCCGTTTGAAAACATTACACATTATGACTTTGTTTAAGAACACGCTTTGTTATAAAAATTCCGTAAACAAAACTCCCAAAAATCATAAAACAAATTAAAATATTTTTATTTTTATTTATATGAAGATAAGTTTTGAAAAATGATCAGGTCATAATTTTTAGTAGATAGGTACTTATACGATTAAAATGACATTTCATGTTTTTTTTTAACTTTAGTTAGGGCACCTTTCATTTACGATCGTTGATTATTATTTATTGTTAATTTATGCCTCAAAGTTTGTATAGTCTAACGAAAGGGTGAAACATTTAACACAGTAGGGTAAAAGTTTTTCTTGTTTCAAAACGTTCCACTTCTTTTTTTCCATTTTATTTTTTTTGTCGTGTTGAATTAACCAAAGTGTTTATTGCCTTATGCTTTTTTTTCATACCATAAAAAGACATATTTGTATATTATTATTTTAGTATATAAATAATATTTCTTTTAAATCAACGTGTGGCCTTGATTGTGTCTATTCAATAATATTGTGGCAGTGATGCGAAATACTTTTCTGAGAGTATGTATATAAATTGAATTTCTGCATAATATTCGCCAAGTGACCGATCCATAAAAATAGAAACAACCATAAACACATTCTCGGGTCGTTAAACTTGGCGTTGCAATTCCAATGTGTTTTTGTGCAATTATTTTGATTTACCACAAAAGATCCTTCAATATATCTATGCAAACAATCCCAACTAATAAAACATAACTGATTATGCCGTTCCTCAAAATTCATGTGGTTCGGTCAGACCGCACTTGATTCACAGAATTTTTTTTTGCATTTCAAATTTATATATATTTTTATGTTCTTTTATCATTGCATTTTCAAATGTTTAATAGGGCGAAAATCCGGTGAAGTGTAACACGAATGTAAATTAGAATGAAAAGGGTTGTGCAAAAATATGACGTAATAAAAAAAAACACCACTATTCGACGATATTCATTAAAAATGTGAAAAGGGTATTAAGAGTATTCGTTATTGACCCTTCTTGTGTTCAGCCTTTTATTAACATACTTCTATGCGTATTATGACCCTTGTGTATATATAAAAAAAAGTACAACAAAAACGCCAAAATAACATGGGAACTAGATAACACAGATATATATTTTTTTACAGCGTAACGTATATATTATACATTCAGAATTTTTGTAAATCTTATAGGCCACGCGACGGATCCCGAGGCGCTTATTTATGTAGTGCGTGAGCAGGTGAACCGATTTACATACTACGCACAGGACGATTAATTTTTCGGAAATAGAATAAATTAACACTTGTCGAAAACAAAACGAAAGAATGTTTCTGTTGATTTCTATCGAAACTAAAAAAATAAATTAGGGACTGTTGATTTCTGAGCATACAGGTGGTTTGTTCGGTTTCTTTCTTTTATCCGGCGTGGGCGTGTTATTTATTTTTCCAGGCACTTTTTAAAGAAAAAAAAACAATTCTTTGTGTACAGTTACATTTTTTTTTTTTGGCCACCAAACAATTATTTTAATTTCTTATGCATCCCACCCGATGTTCGATTTTTTCCTGGTGCATGTACAATTATATGCGATATACTAGCTTGATGCATCCCGCGTATAGCAGGTGTTGAAACAGTTTGTATATACATGCACACAATATTGAATAATAATGCAAGTGTCGGAGGTAATTGCACGTTGTCTTGTCGTTTGATTGAATGCACTCGCATTCAAATTGCTGTACGCATAATAATCGTTATTAAAATACAAAAAAAAATTAAGTACCTATACGCATTGTGCATACATGCACGCTGTCCTAAATAAATAACACGAATGTTCGGCGTCTCGGTCCTTTTTTTCTATCATTCTTATTTGTTTTTATTATTTAACATTTTATGATTTCAATTTTCAAGTAGGAATACTTGCCACTATTATAAGAATACCATCATATTTTATCAACATTTCATTTTTTGCGTGATCTGTTTTAAGTTTCGTATCGACATTTCGACATCTGTACTACTACGTTAACGAAAAATCCGTCTAGACGTTTATATTCAGGATTTTCTGTTCTAATTAATTTACTTTTTATTTATTTTTCTCGTTCCGAACGCGTTTTGTTAGATCGCCGGTATCGTTAGTAATGTCATCGGCTAACGCATTTCATTATTCGAATTATAACGCGCGTTTATCGCTGCACGCACACTTCTAAATTCTAATAGACACATGCGCACACACATAATATGTAATAATATGTTATATTATATTACATACAACTAATCCATTCATTCATGATGATAATAATAATAATAATAATAATAACTTTTTAATAGTCTCTCCGCGGGGCAGTGTATAATAATATAATATGATATATATTAAAGATCGATATCCAGCACGCGCGTTTTCGCTTTTTACTCACTCGTATACGATATATTATACTGTATTCCTATACTTATCTACCGGTGCACAGCGCGCACGTTATAATATTTTATTTATTTCTTTCTTTCTTATATTTTTAATGGCAGCAGCTCATTATTTTCTCATCCGGACGTAAAAAGCGGGACCGATCTTCGGACCGTGAACGTCGGCGGTGGTGAAGAGCGGAGCGCGGTATAGATAGGTGACGCGAGAGCGCGGCATACAATATAATATATATATATGTGCGTGTGTGTTTATATAAATTTATGTGTGTGTGTGTTCGTATACGTGTATGTGTGTGTGTGTATGTGAGTGAGTGTGTGTGCCTACCTATATATTATAGCGAAGCCGCGCGCACATGATATTCTAATAAGAGGCCATAAATTTTGCGGCGGGCAATACACGGCGCGGACGCTCGTGTCGTCGTAGACCACTTTCCGTAAATGGAACGACGACGACAACGATGACGGGGAAACGGCGGCGTGTACACGAAAAACCGTGGAAAGTTTAACCGCATTTTTCTCTACAGTTTGCGTATTTACGTGCGTGCGTGCGTGCGTGCGTGCGTGAGTGCGTGCGTGTGCCGCGAACGTTTCGCTAGAGTTGTACAACAGAACATAATATTATAGCAATAGATATATAATATCGTATAGATGGCATGGCGCTGGAACACGGGACGAAATACAATAAAAATGTCGTATAGATACATTTTATAATAATAATATATGCATGTATAATTTACTTACTTATTACAGTACTTTGAGGTAATCCCGTAAATTAAATAAAATAATAATAAAATTAATATTATATTATTATTACTTGCGTCCAGACCATCGGCGTATTGTTTTTTAGCTGTCAATAAAAAAACAAAATAGTGACATCCGTAATAATTTATGTTTTTATAACATACGCGCACCCAATTCAATATTGTAACGTGCCACACAGCTACTACGCCTAATTATTGTAATTTTTATTATAATAATATGCCAACCCGTTTTTCATTTCAAGCAGCCGATAACGCTTATGATTATATACCGAGTGGATTTGCGCACTGGAATTCCATTAATTTTTCCAATTTCATCGTAGTCGTCTCCCCCGTCATATTATTATTATTATATTATAATCCTTTCTTTTGCAAACGCTATTTTCGTACATAATCATTTTTTTAAGTACTTTTTCGTGGAACAAGGGTTTATAATCGCATATTTTTCTCCTTCTCACTCATTCTTTTTCTCTGTATATTTGTTTTCCTCTCGTTTTTTTTTAAATGTAATATAATTAAATCTATTTTCAATCCAGTCAAAATCGTAACGACTAGATAGTTTGAAAACTGGTCATCTATAAGTGGCGTGATAAGAAAGTACGCAAGTAAATCATGTTACCGCGAAACGTTCTGTATTTCATTTATAATAAATAATTTAATTCAGTGCGCCACCGTGCAAAACGATAAAACTCATGAAGAAAATATTAGTTTTATGCAATAAAGGTGCATAAATCATTTAGGTACACAAAGTAAAAGTATTTGGCATTAATATAAAGTTTATATTGGAAATGGTAATGGTCACGGTGAATTTAATGCTTAATAATGACATTTTTCGTTCGCTTTTGGTAATTGTGTACCTACTTATGCGATTATAGACTATAGTTTCTCGTACAAAAAAATACACAACATTAAATATTCAAATGACTTGTTGGAGGTTGGGTTAGTAAACTTTTAAACTAGGCATTATTGAAAAATATAATGAATACTACTATACTAGTAAAAAATTATTTTTATATTTTATCAATATATTTAAGTATAGACACAGTGCTGAATTGAACTATTAAAAACTCATTATTGGTTGATTACGATATTTCCATTATTTTATTTTTTTAATTTTGTAACACTTATCGGGATTAATATTGTATAATATTCAATTGTGAAAAAAAATGCTAATTTAAAAAAAAACACTATTAGATTACCAGGCTGTATATTCTGTGTACAAGGACTGGATAGTGGATAGCTATATACTTTGACGAAAGCCGTATACAAATCACGTGCAAAAACCGCTAGTAATTATTAACGGTGTCCCGAGTCCGGGCGGGCGCCTATTCTTTCGACTTTCGAGAACACTCAGACCGATAAATTATACTTTGTTTATAAAATATTTAATAAAAATGTAAATCTCCGCTCCTTGGACGACGCCGCAGACGGACTTTTAATAAAAGTCACCGGGCTGCAAGTAGTCGGAAGGGCTTTTAAAAATTAAAATTACGTTTGTTTTATTGCCATCCCCTTTACTCGTCGCCTACTTCTCCTCCACCGGTCGAGTACTTTTTGCTCGGACACATCTCCCAAGGCGCCGATATCGTAACATTCTATATAGCCACCGCACACCATTGCCAGCATTTATATACATTATGTCATATTGTATAAATGTAGAAACTGTGTTTATATATAACATGATATACATATATAACAGTATAGTTTTGTTCTCGTATGTTTTTTCATCGCACATAATATCGGAACGGGGTGGAAAAAATAATAACGATTAAAATATTATTGTTGTGCGACAATAAACTCCGGTCGGTAAATTTTAGAGTATATTATAATATACACGAGCGTATAACGATAAATCCGAGCACGCAGTCGCCTAAACAGCAGCGCACCATAAATTTGATCTTTCCGAGCGTATATTTTGCGGCGGCGGTGGTCAGGTTTATGCGTGTACGGCGTACGTAAAACATAACGGAAACATAATTTTTTTCAAAATGGCCATTCAAACGCACAGCAGACAGAATATATTTATATACAAATAAAAATATGTGTATTTTGTATATCTAGATAGTAGATAGTAGATTAATACGTGTGTCCAAAGGGACCATGTCGGTATTGTGTTTCTTCACGCGAAGCGGAAAGGAAACACGCTGTGCAATGGCGGCGGCTGTGTGTATATCATAATATATACTATAATATAGTGTCTCCCCCGCCAACAAGTCCCGAACACGCGCGTACTTCCGGGTTCGCTGATTACTGGTTATACCTGACGTATGTTTTATTGTTATTTTCAGGAACATTTTTTTTATTTTCAGGAAGCTGAACTTCGCATGGATGTGCTCCAGCAGCACGCCGCCTTGATGGGCGGTGCGAGCACTACGTCTTGTCCGCTGTGTCATAAATTGTTCCTAGGTAGCGAGTCACTGGTCGAACATATGAAAGTCCACCACAACGATCCGACCACCGTGTCGCAGGCCGTCGTACAAAGTGAGTGACATAATAATAATAATTGATGATAAATGATATAATAGTTCTGAAACCCTAAGGCCAAAGACTCTTAATATTCTAAAATGTTTCGAAAAAAAAGTCCTCAAAATAAAGTATTCGAAAAATATGTGAACAATTTTCACATTAGTCTTTTTTTCACAGGTTACTCGGATATCGGTACTGGTCCGTACATGGCCAAACGTCGAACGGCCAACCATCCCTGTCCTGTGTGTGGTAAACACTACGTGAATGAGGGAAGTCTGCGTAAACATTTGGCTTGCCATCCGGAAACAGCTCAGTACGCCCAACTCAGGATGTGGCCATGTTCTGTTTGTCAAGCCGTATTCACCCACGAATCAGGTGAGCCAATAATGCATTGTAGTGATAAAACCAGTGCAGCAGTGATAGCTATCAAGTCCTGATCAATTCATATTGATTATGTTCAGAATATAAAATGCATATATTATTAATATAATCAATTGAGCTGTTGAATCCTTCAAGCTTGCTGAATTACAAATATAATGTTATTTATTTTTATAGTTAAAATATTTTTCAAATTCATACTATATTAAAATATATATTTTTGATATTCTATCTAGATTTTAATGATAGTTATACGCATACTATATAATATATAATAAATGCATGTGTAGGATAACCTGGATCTCAATGGATTGAATCCGAGTTTAGGATTATAAATCTTTAACTCAAATTCCGGTTTGTCCGAACAAAATAATGACCATCACAAAAACATACTGTGCCATGTTAGCAATATCGCGATGATAACTGATTTACGGCGTGCATGTCGCATAAATCTCGTCATGTTGCCGACTGAGAAAAAATAATCGCATGCGTATAATATACGAAACAAATCAATTTTTTTATGCCCCGCAATTTATTATTAACTATAGATTTATGCACAGCACCGACGTAATCTTAACTCGCGTTTACTTTGTGCAGGCCTGCTGACACACATGGAACACATGCGCATGGATCCCAAGCATCAATTCGCCGCGCAGTACGTTCTGAGCAGAGCAGCTGCTGAACGCAGAGAACGAGAAAACTTCCTGGCCGCCGTGACGGCCACCAACAGCATGGGTGGCCCCGCCTCACCTCATTCTGTTCACTCAGATTCATCTTCATCGAACAACGGCGAAGTGGACGGTCCCAGTGGAGCTGGCTCTACAGGCTCAGTTGGCACTGGCACCAATAACTCTGTGGTTGCTGCGGTGGCCGCGGCTGCAGCGGCAGCTGCAGCAGGCGGAAACGTCGTTGTTCCCACGGGTGGCCGGCTATCCGTTTCACCAGCCGACAACCAAATTCCGTTAGTGTTGCATCACAACAACAACAACACGACGACGAACAACAACAACAATAACAATAACAACAATCCTACGGCGATTAAGTTGGCCGAGCTGATGGCTGCTAGAACTGGAGGCATGAGTAAGTAAACCTCCTCTGTCCAGCATAACGCGTTTGAATTTTTTTTCGATTAAAAACATTTTTTTGTTTGTCTAACTTACAGTTAGCGGTAATGGAGGTCACCAATACATGAACCAGCAACCTCAGTACAACGCCAATGATCTTCAGAGGGCTGCTGCATTATTTATGAGCCAGCAACAGGCCCATGCTGCTGTTTCACAGGTTCAACAGCAACAGCAGCAGCAACAACAACAGCAACAGCAGCAGCAGCAGCAGCAGCAACAACAACAGCAGCAACAACAACAGCAGCAACAGCAACAGCAGCAACTTCAGCAAAACCCACCATCGCCGTCACACTCGCCGCGATCAGCACCACCAACCCCGGCGTCTGTAGTGCAAGCAGCTGCGGCCAATCTTGCTGCGGCGGCTATGCGTATTACCCAGTCGAATGCCATGCACCAAAACCCGTTGGTCACCACTTCCAGGTATGCTATAATATTGATAATATTAAATTGCATGGGAGTAGGGTAGGATTGACATGTTATGTCCAGTTGATGGAAGACGTATAGACGAGTGTTATAGAAAGATTTAGGTCAACAAATAGGGTTGTATAGATTTTTGATATGATGAATATAATGTGTATTAATACGAATGTTAACTTTTTGGTTCTTCAGTGGTTCCGGTTCGAACTCGTCAGTTAACTCGATGCAATCGGCCGTCCAGATGGCCATGAACGCAGCCGTCCGGGCTTCCATGTCGTCCATGGTTGACGGGCTAGGTGGTGGACACCACCAGCAGTCTGGTCACCAGTCCATGCTCCACCACCACCAACAGTCCAACCACGAGCAGAGCTCACCAACGTTACGTATGCAGGAGGCCATACTCAGGTCTCAGGCGGAGGCAGCACTCAGATTAGCCGTATCGCAAGCCGTGGCCGCGTCGTCGGGTCAGCAACAGGTACCTGAACAGAACCGGCAGTCGTCGGTGCAACAGCAGAACGCACATCAGACACAACAGAACGTGGCAATCAACTACAACGCCATGGCGCAAGGGCAACTGATGAACGGACAGAACCCTTACCATCACCAAGGCCAAGTGTCGCCTGATCTGTCCGAGGCGCTCAGGCTCCAGGAACAACGGCTCGAACAGGCACTTAGGCTACATGGTGGTGACCCAAGGGCTCTGGGCTTCAGTTTCGGTAACACCCAACAGGGTCATATCAACCCATGAGAGTTCAGTTACTATTAACGGCGAGGTCCTATAAACTCTTTCCCTCGCCCTTCCCTTCCAAAACTACCCCTCCATCGCCAGCCACTGACCTACTATTATATTATTATATGCTACTGTCGTCATCCACCAACACCGCCACCACTACCACATCCATCTCCTAAAGCTCAACGGCGGACCTGCTGCAGCGCGCGCACATGATTATTTATTATTATTGTAATTACGATATTTATTTATTATTATAACTATACTATTATATTAATTATTAGGCATATACTTTACTTAATATTATTATTACCATAAGAATAATAATTTTATTTTTACCAAAACAATAATTGTCCCACTGAAAGACATGTCGTCATCGTCGACCGTGTCATGAGTACCTACCTACATCGACGACGACTATCGTGTCAAGTTTGTAAATAGTTGTACATACTAATTAATATATAATTTCGATTTTAAAAATTAAGTGATTTTTAAAAACGTCGTTTAGCAAATTTTTGTTGTACAGTTATGTATAATATTTGTGGTTTTTTACGTGAGTTGTATAAAAACAAAATACATTTAAATCGATAAATCCAATTTATACGGATGTCTCAGCGCGAGAGATTCGAATAACGTATAATATAAAGCAACATTTAGGTTCCGAAAATATTATTATTTACTTATAAACATTCAAATAATTTGTACTGTTATAATTTGTATTTATTTTATTTTTAATTTTCATCCAAGGGGTTTTTGCAATTTTATTTTATTCGGCTTAAATATTTTTTTTTAGTAAAAATTAACTGATTCACTTCGTTTACTTAATTTTAATACAACGATTATTGTCTTGTACTATAATTTCTTCGAAGAGGAACTTGTCTCATGAATTAACCCATTTATATTTTATAGGACTCCCAGAAATATTGTAGGTAGATCATGTATATGCAAACTACCCCATTAAAAACGTCTTATACGAAAAAATATTTTCGGAGACTTTAGCTTAAGAAATAAACACCGTGTAATAATATTTAGCATGTAAATAAGATGAAAAACATACTCTCACAAATACACTGCATTTTCCTTCCTCAACATTAAAGTTCTTATGACAACACGACAGAGCGCGCAATCTTGTACATATATGATAGTGATAATAGTAGAACAGACGTTTTATTATATTTATTTACTTGTAAATACAATGAAAACAATTAAAAACAAAATATTTTCTGAATATCCAATCCTGTACATAATAAATATATAATAATTAAATGATAAAATGGTAACGATATCTTATAAAATGTCTAACCCTAACTCTCTCCCCCGCGTACGGCGCTTACAACCCGTCCGGGTTATACCCCCCATACATTCATATCACGTGCATAACAATACGAATATTATGTTAACTATACATAGAAATGATATGCTCACCGTATTTGTGTTGTCCACGTGAAACCAATGCAAAAAGCGGCTGTCGTGTTCTCTTCATATTTTTTCCAAAATATCGTTTTATCGACCATTCGTTTGTAATTCCTTTTATATATCATTTTTCCTCGTTCATATTACACGTGCGCTTTATTCTCACCTCAAGAGTAGGGAGCAGGAGGACAATAATATTAAATTATATGATTTTTATTTGTTTCTATTTACCTATTAATATTATTGTTTTTTTTTTACCCGTCAACATGCCAATCAAAACAATCTCGTGCAATAAAATAAAGGAAAAATACAAATTCTATTATTGTTTAATTCTCTGAGACGAACGAGCTGCGGTATATAAAAATATGTACACATAAACACATACACCATACAACACACTATAATATACAAACGATAGTACATAATATATAATGATATAAACCACACATGTTTCTATTATAATCTCAGTACCATTTGACGGATGACACAGACACGAAATGCAAACAATAATCAAACTGATCAATAGACAAAAAATACGCGATCCGATTAATCGATCATGTCTCAATCTTTCGATGTACGACGGAACTTCTGCAAAAGTTGTTTTAGCGTACCCGAGTCCGTGTAAATCGCGTATTTCACACACACACACATACAATATAAATACAATAAACAATAGCCCAAATACACGCTATCGCTGTGTATCACAGACACAAACACACATTATGCAAGATTTTCTCGCAGATTTCAATATAATAATATATTCATTTAGCGGATAGGTCCGAATATAATAATATACGCACTGTATTTAATATAATTGTTAATTATACGATATAATATTATTACTGTGCGTATAATACAATAGCCCAAACCGGAAAGTTTCCGGCCACACACACACACACACACACATGCCATTGCTAGTAGTTCAAAATTTCGGGTCGAATGATACTGAAATGTTATCGAATTTTTGGTTTCACTTTCTCCATAATATTATATCCGTCCCCCGGCCGTCCACAACAACCGTTATTCGCCGCTACAGTAATTTTTATGAACGCGTATCCACACCTATCGCAAGTTGTAACACTAATTAAGTACCTACTTACTTTCATACTATTACTGTAAGTACTACAAACTCGGGGACGTCCGGTGCGGGACCCGAACGTGCAATGGACCAACAACATAATATATACCCAGACGCAGATTCGTCGAATCTGTATTTTTTTCTTTTAATTATTTATTTATTTTAAAACTGATAATCAGTTATAATCCGTTGGATATTATTTAGTTAATAGATGTAATTCAAATACATAGTTCGTAGGATACTTTTAGTGCCGTTTTAAATAAAATAAATAATACCATAATAATAATCATATAACGATAACAATAATGATACTAATTACAGTTTGAGATAAATAAAACGGTTCAATGGTTATTTTTTAGCTTTTTTTTTTTATTAAGTTTTTCTTTCATCTTGAATATGTTTTTCAGTATACTTTAATATTGATAGTCGAATTCACTACGTTATATTTCTATTATTGTTTGATTGATGACGAATGTAACTGTTCACGTGCAAAGTGATTACCTTTATTATTATTATTATTATTATTATTATTATTATTATTATTATTATTATTATTATTATTTTATTATTATTATAATTATTATTTTGTTTGTTGGTTTTTTTTTACAAAATAATACATTTAATTTTATAAAACTATTTTGACCTAATTTTTAATGGGTACCTAGTTTTATCATCATTATTGTTTATTTTTCACCCGCTATTTGTACCTACTTTATTATACGTTAACGTTTTATTTTTTTTTTTTTAATTCAAGTTGAGTTTCATTTTGCCGTTTTATTTGATCAGCTTTTTAATAATATTGCAATTAATAATTTATAAAGGTAGTTTTATCGTTATAATTTAGTTTTCCGTTTTTTGCTGACTATGTTTATGTTACAATAGTTACAGTACACTACGACTTTTTAATTATTATTATTATAACAATAATACATTATTACAGTTTCAATAATATTAAACTAATTACATTACATAATAGTTACTGGATTTAGACAGTGTTTTTTTTTTTAATGAATGAATGACATATACACTATAAACGTAGTTTGGAATATTTAGTCTTACAATATTTGAATAAGAATAATAATAGTCAACATACATATAATAATACGGTTTTCAGTTTTACACACACACTCATACAGACAGAATGTTTAAGATGTTTCTATTGTTACAAAAATCAATTATAGTTTTAAAATTATACA
Organism: Acyrthosiphon pisum; assembly: GCF_005508785.2. Taxonomy (NCBI): domain Eukaryota; kingdom Metazoa; phylum Arthropoda; class Insecta; order Hemiptera; family Aphididae; genus Acyrthosiphon; species Acyrthosiphon pisum. Next base: position 13,371,973 of record NC_042496.1, on the reverse strand, counting down.
ATTGGTTTTTTTTCTATTGTGTTCCTTTTGGTGTTAAGTTTATGTTATACGCATATATCTGTTCAGTTTTTTTCGTGTGGTATGTTTTTTTTTATATAATAAGCTACGATTTTAATGCTAAATTATGCACATCTCCCCCCCCCCCCCCAAAAAAAAAAAACTTATTTTTATTATTTGTATTAAGTTGCTCAAAAAAAAAAAAAAATTTAATAAATTGGAACAAAAATGTATTTAAAAAGTATATAATATATTATTATTACCATTGTAAAAATTTTTTGGGAAACAATTGTCTAGATATTCGATGTTAATATTATATATTATAACATTATGATTTTTTTTTTATTATTATTATTATTATTATTATTATTATTATTACTATATTATTTTCGGTTCCTTAAAATTATTATATTTTGTCATGAAAATTATTGTCCTGAAGTTTTGAAACACGACTATATTATATATTATACGTTTCGGTTCGAAATATTGAACAAAAATAAAAATATAAGTGAAAATAAAAAATGATGTTTGTGTAGTAAAACGATATTTATATTATATATTGTATTAAAAATTTAGTTAATATAAAATATACGTTAAAGTCATTAAAATCTTGAACCTTCCGCGTTTTTCTTTGCCTACATATTATATATGTTTGGTTTTAGCTAGTTATTTAATAATATCTAATTATATTATCAAGTATACGGAACCTACCTATACTTATATATTTATCGGCTTTAGCACACTTTTCCTGGCTGCAGTTTTATTTTTCAGACTAAGTATACAGTGCGTTACACGATTTTTCGCATATTTCACGGACTTGGATGAACCGTGAAAAACCTATTCGATTATCTTGTTCAAATCGGGAAAACGTGAACACACGCACGCACTAGTCGGTCATGGCCTTGACCATTTCAGGAAATTTCCGGACTAAATCAGGTCAATTTATCATTATAGTACCTATATATCATATATGTATATATCGATTCATCGATTATTATTTGTATCCACGCGTGTGTTTTGCCTCATATAAACGCCTATGTATAGTAGGTATATACACCAGAAAATGAGCTAAACGAGACCGAGACGACTACTTACACGCTGACTATATAATACAATACCTATATAAATCATATATAAATAGGTAACTCTGTGCATAATCTATAAATATTTGAATATTATTGTACACTCGACCATGTTTATGTCGTTGTTTAGTTTTTGTTTGAAGTAGAATAAACGAAAAAAAAAACGAAGGTTATTAAACAGTCAATTTCATAGTTCTGCAGCAACATTTTGGCGATTTAAAGTTTAAGTTGACATTCTATCTAGTTATTATGATAATATAATAAGTGCACACCTCACGTAATATTCATTGCGGAGTTGGCACTATCGCAGAAGATGACGTCCCTAAGACGTTAGATTTGTTTACAATTATCGGGTATGGTAATAATTATTGTATATAAAAACACGTAGGTACCTCTACCTATATTACGCATAACGCATGTATGAGTATAATTATAAAATATTACAATACTGAACCATTTGATATATTAACCCAAATAAAAACCTACTATAGAACAAATCAAATCGATATTCCTTAACGCAATATACCTACTATATATTTACACTGAAGTACATACTTCAAACCATTATTATAATTTATTATGGTGATTTGGCCTGTAATCAGGAAGCTCTATTAATAAACGAAATATTTTTTTCATCAGGGTATTAATATTAAGAAGGATTTTAAGCTTCTTAAAAATAAACGAGGTTTTTATTCACATCATAATTAGGTAACAAAAATACATATATAAAATTAATATTTTTTATTCAAAATGTGATGCCATAGTGATTACTAATACCATTGATTATAAACAATTATTTATAATCAATGCTAATACCTATATTTTAACAATGATTTGATTGACATAATAGATTGAATAAAAAAATTTTGAAAAAATTCCAAGCAGTGGCGTAATTTGGAATTGGTTCTGGGGTGGAATATAAATTTATATTATCGTTCTAGTGAGGGCTAGCGCTCCACACCTCCCTTGACCATTAAATCTCATAGATCATAATATTATATTAATTTATTATTATAAATTAAACTAGGTAAATGGGATAATAATGGTTTTCAAAAACAATAAAGTAAACAATTAAATAATATTAAAATATGTATTTTTTATAAATTATAATATTAACTCAATTTTCCTTTTTGTTTTTTTCGCCAAAATATCCAATGCGTCATCGGGGTTCAACTTAATGTCCAGATGCACTGATAACATCGTAAGTCCATTCAAGCAGCTTATCACGGCTACAATGATATGTACAAAAGGCAAAGCACACCTTTTCGAGGCCGTCCCCCGACCCCCACCGATTGTGTCGTTTCCAGTCCATTATATCATAGTCTTGTCATATATTGTAATTTATTGTTGAGCTATTGTAGTTTTATACGTACTAGTAAAATAAAAAAAATCTCAACTATGGTAATATGCATGAATTCTTATTTGTTATTTTAAAATATTTACTATCTTAAAATCGTTTATAGCCAAGTACTTACAGGAATTTAATTATGGTTATTCTAAAAAAAAAGCCTCTGGAAGAGGATTATCCCCATAGCCCCCCCTCATAATTCCGCCACTGCGGAATCAACCAAAATCACTTAGTGTTCAAAAATTTCTATTTAAAAAATCGTAGTAGGTACGATTTGAAAATCACTGTAATACTACTATTATATACCAGCGTAGTATACGCGCGGCTATGCATATTTGTATGTCTTGCACTCTTCCCTTTAATAGAAAAATGAGTCACTCTTCAATGTGTAAAAAGATAGCAATTATTAGGTATATGACAATTTCAGCTGGATAATGATGATGATAATGATTCTCTAATCACTTTACAGTGTTCTTTTCGATAAATGTATGCTTTTTAAAAACATTTTATTAAGTTATTATATAGCATTGTAAGATATTAAATAATTAGGAACTATAATAAATTTAACTATCTCACGCGGGAGAAATATTTATACACGTGAAATACCACCAGAATTAATGGCGTAACACCCTATATAATAATCGGAATATATTAATGAATTATTTAAAATATTATTATAATAAAACCATACAGATACAGTTATCATATGTTGGGAAATATAATTAAATGTTGATCTCACGATTACAGGTACTCTGCAGCCATCTAAATGCATTACATTATATATTGTGTCCAGAAAAAGTACCTATACTATGGTAAAGGGGCAAAAAGAGAGCTCTAATTTAGATGTATTCAATCACCGTTTCCAGCAACTTCACGTCAGATAATGTTATATAAAATATTATTTCAAACTTGTTACCTTGAACTCGATTATTTTCAGATTTTTATAAGTATTTTATTATTTTAAATTGTATTTCCTCATCGTGAATTATTTAACAGTCATAAAAAGATACTTTTTTTGTTATAAATTCGATCAGAATTTGGTTCATACTACTATTAATAGACATAAATATCAATATCAGTCATATAGGTAGGCCAACCGAACAATAGTATTAGCATAAATTCAAACAATCGATCATTCGAAATGCAGTACAGTTAACTGTACACCATGGGAACAACGCATTTATACAGTTTATTTCTTTATTTATTTATAAATTAAACATTTAAAACTATATAACGCCATTTGGAATGCCACCATGTTAAGTATTACAAATTTTTTATTTTTTATTTCTTGATTGAAAATCGATAGTATCCATGTATACAGTAATTTATAATTGAAAATTATAACGCATAATAGTTAATATTATAATGATATAGGTATCCTGTATTTTTATTTATTATACATATGCTGCAGGTAGGTACTTCAGGCAATCGAGTATTCGAGTGTATACCTACTTTTATTATTTAACGTGTAGAGAAATTCGTCAGTTTTACTATGCTTTTCCCAAATATATTACATATATATGTATAGTTATACTAGATTAAATGTTACGTCATAAACCTTGACGTACAATGTACAAACAAATAAAAATCCGAAAGATTTGAAGGATGTTCGACTACGTGTCATCACGAGTTATATTGTCGCGGTGACAGAACTACAGAAGTTATTCGTTTCGTCAGTAGTTCGGCACATATATAATAATATATAGTATATAGGAGCAATGAGCATATTATTATTATTATGTTATATTATTATATACACGATGCACTGATTCTGCGTCAGACGTGTATAATATTATATACATCACACACACGCACTGACACACACAAACATAACATACCTAAATGTATATAAATATAACAAACCTATTACATATAGGTATATGTAATATGTATGATGTTATCATCGGACGGTCAGGTAAAATAGAACGATTGGTCGCGGTCCGCCGAGAATTGAAAACAGACATAATAACATTGAGGCTACCGAAATCACTTGGTCGCCGCGGTGAAAGATTTCCACCGTAGAAAATCGTCGTACACACGAAAATCACTGCAATACTATCGTAATATACACGGCAGCACACATTCGTCTCCGTCTCGCCGGTCTGCTCGGTTTCGTCCAGTGTACATCGTCCCAAGAAACGGATTCGCGCGATAATATTAAAACGTTAAGCCTTAATACAATAATCTATACCATTGTCAAACCTAATTGTATACTTTCGTGGAAGTGCGTCGCTTACGTTCGGGAAATAATTCTGCACCGTGGACATAATCATGTGCTTGTGGAAGTTGCTGCTTCTCGGGTGGATGAGGCCTAACTCGTCGGACTCGGATGACTGCAAAGGAGGAGGAGATCTGCACAGGCACCACACATCGTCGTCGTCAGATGACGATATGTCTGATAGTGGGATATCTAGCGGCGAGTTCAGTCTGGAAAACGTGTGTGAAGACTCGTGTAGCCCCTGCTCAGTTCCACAGCCGGTTCCACTGGCTCCAGTTCCCCCGGCTACAGCTCCCACGGCTCTAGTTCTTCCGGTTCACTCGGCTCATAACGATAACAGGCAAGTCAATGTTGTTATATATTATTATTCCGGGATATGCGTTTAGCCAATTAAATAACTGCACTATGCATGCACCCGTACATTAAAAATGAGTAAAACATGATCTAAACAGTTGCAAAACGTGCAAAAACATGTAAATAAGAAATTCTAAAAATACAAAAGTATGCGATTGCATGTATTGCAACAATTTTATTTTCAAGTTGTATGCAGTATGGTGCTTGTCGACGAATAAAAATAACTTTTTAGATCTTAGAGAAAATTTGTGTCCTCATAAAGTTATGTTGTGTATTGGTCAAACACAGTGGTTTTATGAGAAGCTTTTTCTATTATTCTATAATTAATTATTAATTATTATTATGATACATCATTTGTATACGGGGTCACGGGCTGGTAGCTCGCTCACGTCGTGTTAACGCAGATCAATTTTTATATCATTTATAGCGAACCGTTACATTTTGCCACAAGTGAAAAAGCTTAACTCGCGCGCGTTTTATCGAAATTAAAGATCGACGACGGTCGAATCCCGCAGAGCGTAAAAGTTGAGCGCGCTCGTTGGCCGCGGCAAGTTACGAAATCGTTACGAAACGTTATCCGCCGTCGCCGATACGCATCTCTGCAGTAGCGTGTGTATGGAGATCGTCGTGGCACGGCCGAGAGGATTTTTTTCCCTTTATTTTCACCGTCCGTTTTCATTCTTTCCTGTTGAATTTGCTCACAAGCGTGTTCGCAGTCATGTCCGACGCATCGTACATGTACAACAACCGACAAGTGCTGTTGATCAGTACCAAACAGCTGGACGCGGAAGTTTTGCGAGCCTGCCGGGTGGGAGACTTCAATTTCTTAGGTTTCATAGCCGGCTCTGACTCTGGCCGTCTGCAGGCTGAGGACTCACGTGGTGCAATGGGATCGCATTACGCCGCAAGGACCGGACAGTTGTCCGTGCTGAGGTGATACGACAAACGGATGTTTATAATAATTTACGATATTATTTTTAGATTTGCTATTTCATTATTTTTTTTATTATTATTTACAACACGAAGTGCGTTTTCTTCACACGTACACCGAATAGCGATCATATATTTATTTACCGGGACGTGTCATAAATAATATCTAAAGTTTCGTTTGTAGGTTTCTGAAAATCCACGGTATAAGAAACTTGAACAAGAAATCGTGCGTTGGATACACGGCTTTGCACGAAGCATCCATCAACGGGCACGTAGATTGTGTGGAATGGCTGATCAGGTACTCGGGATGTAAGGCTTCCGAAAAAGACATGGAAGGTTGCAATGCTCTTCAGTTAGCGTCCAAGTAAGTGTCGATTATATAAAAACAATTTTAATAATTTATATTTAAGCAGTTTAAATAAAACGAGTTAAGAATACTTAGTCAATAGTAGGTACTAGGTAATCTATTCAAAAAACATATATATACGTGCAGTTTTATAATAACGAAGTCATGTAGGTATACAGTTTACCTACCATAACATAATTGTTTTCTATATTATATTAGATCCCTAATAGACAATAGTATAATTATACAAAGTCCCCAAAATGTTGATTTAGTAAAATGTCGTTCTAATATCTGACATTGGTATAAACAAAATACAGTTAAATATTTTTGAATTTAAGCTACATTAACTTAAAAATGCATAAACTAAATTAGTATTCACTGCATTTCATTTTGCATAGGTACCTAGTGTTAAATGTTCAAAAAGTTTAACATCCATACTTATGTATCAACCTTTATGCATATTGTATTATCTCTCATTTACTTATTATGTTCATTAAATACAGATTGTAAATTTTTCTTCGAATAAATATATATATATTATATCAGATCCATATTTAATTTAAACTACTCTTTAAATTTATTTTCTAAAGGTATTATAAATATTATATCTTATTTATCTAAAATTAAAATCGTTTATTATAACTGCAAGTTTAAAAAAATACTGTTCAATATGTGTAAAAAGTTTGAAAGTGTTACAAGATCGTTGCGTTTTAAGATCTGACCCAAGCAATAAAACAAAACTGTTGATAAATACAACAAAGAAAAAACGAAATACTGTTTGATTATAAACAGCTATAGTTGTTGTTAAGAAATTTTACAAAACTATAAACATTTTAAATTGTTTGAAAAAAATGTTTTTATCCCGTAATAGGCTCTGTTAGTGCCTATAGTGGTTAATCCTATTAGTTTTAACTAAACACACTTAGTTTCCAAATAGTCATTAATGTTTTCTGACGTACAATATTCTGAACTAAATAATTTTGGCCAGAGTATCAAATTTTATATTATTAGAATTTATTTCGGCTCTATAACTTGCATCCCAATAATCATTTTACTCAGATTTCCGTTAATTTAAATATAATATCTTTTTTTATTTAATCGTTTTGACGTATAAAATTAAATATTATTTGAAAAAGTAAATACATCGTGGTTTAAAATGTTGGTTTTATATTATTATAATTAATATTATAATCTGTTTATTTAATTTCCGAATTGGATGTGCGCACGATGTACACAATACATTTCAGAAGTAATTTATTTTGTTTTGTGGATGTTTCATGGTTTTTATCAGTGTTTTAAATTAAATTATATGTAATGGGAATAATACTGATATCACTGTTATCATATTTGAAAAGTGTAAAATAATTAGTCGTGATTGCATAAAAATCACAACCATTACAAACAAACGATTACTTATCAACATTACGTTATATTTTTACAAGCCATATTTTATGGAAGTAACTTTCATTATATTAAACACCTAATTACAGGCATAATATTATTTGAATTGGTCGAAAATATAAACATAGAATTACTTTAACTAATTTAGTTTAATAGTTTATTTTTTAATGTTCTTCTATAGTTTTGGAATGCATTTTATTTGCTGTAGGTACAAATATGAAATCTATAAATTCCACATAAAAAATTATAACATCTTAATCCGTAAATGTTAAAACGTGGCTTAATTAAATTCAAAACGTTTAAATTCACCTTAAAAAAACGCATATATAAAATTTCACTGTAGTAGTATTATACCTTCATAATATTGTTGTAAAATATTTCTGTAGCTGGTAAAGATCTACAGCGGAATTATATTGTAGAAGCACATTCGATGTGACGTTAAGGAATGCTAAAATAATTTATTTTAGACGGACCTTCGGAGGGCCCCCATAATAATATACTATAAGATAGGTTAATTTAAAAAAAAACACATATCATTGTAAATTAAAAAAATGTTAGAAACTATAATAATTATTATAGTTTCTTAAGTTATAACTTAAGAAAAATATGTAAGACACAAGATTAAGTTTTTGATTTGATAACGTTAAATATATAAAATTACCCACTCATTAATTACTATATTTATAAGAAATCCTTGTTATCAAAGAGTCATACTCAATTTCTCATCGGCGAAATGAACCTAAAATTACTAAAATAAGCATCCTAAAATATATCTTAACTAATAATTGCATTGTTATCGAAGACAATAATATAATAATACTGCAGATACTCGTATATGATACCTACGTGATAGATAAATAGGATCTATATAATAAACAATACATTTGTTAGAAAATTAATAACACCATAATACTTAATATTTGCATAACACTGTCAACATAAAGTGGTTATTTTTTCGAGGTTTTACTTGGTTTTTCCAAACCTATACGATATAATAAATTCCAAATAAGCGTCGTAGTAGCATATGAAATGGTCGTCGCTATGACGCTATTCCTACAAGATACCTGTAAATAATATAATTGACTGTTGTATAAACAAAATCCTACCTTTTTCTAAGTCACCCGGCAAGCAATCCTTGGAAAATTTGCAGCGAGTTTCGTCGAACTGGAAGTGATATGGAGACTCGTTCAAGATTATTGTTTCACCGAAATTTAGCCACAGTTCTGCACATCACTATATATTATAATATGCATAATATCCACTCTCAAATGGTCACGCGAAAACATTCGATAACAAATCATCGTTATTCTGACGGTGGCGTGATTGCGGTTGTGGAAAACTTAACTGCGACAAATGTTGTCGTAAGGCTTATTATCTACCTACTTAATAGTTATGAATTTATGACTTGCGGAAAATATCACAATTTCTCTCTCACAGCTAATAAGTCATACGAATAAACGATAATACTATACGTCTATATACCGTATAGACTGTGGTCGAAAAGACTGGTTGTGACCAACCACGGTTACGGTTACCGACAGGCACGTTTTGAAACTCCACCGAAAACATTAAATTGCTATTCCGCTAGCACAGTAGTATCTATCACGTACGACGTTTATCGAATTTTTGGTAATCTGGGCTTGGTATATTATGTTTGATATTGATCAGGGTTATTTTACACGGGGTATGCCGTATTGTTAATGGTAAACGCTTTAACCACACGTCGACTTCGTTGGAATATTTCGACTTTACAGTAAACAACTACCGTGGTATCAATTGTTTGATAACATAATGAATTGACCAATCCGAGAGTATTGTATCACAAGGTTACGCGAACGGCGAACACGGCAGAAGTGGAATAGCGCGGCATTAGTAATTCCTATTTTCGATCAAGCCGTTTTTGCGTCCTCAATTAGTGTGGTTGTATATACCTATTATGCGACAATATTTTCGATCTATAACCGTCCGTTTTTAAGTCACCGTTCGTGATCGCGTATTTTATAATATTTTGGTGTTGTGCACTGGTGAAATGAATCTTGATTACGTCTGACCCGATGACACGTCGCACGTGCCATTTCCGGACGCGGCATCAAGGTAGGATGCACATAATTACATAAGTATCTGCACTAGCTACGCACTGACTATAGACGTGATAAATGATTAACTTCAAATGGCTATAACTTCGAAAAGAAGTATAATCTACAATTTATAATTGCTCCATAATGTTTAACTTGGTGAATTACGTAAGCCCAACGACCACAATCAACTGGCTGATCTTGGACGATTTCTAAGTCGATCCCCCCTGTTAGAATTTATTAATTATTATTATAAATTTGTAATTTATTAGTTATATCTAGAAAGTTATTAAATACATATTTTGAATTAACCTGTTCGTGTGAAATGGCATATTCTCACTTGAAAGTTATAAAAGCTGAATAGGTATTGAACTATACTTTCTGATGATCATTTAGAGCAGCGTCTTCGTTTAGCAGTTATAGTGACTACCTATTAGTTATTACCAAATACCGATATTATAATTAACTGGCCAATGGCCATGATATGCAACGACACGCTTCTACATCAACAGTATAACGTTAATATATTTTAAAATTATTAAGAAATTTAAGGTGAAACATTTATCTTAGATAACTTTACACTTTTATTTTATTATTTATATACTAAGTATATTTATTATATATTTTTTACATTAGCTGACCCTAAAAGAAAAAATATAACCTCAGCAGATATTAATCAAAAAAAGTTTGGCCACCCCTGAAGGCCTGAACTATATGATCCATTATTATAATGTAGGTACATAATAATATAATTCCAATCTTAGTATTTATATTTATTTTTATCGTACTCATATAGTCATATTATTATAATATAGTAGGTATGTGCAAAACCATACTTTAACTTAATATGCTGCATATTTATCGAATATAATAATACACTCGTCAAATTCTTGTAGGTAATGCAAATATGCAGTGTTAATTTATTTTATTTGATAGTGCTCAACAATGAAATGGAAACAAACATGGTTGAGCAGGGGCGTATTGCGAGGGAGGATATGAGGAAATAATGGAAAATATTTAGATGCATTTTATTCTATTGACTATTTGACTATTTATAGTCTATACCGTATTACTATAAATAGTAAAAAAAAAATCACTATGATTAGGCCGACAGACTGTCTCTACAAGTTACATCTTATTAAAATCGTTTTTGTATGCAATGATTTATCATGGAAATATTTAATTCAAATGTAACACAATATCCATTACAATGACTTACTCGATGAAGAGTTAAACTCAACTCCTACTGTACGTCTGTACAGCAGAGTGGTTTCATTTTTTTTTCGTTCTTAATAAAATTGAAGATAGGTTAGGTAAATGTTATTACAATTATTTAAAAATAATACGAATATCCCGTTTCGAGTATTACATATACTATACCGCTCTCTAGCTGCGACGGTACGCGTAGAACGGTTGAAATTCTCGCACGGTTGTACGCCAGCGCCAAATATATTATGTAGATGGCATTAGAATAATATCGTTTCCGTTTCTCTACGACGAATTATATTCTCAGAAAACTGACAATTTTTTACTAATTTGTTGACGGCCATGGTGTTTTTTTCACCTGTGATTTTGTTTACCACAATATTAGTGTCTGCAACCCGATTGTATCTAATATGTATTTGAGGTGACATACTTGAACCACCCACAACGTGGGTGGGTTGATAAAAATTATTTTTAAAATAACAGGTAGGCACCTATATTATAATTTTATACAACGAAGTTTCTACATTTCATATAGGTATCAATTATGGTATATTAATGACGATTAGCCAATTATAGGCAGAATAATATTTCAGCCAAAAAACTTAAAACAGAACAAAATGTGATACAATAATTTAATGATACTATGTTACCTAGTACCATATAACCTTGTAAGGAATTTACATATTTATTATTTAATTAGATAATTAGGTGTAGCCGTGTAGGTATAGTAATTAATCATTATATATACGTCATGAGAATTTTGATGATGTGTACATTTTAAATATATTACGTTTACAGTATAATATTATAATCCAAATAGCAAATAGTGACATAATCTAGATATTAAATTCTGAGCGAAGCAAGGAAGCCAGTGGTTTTACAATGGTGTTTATTTTTTTATTTTTTTTTATCCTGTATACAAAATTTTTACCAGAAGGAGTGCTTCGATTACAAGTTTCAACATATATTACCTTATATTTTAGTAAATTGAATCAAGATGGTAGAGAGGTCATTTTTCGATTTTCTCAATAGCTATTTAATGCCACGCGAAAAACTGCCGACAAATTACAAAAAACCGCTTAAAATGGGATTTTACTTTCTAACGCTTTGTTTATCGTCGTAGCAACGAACAAAAAATTATAATATTATAATATTAATTCAACTTAAAGGCTATAATAAATAATTAATAATAATTATAAAAAATCCAGACATAATCCGTCTCCGCTCAGAATCGTTTTTCTTATACACTGATATTATATCATTAAATTCAAATTTAATACAATGTATTATAGGTACATTGACCCACTTGTAACCTACTGTACAGCAGAGCGACATCCACTTACCCGCTTTTTGAGCATCGCTTTTATAAATTTACTATATTATATCTATATATTATTTAGCGCATTTAACAGGTTTTGAATAGATAGGTACCTCGTACCAGGGGCGTATTTACGCGGGGGGGGGATCAAAGGGATAAATCCCCCGTGAGCCGTATATAAAAAGCAAAAATGTTCGGAGTCCTAACTTAAGGCCTCTAACTTTAAAGGCAAGGCTGCTGGATAAAATCATATCCCCCCCCCCCACCAGACAAAATTAAAACCTAAATAGTAAATAAGCCACTGCAGCCTCGTACCTAGGACATAGTTTTAAATGTGGTGAGCGGGTTTTTAGGTTTTAGTTGGAATCAAATATTCGAACCACATTTTTAACTGAACTCTGAGCATCATTAATTATTAGCAAAATAGTAACAGCCGTAATAATATTAATATTACTTTAAACGGAAATCAAATCGTATATTATAATTTATGATATATTAATAACCATATCAAAACGCCATCTGATATTATTATTTCATCGTTTGTTGAATTCGGGTCGGCATCGTTAACGGTCGAATCACATACATGTTTAGGTATGTTTAAATACACTGTACACATCAAAAAATATATGTTTGTCTCTTGTCAAGCTTATTATTATACCAAATTAATATATTATATCAGTACCTACAAAGTACTAAATCTAATATCAAATATCAATACATATATACGATATACCTATATAACCTATACGGTATGTACCTTTTTGTGCGTACTATCTTTTACAATGTCTATCGGCCCTGAAACGCCAAAATACTTCATTTCAATAACCGTTGGTATTACACTTATACATAGGTACGCCATATATTATTAAATATCGTTTAATTATTTTTATTTTTGAAAAAAACTGTATTTTTGAAATAAATAAGTGTAAGTATAGGTCAACACTCAACAGTTTTGTCTGTTTTATGTAAGTTGTGCTTATACGGAATAAATAATACCAAAAATATCTAGTTAATAATACAATTATTATTGTATAGTGGTAAATAGTATTCAAAAACTTATAAAATCTTATTGTTGTATATCCAATAACCTATCGAAAATTATACAACCTAAAGAGGCTGATAAGTGATAACTAGACAATTAACATCATATATTAGCATTGTACTTTTATGTACGTAACAAAAATCATCAAACATACACAAGTAAAACTAGATACCTATAATACTAAGCTGATTGTACTTTTTCCACCTTTTGCCCGTGGAGCGTTTGTATTATCCAACAATTGCCTACAACAAATAGCTGTCTGTTACAATCTATTCTCAAAATGAGAACTCGCTTTCCCAGCTTTACGAAATGAAAAATCTATACCCAAATAAGTGGTAGTTGTAAAATAAAATAGGTACATTACACCTGTGGGCTGTGGTTTCTTAAAAGACATGTCTGGCCGTTCAAGTATCAATTATTTTGTGGTTTCAACTCCCTAACGAGTAACGACTATCGTGGTAGACGCCAGACGGCAGTGTATTATATTACCTACTATATTATTTCACTGTACCTATCAATAGAAATATAGATACCTATTCTTAAACATATTCATCAACGTTTTATAAGAAAATGAAATGCGATATTTCTGGATAACTATTTAGAGTATTGAAGTGTTCTACACAACGAAATATACTACAAACATATTAATAGTATATGTTTATATTTCTTTGTAAACACCTATTTTACCATTAATTTAATATTTTAGTTTCTTATTGGATCGATGATGAATTGTAATATTATATTTTTAGATATCAAATATAATTTTTTTTAAATACATAAAATTAAATAATTGTTGAGGTTTTTTGGTTAAAAAGTTATTATTTTTACATATAATATATTCTTCGTTACGGTTAAAAATTTTGATTTAGCATCATTTTGTAATTCCATTGTCATTTATATCTATAATTAAACCTGTTCTTCAAATTATAGTTGAAATGTTTAAGGTGCCATGTCTATTATTTATTAATTATTAGATAGGTAGGTATGAAATTTATTCACATTTGACATCAATACATCAAGTATGCGTTGTATAATTTATGTGTCTATCCATTAAAGAAAAGAAAATAATATCCATATGCAATATTTGAATATTATTGTATAATATATACCTATAAGTAAGGTAGGTACCTATTCAAAGAAATGTATACAATATAATATGTATCAATATTAATGCGCGGTACCAAACTTAGAACAAAAATATTAAACTAGATAATGTAATAACTAATAAGTAATAAGTAATAACATAACAAATTATTTAATTACAACTTTTATCAATAGATAACATGGTAACCTATAAGAGTAATATTTTCTGTTTTTAATTTATTTATAAAAAAAATAGTTATTCATTAAAAATATATTATAAAAAAAAAATAATTCTTCGATAAGCAATGAATACATTAACGAAATAATTCCCGATGTATGGAGAACATGAAAATTATAATATTCTTATTTATTTATTAAATGTATCAAATTGTTATAGTTCACTAGATACTGAAAATATATATCACCTGCTATAATAATATAATATATAGGTCATAGCTTATAGCTTAATAAATTATGAAAGTCTAAACATATTAATTAATCAAAATATATAAAAGCTTTATTTAACGTGTTTCATGCTCCTATTACTTTGTTTAAAATAATAGGTCATTTTCATTTATATTTTATTATAAAATTGGGCAAAATAAAAAACAACTATCAAAATTAAGTTTAAAACGAAATTTTTTTATTTAATGGATTTAATACAGAAGTATAAGTAGGTAATTACTTATTTTATTTGTGAAAGTACCTATATTAGATGTGCACTGACATTTTTATATTTTATGATTCAAGAATTCATATCCCGTCATAAAAATTATTCAAACTATAAATAATACAGGTACCTTTTTGATAAACTGTTTTATTTTATAAACATAATAAAAAATAGGCATATATAGGAATCTAATTCTAATTTGTCATATTGTGATATTAACAAAGTTAACTAGTATGATCGTGAACAATATTTTAAATAATATGTATGTGTAGGTATTGTGTAGGTATTATATTAATATATTATATGGTACTTATATTTAAACTCATCAATCGAATTATCAGGAAACGCATTAGATTCAATATAGTACAATATTATAATATATTATACATTATTCGTTATACTAAGAGGTATAGCTCTATAGCGATAGCTTTAGGTGAGCTACTGAGCTGTGTGAAAATTTTGCGATCCCGTCGGTTTTTTTGTTGCCTGCTATATTATGAAATCCACATAAATGATAGGTATGTGTTGACCGGTGGATCGTGCAATGTGGCAGAAGTTTTGAATATTCCTTGCTATATCGGAAGGGTTGACTATGTTATTAAGAATTGTTACTGCGCTTAGTGAATCGCTTAGTATAATGCAACTTTGTTGTCCTCGGATTGAGTGAAATATTTGACTGCTTCTAGTATTGCTAAGGCTTCGGTTGTGTACATTTAACATTTATCAGACAGTTTAAGTTGAATTACAGTATCACCACACATCGATATTATTGCTGCTCTTTCTCTTTGATCTGTTATAGTCTATAGATGTGTCAGTGTACATCTCTGTGTGTGGTTGAACTTCGGCTATGATTTCATTGAAATATTATTTATATAATTTAGAATTTGTATCTTTTTTTAGACGGTGATAGAGTTGAGATTAATATCTAGAGAGATAGACCATGGTCCATGGTGGTTTATAAAAATATATATTCGTGCGAATACGAATTTTGTTGTCATTTAAAGTTTAATAAATATGTCACAAACGATATTTTATCGACGGATGACGATAACTCATTGAAGACTATACCCGTATTGCCGTTTCTACACAAATTTCTGTGTCATAAATTTATTTGAAACAGAGTTCATTTCAGTTCTTACACTAACTTATATAATTAAGTTATTTACACTAATTTTTGGATTGTGTATCATAATGATATAGGAACCAATACGGCAGCAGCTGTTTCCACGGCTAATACTGGCTCATGCCATATTTTCTTGCTTGGTCACTCGGCAATTGAAATTGTAGGTCCATTTGAATCTACATAATAATATACAAATACAATAATTAAATGTTTATGATAATAGTATAACTGTATTAATGTATAAGTGTAAGTTATTTGTATGGATCGTTGAAACAGAAGGACATTACTGTTTTTCAATTTGTGGTTTGTCTATTGAATTCTTAAATCTTTTATTACGTTTTACCCATTTATAATAACATAAAATGCAATAATTAAATGTTTTTCCTTTATTTATTTTTTGTTTTTCTCGGCACTTTTGAAAACTACTTGTAATTTTAAATTTTGACCTCTCTAGTGCACCAACTAGATTCACTTTCCCATCGAACAAGATATTGAAGTTGAAAATCGAAGCATTTTTTCCACTACTTTTCTTGTACACAGACACACAAAAAAAACCACCTTTGTAAAATCAATACATTCATCGCTCCACACATCACACAAAATCTAAAATGTTACCCAAATAAAATAATAGGAAGTTCATCATAATTCAAAATATCTATCAATTTTTTTACTAAGTTGGTTGGTACTTACACTTAAATGTCATAAGTCATAACACACGTATACGCAGTTATCAAAAACAACTACTTAATGGATCTTTTTAATTATGAACTATTTGTAAGTTTTGGCATTTTGTCTCACTTTATTTTCTACATGATCTCGTTATTTAAATATTACTAATATCAACCATCTTTGTTATTATTTATATTATTATTAGCTCTGTTATTCGCAGACTATTTGTATGTAGAAAATTATTACATTGTCTCAATCTCATGATTTGCAAAGAATAAAAGTTTATTGAATGTTGTTGACTCCCTGTGTAAGTGAAATGTAAATACAATTTAGAATCATGTAAATTAGTGTCATTGAAAATTGCATAGCTCATTTTTATAGGTAGTTATCATATTAACACACTTAATGACGTATCAGATACATATAATATTAATATATTCATTAATTTTCTAAGTAGAAACAACTATAGGGATTCATATTATTTAAATTAATAAAATATAGTTCTATTTTATCAACATAGTAAATAGAATACTAATTTTTGACTAATTTTCAAATTCAGTGAACACAGTAAAATAAAGTAGAGCGGCTTAATTTCATTACTTATGTAGGTACTCTATACTACGTTTCTAATATGCTTCAGAAAATACGATTTACTTTTGATGAATTTTAAAATGAGTAGGTATTAGAATAATTTTTGTTTAGTCAATATTATTATTTATATTGCAGAGTTTATACATTATTATTTTATTTATTTGATGATATTTTAGAATAATCGATGTGGCTCAACAATAACAATGTTATATTTATACATATATATGTATAATTAATAGTTAATTGTTAAGCTTAAATAAAATAACTTTAATATATAATTTTGATACATTTTTAATACAATTTAATTTGCTTGCTTTTAGATTTTACATAATCCTATGTGTTATTGTTGAAATATATAATTAGGAAAAATAAAATAATTTTGTTCCCAAGTTTTTATAATCAATTTTTAAAGGTTATTTATTTTTACTTAATTCCTAGTTCAGATATTATTTATAAGCAATTTATTTTTTCCAAATCATCTAATAGTGATCGAAATTTCAAGTCTCGTAATTACAGAAAAAATTACTAACATTAAACAGCTATTAAATTACCTAGATATAAGATATTAAGATAATATTAACAATTTTATAAGTTATAACAGACTGCAGTCTCAGCCTGTAAAAGATTTAAGCTCCGATTGCATATTAATTAAGCATTCATTAAATATTATTTTTTAATTTTAATGTGATTACAACGATTAAATCATGTTAAAGATGCTGATAGTGTTATGTTTATTATTTTTAGTCTCAGTTATAACTAAGTTATTATTTTTATAATTTATAACTTATAAATGTTTTTAAAACCATTGTTATAAATAAAATTAATTAACAATTGAAAACTTTTTAGCAGACTTTCATTATATTATTATATATCAACTGTTATTATAAGTTTAATTTAAAAAAATAATAATACTTAAAATTTAAGTACACAAAATTTTTTGTTCATATAATTTTAGTTTTTATTTTATTAGATATTGGTACTTTGTAAATTAATTAAAAAGTCACATTTTATTAGATACTCATAGCCGTTGCCTGTTTCTATTAATTAAAGAATGTGTGCTGATTATATTACTTACCTACTTTTTATTTGAAAATACTAAATTGTTTTTTAATTAGTTATTTTTTATTGGTATTTAACTTAAAAAAACCCATACAAAAACTAGATAAATGTATGGTACGAACATATTATAAATATAAATATTTATTTTTGGTTATAAAAAATCTTACTTATTGTCATTTAAGCTCAGATCATATATACATAAAATATTTAGTATGAAAATAAAATTAATGAATTTAGAATATAATCCTATATTCATATTTCGATTATAACGCATAAATATCCAAAATCAACAGAAGAATATTTAATTTATATAGTAGGTAATATCATTATGTATTTATTGTAATATCACAAATAAATATAATTATATAGTTACAATAATGGAAATATGGAATTGGAAGATTTTGTTGTCCTAGTACTACAGATGATACTAAAAAATTCACGTTTATTACATTTTAAAACTTATACTATTGTTCACAAATTTACAATCGACACAAAAAAATATGATAAAAATACAATATCTTAAATGTTTGCGATAGCCAATAACAAACTTAAATGCATTTTAAAATATAAGAATTTCTGAACCGTTGATTGGTGACAATAGAATTACAATTTTATCATTAGCATGGAAAGTAGTATGCATGATGTTTTTATGCCAATATTATTATTAACCTATTGGCTCTAATCAGCTATAGCTATTAAATACTTCATTTGACACCAAGAAGGCAAGAAATCTCAGAAAATCTTTCAAATTATTATTTTTAATTCTAGTGTGTTTAAAACTAGTCTGCGGAAAAAAAGAAAGATCGTTGACTGATATTAATAATTTCATTACTTAACGACCTCAACCTTAACCGACCGACAGAGTGAGAGGGAACTTCCTCCGGAGAAATGGACGATGCCGCCACTGCTATCAACAACCATACGCTATACCGTCTTATTGTTTTGCCTCACACACTTGTCCGTTAACTTCGAATGCGCTCAGATGGGTTTTTTTTTTAATCGTATTAATGCCGGTATCTGTTGTGGTGGATAGGGTGTTCTTTCATTCGTATTTTTTTTTTTTTTTTGTTTTTTCTTGAACATTTGTTTTAAATTTATTTATCTTACTTACATTTTTTGATCTTTTCGTGGTGGTGTAGTGTTGTTGTTTACGTGATATTTATTTCGACGGAACTAAAATCCTGATAAAAATTCACTTTTCAAATGTAAGTTTCAATCTATTGTTAAAACTATACTAAATACAAATCACATATGTATATTTTTATAAAATAGAATATTATATAAGTGGCTTAAGCTGTATAGATATACCTATTATGTACAATATTTTTTTAATATAATTTATTATTATCATTGTTTTTGGCAGTATTTGAAATATTTGGATATTTTAATAACTTGGTGGCTTAAAACAAAGTTTTTGGTTATGTATTTAAATAATTAGAATACTTTTTTAACACATTGTGTTGTAACATTAATGATATAGTGACATCAATTCACATTCAAATTCGTTTTTATTAAAAACTTCGGCCTAAATGGGTTCAATTAACTAAAAATATGCAAAATACTTAGATTATCCGTAATTTAAAATAAAATTATATAAACTATTTATATTTACTTATTTAATACTTTTTAAATTTAACAAGAAATCATTTTATTAATCTCAGAATATAAAATGTTGAGTTGATTAACTTTTACGTAAAAAAAAATGAATTATTTCTACTAGAAACATGCTGCCTATCGGGAGACGTTAATACTTATACTTGAACTGATGTATTATATTATGCACTTGAATTTCAATTTATGATTATCTCTAACAATATAATTTCAGCATTGCTGCATATTTTGTGTTTTTTTTTTTAAAATTGGATAGCTATACTTTGAAATATTTATAAAAATATATTATAATAGATACCTAAAAATAAAAATGTATTTATTTTGTAAACAACTTTAAAATAAAATTTTTAAAATTTTAATAATTAACTGTTTTACGTTACAATAATATTATATTTATTAAAAAATCAATTAATTAAGTCAATTTAAATTAACGAAATATAGGTACGTAGCACATGGTAACTGACGTTAAGATTTCATTGATAATGGAAATCATTTCGACTATCAACTTAAAAAATAAATCTTATAATAAGTTATAGGTACTATAGTACCATATATGTACCACATATAGTACCACACAGTACCACATATATGTTACACTAAACTTAGTAATTTCAGTCTTCAGTAACATTTTTATAAAATGTAATACAATGTTTTGAATTTACGGTTTTATTTTTCGTTAAGAATCTTATATTTTTATAACTGTTCTATTGGAAAGATTATTTATTTTTTTTATCATTATTGAGGTTAGAACGAGTGCTTGAAAATTGTAATTCTACATTGTTGATCGGAAGTCATATCTCGTCAATACTTTCTCTAAATATGAAAAAAAATCCAACTGCTGGATCATTTTAAAGCTCCATAGCGCACTCACTATCGTTTATCAAATGTTTAGCGATGTTTATTATTACTTTCAATTGTAATACCATATTACCATATTTCACATTTTTCGTGTGTGAATGAGTGAGATAAATATCTACCACTATCAGAAATTCTAATAAAAGTTAAAAATAGATAATTTAATTTTGTACCCTCGTGCATTTTATTAGTCCGATTTGGTTCAATTTTTTTTTATTATTTTATGTATCGATCCAAGTTGAATAATTATAACTTTCTGTTTTACATTTTTTTTTTTGTCATCCATTCCAGCCAGACTCTATTTTAGGATTGGGCTAATATTTCCCTCTGGATAAGAACTAGCATGATTGAAATACCTCTACATATTATATCTTATTATGACATTTAGGCTGTACTTAATAAATACAATTATTGTAACAATCGTAATTCTTTAAAATATATAATTATAAATATTTTAGTCCTAAGACAATATGCATAAATGTATTCCATGATTACATATAAGTGTATAACTTAAGTATTATAAAATAGTTAAGGATTTAATTTATATCAATTTATTAAAAGAAAAATATATACCCATGTATTTAGTTGAAAATAAAAATAATAACAATTTTTTTTAATACAAAATAATAATCGTGTTTTTATATAATTTTATTTTTGTTTGACGTTAAGAAAAACAAATATCAAATCACGTACCTGTTACTATAAGTATTTTAGTGATCACCTAAACAACTTGCAAACAAATTATCTCAGCTAAATAATGACAATCCCTCCTCAATAATTATAATCTAATTATCCACGTAAGAATTTCAATTGAAAACCCTAAAAAAGTGTCGTTATAGGGGGGTGGCTTCTCTAAAACAAGTTTTTTTCAATGATGAACCGCTTTCTGTAAATATAACTTATGTCCTAGTGTCCTACACCTAATAATAATTGCCTTTTAAAATAAATAATTTGTATATTTGTTTATATACTATATACATTTTCTATAGTATTAATTTCCTATGTATCATTGAATAATAATTACCATTACGTATACATTCATTAAGCTAATATAAAATTACATTTCCCAGTAAGCATTTTATTTAATATAACGGTGAATCAAATAATTGTTTTTTGTTTTATTAGCGTTTAATTTTGTAAACACAAAAATGTAAATTTAAATCATTTTATTAAGGAATACTGTAATATTTAATAAACTTGGAAAAATAGACATATATGTTTATGTTTACAAAAAAAAGTATTCAAATGAATTGAAATATAAAATTTCTAAATTCATTGTATAAATCTGAATCAATATTCATGAAATATGAATATATTTTTCATTGGATTTAGTTAAATTTATTCATTCAGGTATGACCAGTTTATCTGTATCAAACCAACCTTTATAATATATTCGTCAATATTTGCACCACTGCTGAAATCGTATCTAATTTTAGTAAACACACGTTTAACACGAAAATACGTGGATAAAATTAACGTTAGTTCACATATACAAGTATTCAACATTAAACTTTTATTATGACTTCCAAGTGACAGCATTATATTAACAACTGTTTCTCTTTTTTTTTTTATTGTGGTAGAACAGAATTTATACTATCATACTTTTTAAAAACGGGTAATTCACTCTGCTGTATAAGCTTATAAAAAAATAATGTGGATTTATGCTCGACATTTTTTTAAGGTTCTGGTTAGAACTAATAGTAGGTAACTAAAATAAGTTACATAATACCATGAGGAATCTTGTATTTTATTATCAAGATTTTTGACAAAGCAACCAAATTTTTATCAACATTTATAGAATATAAATTTATTATATATAATACGTTTTAAAAAAACAATAAAATAATGAAATGGATTTTGTCTTAAATTTATTTTGCCTAAACATTACTGTTTTTCCCTATTTTTTTTTTCGTTTTCGCAATTATAAAGAAATATACGAAGAATTTGCTATCTCAAAAAACACTCAAAATTAAAGACTGAAGTATTTTTACTACTCCAAAAGAAAGCACAAAACTAAATATCAATGCATTCATTGTTCTGCTCATATTCTAAAAATATTTATGGATTTAAATTTTAAATACATCATAAAAATTATGCAGACAAATATTTTGCAAGACCTTTCAATGTTTATAAAAATATAACCTGTCAAGTTCACAATATATAATATTTACGTGTGTAATATTGAATTTCAATTACCTTACAGGGGTGTAATTAAGGGTGGTGGGGGTGAGGGGGATAGATCCCCCCAGAACCTTGATAGTATATTATATTATATACTCACTAATGTACATGACAATTTAATATTTTGTTTGTAAATGTATATCCCCCCCCAGGACAAATTCCTAATTACGCCATTGCTTCTATAT
This sequence comes from Acyrthosiphon pisum, assembly GCF_005508785.2. Taxonomy (NCBI): domain Eukaryota; kingdom Metazoa; phylum Arthropoda; class Insecta; order Hemiptera; family Aphididae; genus Acyrthosiphon; species Acyrthosiphon pisum. The sequence continues at coordinate 13,348,629 of NC_042496.1, read as the reverse complement.
AATAATACCAATACAGATTTTAGATTATGGAGTCAAATATTATAATATAATATTTGATACTTTTGATTATTTGTATACCTACTACACCTACAAAGTTTATTATTATTTATTAAATACTATAAAATATACACTTTTATAAGAAGCAGTGGATAAGTAGGTATCTAAAAAACATAATGTATTGACAAAAATAAATAACTAGGTACATTTGAAATTACTTTTTGTTTCTGCAGCGTACACAGGCTATTTTGTTAACATAAAAAATATAAAATTTAAAGTTTTTAATAAAACGGTGATTTACAATTATTACAATAGATACTTACAAATATCCTTACCATTACGTATTATATTAAACGAAAAAAATTTACAAAAAAAAAATGGTTAAATATTAAATAATTGGTTTTATTAATTATTCAATTTTTAAGTGTTAAAACATAGTCATGACTAGGTATCACTTTCATTTTATTATAATCGCAGTTATACCCAGTTTTTTACACAAATATGCGTAGATATTACCATTTACCCATGTAAACACACTAAAATATTTAATTAAAATCTTCTAATTCCGGACGGTTACAACAACAATTTTATAATCATTATAGTATTATACCCTATTAGTAAGCAGACGCTTTGACGATTATCATTACTATCAATTATCCCATTAGACGCATTAGTCGGTGGGAAAGTCGGTGGGGTGAAGCTGATGACCCCGAGGCAAATGCACCAGGACCGCTTTCTTTCAGACCAACTGATGACACGAATTTCACTCGGGGGCTCTTGACAGTCAATATTTCATATGAAGTCACATGATAAAATGTCAACTGCTTTCTATGAAGAATATATATTTAATTTATTATTATTTACTGGGAAGCAAAGATGAGCTTATGATTAAATTAATTACTTTTATTTGTTTTTCTTTTGTACAGCATTCATGATAATTTTAAACTATATCGAAAGAAAATCATCTGCAATTTATAATTCATATCGAATATCATTTTGTATATTTAATATTTATTGACGGTCTCCATAAAGTTATCATAATAGTATAATAAACCAAATGGTTAGTACCTATTTTTTTTTTATATAAGCACTGATACTTCCTCCCCTTCCACATATAAATTATAATAATATGACCATATTATTTTATTTTAGTTTTACATACAGTGTGATGTACTCGAATTTATATAAAAAAAAATAACATTATGAATATAATGGGTCATATATTATATAAATAGCTGTATGTGAATCTTAAGAATTTTTTTTAAATGATTTGTATATCATAATTATAATAGGTATATTATATTTATATAGTTATTTATTACTTAAATAATACAAATATGGTATTTTTGAAAAAAAAAACTTAATATATCAATATTTTCTATGTTATTTAATAATAGTTAACTCAAAGTAATAATTGCACACAAAAACCCCTTAACTATCATAGTGAGATGGTTTGACTTGGATAATTTAAAATACATTATTTATAAGTCAATTGGAAATACATAAAATTCAAATTTTATTATTTACCAATTATTTAATGTGATAAAGTAAAGTGTGAACAAGAGGAGTATTGGAAAGTCTACTTTAACCGGAAATGATGTGTGACATGAGCCGACGAAATCATATAACAATCCCGGATTTGCAATAAATCAATGGCCAATGCAATTCTGTCGAACGAAACAAATTGAATTGATCATTGTTCAAATCGTATTTCATTAACCCCAAAGACCCGTTTTTATTGTGTTTTCCTAAACCAATCGATTAATGTTTACAGGCAATTGTTCCAACATCGTCAATAGTCATAAATAATATAAACATAATCTGGCGTGAAATTAGCATAATCAGATCAAAGGAATGTACCATATTATACACATAGGTTTTTAATTCTTTGTAATAACTTCATATTAAGACAATTTTATTTTTGATTCGATGAACTTAAATATTCTATGATAAAGATGTACAAAAATGGTTTTATTAGTGTAAACATTTCAAAGCCTTTTACATAATCGATGCTCCATATTCATCAAGGTACGATGAAAAATAATGGTATACGATAATATTTTAAATAAACTAACTACTTCATCAAGAATATTTTTTGTACATATTACATAAACATTACATAGTCATGACCAACATGACACTATAAACGTTATTAGCATTAATGATGGATATTAATGAAAGGATATTTAAATTATTACCTGCAGTACCAGTTAAATTAAATGTGTATTTCCAATAAATAAGATTTAGTAAAAATAATATGGGTATGAAAATTTTATATTCAATGAAAAATACTGTCAAAGCTCTTCAATTTATTTGTGCAAAAATCATAATATATTATATAGGTAGGTACTATGTAAACTCATCAGTTTCTTGTCATGATTTCACTATACTATGACTACAAACACTCACAGTCAAGTTTAATGATATATAACGCACACAGAAGACTGGTTTTCGTTTATAATCAGATAATAAAACATCGTAACCCATACTTTATATTTATACCGAATGATTCAGATGGTTTCTAAAAAACATTCACCTATGTAACCTTAAGTTACATACTATTTAACTAATGAATATTTACACTTAATATATATGAATTATAGTAAGTTATAAATAAGTGTAAGAATTTGAAAATCTATAAAAACATAAATTAAGCGTTGAAAATAATTCGTGTTGAGGAAAATCGAATATATTATCGAGATTATAATATTATGAATTATGATCTTTATTGGGTATATAATATTATTAGATACAATACGGCATACGCAATGTAATATTATGATTTGAATTCAATAAACGAACACTGATTTCGAATAATGTGGTCTATAATGGAAGATCAATAAAAAAAATTATGAATGTCTAATTAAAAAACTCGAAACAACCCGCCGACCTTCCAGTATAATAATAATATTATAATATAATGCAGCATAATATCCACACCATACTGAACGAGTTGTAAGCTATATTATTATGTTGGTTCGATATTTACCCAAGATGTGGGTCGAAGAAATCGAATTGCCAGCAAACCGGAATATGGGAAAAGACGCTGGAAGGTAAAAAAAAAATTAAAACATATCTGCTGGAAGAAATGGAAACTGGTAATTGGAATGCTAACCAGAATGTTCCAGGCAGTTTATGGTCGTTGCAGAGTATAGAGTATAATATCATAAACTTCGAGTAATATCGACCTACTTCGTTGCGTTATCAAAATTTCATAGAGTTTTTCATGAAAAACAGCGGACTAAACATGTATGGAATACAGACTATAAAATATATTATTAATTATAATATATCCTATACAACGTCAGTAATATATATCAGCCGATTCAAGTAATAATTATTATACTAGGTACTCGTATACGATAACATTTCCTAGGTGCAGCGTTGCACTGCTCATTCTTGTTTTTAAATCATATTTTTACTTTACGTCTCACTCTATCTCTTTCTCATAAGAGTAAACACGTACGCGGAGTACGTTTCTTAAGTTTCTTTAATTTCGTTGTTAGAAAATGTTATGAGACACATGTAGTCCATGCTAATTATTGCCGTTTAGGTTCCGTGGCCATGTGAATATTGTGTGTGTTACGCGATATGCACAGCTGTTATATCGGTTCCATGCGCTGGGCAATTGCTGAGCAATGCACCCCGGACTCAACAAGTTGGTTTCACCTATATTATACGAATGCTAAAATAGTTTAACGTACAAAAGACAAACGAAAAAGTAAAAATCTAATTGTAAAAAATGAGAAACGAAACGTCGCGCCTTTGTCGGCGGTAAAGAAAAGAGATCCAAACTATCTCGCCGGACGATTATACGCAGTCGGTTTCGTGTATATAAGGTCAACCGCGCGTGTACACAGACGGCGGCGTTCGCGGTTTTTTTTAATCTTTTACTCGATTTGTTGCCCCGGAGCCGAGTTCACCGCGCCGCGTTTCACTTTTTCGGTTACGTCCGTGACTCAGAGCACCGAACAACAATACTGACGCAGTAGTAAACTCGTAGATACACGTGCGTTATAATATTGGTTTTCGTTTTCGGTCTGGACCATAACCTCGATGACGCCGCGCCGCCCATCGTGTCTTCGTCCGTGCTCGCTAAAATATAACAATATAATATAGTACCCGGTATACTTTTACGACCGCAAGTCGAATATTATTGTCATAGGCGATAGGCACCGAACATCTCACACTGTAGCACTACTATTATACTACAACCACAGGCTATATGAAATTTTCATTTAGTCTGTGCTACAACTATAGGTACTACTTGTATATATATAGTCGCCATGGATTGGCAAATAATACCAAAAGTAAACAAAACCAGTTAACCACTGCACAGACGACGCCGCTGCTGTATTTTATTTTAGTAATCGAAAAGCATCAAACGATCCATTGCGAACGGTTCTCAATTTCTTACTCGATTTATTATTATAACTGGTATTTTGACTGTATTATTTTTTTAATTTGTTCGTGTTGTATAAAACGATGTCTGCAGAAATTTCTTAAGAGCTGATCATTGAAAATGCTTTGTTTTGTATCAATGTATGTTTATTGGACACTATAAAAGATGACATATTATTTTTTACAACGTATTTGAGATGAATCACATTCATCTCTAATAGTAAATTTATAATTTTATTTATTTTTAAGTAAGATAATAGGGCCCCACTGAACGTTTTCGTATGTTATAATGTGTTATTTTTATTATCGATGACCGATTTGTATTATAATATTATTGTGCTCCACGATCCGCGCTACCAGAGTACCACTATCCTATTGCACTACCCTATTGAGATGAAGGTGGACCTTGAATTAATTATAATATTTGTGAATTTTCCATGTGTGTATAGGCGTAGAAGGGGAGGGGGCTAAAGGGGCTAAATCCCCCCGGAATTTTGTTTAGTTCCCCCCTTTACCCCCAAGGCAGTGTAGTTTCAGTGTGAAGGTTGGTCAGGTTATTGCAGTGGGTCGTGGAAGATTTTTTTACTGCATTTGTGTGGACCTGGCCTTACACACCTATAAATATTCTGCGCCGTTCACACAATTCACACAGATAGTCGACGATTAGTGCTTGATACGTGCTATACGATTTACGAAGTTATATGTATAGTTTGTGATTGCGCCTTGGCAGTATTGATGTGGTGTTGCTGGCATAGATGAAAATAAGGATGGGACTTTAGGGGCTAAACCACTCAAAAATGTTCATATCCCCCACACCAAACATTTCCTAAATGTTGTTCTAAGCTTATTAAATATTATTAAAGTAGGGCTTTAGCCCCCCCCCCCCCCCCCACTCCAAATTATAAACGCTTATTGGGTTTTAGGATATTTGATTTTCTGGTGCTATTATAGTTTTTTTTTTCATAGCCGCGTTACCTTCGTTCCTTTTTTCGTATTTAGTTTTGCGCGTCTGAAGTTTATTTTAGTACATCGAATGATTAACACATTTCATTGTGTCTATATTCTATAAGGATGTATCTATGATATGTTTCTTTTTATAATTTAAATATAATAAATAATAATATAGTATTTATCTTTATCTTTGTCTAGTTATATTTTTGTTATTGGGGCCAAAACTGTGTATAATATAGAGACCAAATTCAATAGTTTCTAAAACCAAAATAAGCATGTATAGGATGGATTAATATGGTTAAATCAATTCTCATACCATTGTATACGGTATAATTTGCATTATTATTTGTTATAGTTCCGATAGGTGTTCATACATATCTTTTATGTTTTGATTAAGGGAAAAAGAAATTCTGTTCATAATATAATATTGTACACGAAATGAAAATTATATTATTTTTGTTCTCCAGTAAAATTGATTAAAGAAACCAATACAATGCCATTTTAAATCTAATCTATATTCTAGATATATATGGGTTGGTATAGCGTTGTTATAACTTATAGTATATTATTATTATTATTACTATACTATGTAGGTATAGATAGTGTACTGACGATGTTTATACACTATTCCTACAAATTATAATATAGTATCTACCATAATTTCTACGGTAGATGGCTATGTGATTAAGAGAATTCGCGTGCATTAGTTCAGAAGGAAACGTGCACTAGTGAAGTATAATATTATAATCTCGTATGCATTCGTATACCTAATGTATACTATATACGTTCACTTTTCTTGTTATTTACCTTCGGAATTTCATATAAGCTCACCAAACACATTATATTCGGACACGGGCGAAAGTGAATCCTACAAACATCAATAATAACAATAATATAATAATACATCGATTATGATGTATGATAAAATATATAATAATGACATGTATGATGTAGGTGCGTGTACAATATGATACAGAGTTGGTCGAAAATACCAAATGCCGTCACACTTGGGCTTCAAGTGCAAATCATGCGTTCGTAAATAATATTAGGCGGTAATCTAGGTACACCGTGAAAAATTCTCATTCTGTTATCAGAGTATGACCACAAAAGGAACCTAATGTGCTATACATTATTTGGTCAATAGGCGAAAAGAAAACGTATCTACCCAGTACCTATATACGTCATATATTTTATACACACACGCGAGATTTACTACAATGTATTCAAGACGTTTGATATTAATATTCTTATTGATGGCAATGATGATAACTTTTTTAAGCCACCACAGTGTTACACTATTGTAAACGATTATAGGTATTATATTATAAGTAACTATTACCTACTACCTAAGTGAAATATCGTGTATATAATGTATTTACCATTTTTAACGCACTGTTGCGTATCAAATATCGCATCACGAATCATGATTATTGAACCAACGTGTAGACACATCACTTGTAAATTGAATAATGTGTACTTAATAGTTAATACAGTCGTGTTGTAGTGACCCTTGTCTAGAAATTATTAAACGATATAATATTATTAATTTAACGGCGTTGTATCCAAATATTTTATATGAACCTACTTTGTTTGAAAATTCGTGTGTAAGTATATAGAATATATATTATTATAATCTTATAATACACCGTTTCCAAACTTTACCTCCAACAGTCAAACAGAACTTTTAGAAATATCAGAAACACTTGATAGGTCTAATAGACAATAGTTAGTTATTAAATATTTCAAGAAGTGTATTATTTGTATTATCAACCGCCTAAACCTTTTTACGCCTGGTTAAATCACTGTAGAGTAATTAAGTCATTTTATAAGGTTGATATAAATAGAACTTATTAGAAAATAGAAATAGTTTTTACTTTTTACTATAGTTATTAGTTAATAATTAATATTTAATAATGCTATATAAAAAAAACGTACATTTGAAATTAGGGAGTGGTGGTAGTAGTCGTCGTACCGTATCCAACGTTTATGACGCTCCCCTATTCGGATTACGACTTTGCCGTCATATTATATGAACCATTCGACTATACAGTATACGACCATAACCTCGTATTAAAATAATTTAATATTCACTAAAATATATGCTCACAGTAGATACGGCATCGAATTCATAATAATTTTTATACGAATATTAATTTTAACACTATCCAAATTTATTAATTTTTAATTTTGTGTTTAAGACGTATTTATTGTTCGTTACTTATAAATTATAGCATTGTTTTATAATTATACTGACTAATAGTCAGATGTAACGTTTTAGGTAGAATATTCGTTTTCAATCATAAAATGAATAACTTAAGTCTATAATGTCAACTTGTGATTTATTAAGCTGTTTTGAATGGAGAATATATTAGTACAAGTGTACAAGATTAACAATACTGCAATAATAAGGTTTCAGAGACATTCAAAGTTTTTTTTTTTTTGTTCGATAACTCGTTTAATAAATTCTTAAGAAAAAATAACAATCCACACTATGTCTTCTCTCGGACAATTATGGAGGCGTATGTAATATGTATGGATGAAAAGGTATAATTATTAGTCTTTTGAGTTTTGTCAACTATCGTGAAAACAAAGATATTATATATCTACGTTACCCTGTTTGCCCACCTATGAATTGAATGTACTTTTCACGAGGCGTAATATTTATTAGAATTATTTTTTTCATATCATTTATTGATTCAAAAGAATGATATTTTTTTCGTCTATTATTTTCCGACACACGGCGTCGAAACGAAAATATTAGCATATATTTAGTATAATATATAGAATATAGATACTTACTACATTATTACGATAAATCAAATGTTTTACGTGAAGCCTATAATATTATCATATATTATGAATATTGAATATAATAGTCGCGGAAACAAGCATAATTAATATTATTATTATTATTATTATTATTATTATTATTAATAATATACTTGGCAACATTGGCGGCTTTGATGTGGTTAAAAATCAATCGTTTTCGGTATGTAACGCGTGGCATTGACAGGTATAAACTACATTATTTTTCACGGAATTTATTATAATCAACGCGTTATTATATACAGTAGTGTACAATATACATAAGTAATTTTAATAGTAGGTAGTAATTGAATGAATCATCAACATTGTCGTCGTCGCATATTCGTATTCCCATTAGTCCCAATACTGATACCGATGATCATCACTTAAATAATCTGGATACCCCACTGCATACCACAACCCCGGTAGTCGATATAGACGGAGTAAAGAAAAAAAAATCCTGGGACAAAGCGTGGGGTAGGTACATCAAAACGAAAATATTGTGATGGCTGGCGGCCAATACTCCGTATACTCGTAGTGCTACCTATAGTGCACAATACAATAAATTATAAAATAAAAATGTGTGTCGTACAACCGAACATGGACGCGTTGCCCCGGTGTACACAATGAACGCAAATGAGACACGCACGACGGTTACGCTGTATACGGCACGCAGTATTGTTCGGGCTTCCGGTGACCCTGCAGTGGCCGGACACTGGTGGCGCGGGAGGTTAGGTGTACACCTACAGAAGAGTTCGGTGCCGGGATCGAGTCGGGTTGCTGCCAGTCGTGCGCAGGTCGTCATGTTGGACAGCGTCCGGTGTCTGATGTCCGTGGTGATGCCTTCGCCGTCGGAACGGCCGGTCATCACCGCCGACGGCGAACGGCGAGGACCGACCAGTTTTCGACGGCAATCCGGCTCCAAGCGTAAGGTGCGCGTGCACAGGGTCAGCTCCAGGTACCCGACCGTCGAAGTCCGGACCCGGATGGATTCGTACGGCACCGGAGTGAGGTCGTCGGCAGCGGCGATGACCGTCGCCAACTCAAACGCCGCTGGTGTCGACCTTTGTGGCACCGGTGACAACTTTTATGGTGGTGGATCCGGCGACACGCACACCGTGCCCGGCGGATCGTCTTCTTCGTCGTCGTCGTCGTCGTCGTCGTCATCAACGTCGACGTCAACCTCGGCTTCAGACACGGCAGCCGGCTGCTCGTCAGTCTCGGACACGGACTTTTACTACGAGGACCGGACTGACGGTGCCGGGGTGCACACGACCGTCATTGAACTCAGGGCTGAACACGTGGACCGGACCGAAACCATCCAAGAAGAGTTCCGAGACAGCTTGACTCCCACCTACGACGAAGACGACGACCACCACAATCACCTGCAGCCGCGTCACATCCGCCGTCGGACTGTCGAAGTCGTCACGAAACACCGTCACGTGCTTTCCGAATCGTGTCGCGTCAAAGTGGAAAACTTGAGGTACGCCAGCGCGCACAGATTATACCTAATATTGTCATATGTATAGTCGTTTGCAGAATACATACGAAATATAAATATAAACTCGTATTATCTGTACCTACATAATATACATGTTACATGCGGACTTGACCTCGGAACAATGACGGTCACCTAGCACCTAATGCGTTGAACCTTCGCATACTATTTTTATTGATATTTTTATATTTTATTTCCTAGCATTTAAAATGGTAAACCCAAAACAATTCTAATTGAAGGCATGTTCCTTTAACATAGTTTTTAATTTCTAACACCAGAGTTTTCTAATACTGATTGTTAGTTTAGACTGTAGACACATTTTACGACCCATGTAAAATACATTTGTCGATCTCTACATTAAAAATCATACCATAAATCGTTTTATCTATATTTTAATTGAGCCGTTCTAACGGGAATGTTCCCCGCGCCCGCCAATTGCAATAACATTAAAACGTTTTACAACGTTCGAAATTACAACCCAACGAAAGTGGATTTGTAACTTTCCACTCGTTCAGTGTAAAACAGCTGGACACAAATACTAGTTTTGATATTTAAATCTACTATATTAAATATATAATTTGAAAATTCGTCGTCATTCAATTATATGTTTTATTAGCATTAAGTACATCGCAATAAATTATAATATTAGTACTAAAACTATAGGTACTGTAGCCTGTAGGTACCAACACACATCACCTGACGGATTTAAAATAAAATTAATAAAATATGAGAATATTTAATCACGACACTTTAAAAAATAAATAGTTTCCAACAATTATTCTCCTGTGACATTATTATTATTATTATTATATATAATATAATATGTTGAGTAGGTATGTAGGTATACGTATTGTACGAGTAATTTGTAGGTTCATTTTTTTAGTAGCACAATAAAAATCAATTTTTATGGGAACGGTGTAATAGAGAATCGTCCTTCCCATCTGATATCACGTTTTGGTCATGACAAAATAATCAAAAAAGTGTTTATACAATTATTTATATTTATTGTTAACCTCAAAGGTGTGATTTTCGGAATTCTTATAGGTATCAGAACGGTGATCACCTGTTAATATAATATATAATAAACATTTTGGATGGCATAATATATGTATATGTAAAAACCGTCGATATCAAACAATGCTGGATTCATAAGAGTGTATACGATTTCGCTTTCTGCAGACTGCACCTACCTGTATAGGTATTTCTTACCACAGAATATTTTCATTTCAATTTCGTGCGTTCAACTCTAATGTTGTCAATAACAATAAAATATAATAATATAATAATTAAATAACTCATATAAATTTTAATATTTAATATTTATATTATTTTATTTTATTTAAGATTTAAGTCTAATATTTAAAATGTTGACCGAAAAAATGTACTTAAAATTTAAATAAGTTTTTAGAGATACCCAGGTGCTATTTTATTTTCCCTTCTATATTTATGAATGTCAACTTTTTAGTACCAAGAAACATAATCACATCACTCAGGATACGGTGTTTTTCCATTCTTGACAGTGCACCATATTAACGAGATAATAAAAAAAAGATTTTCCAATGAAATTACAAGATTTATTACATATAATTAATATACAATTATTATAAACGAAAATAGATACATAATATGTGTAAATTTTAAATATATTTTATAAAAAATCGTTTTTCTATAATACCCCATCCCTTTAAAAACATATCGTTCTCAGTCTCCGTATTTAATACGTTTAACACATTTTTATGCATAAACACCATAATCTATATTTTTATTCAAATTCTGATCTTTGGAATTATAAGTTTACTAACTACTTAGTCTATAGAGACAATATTGTTTACGACTAGAAAACGGACAACGGGGTGATTGAATGCGAACAGCGCGGCATGGCGGATGCAGCGGAGAAAAAGGCCAGTGACTATCGCGTTTTCTTCAGACTAACCGTGAAAATTAACGTGGTTATCCTCTCACGAGTATATTATATTTCCCATTGTTTAATCTTTTAGGAATCATTGAAAAAATTGAACGACGTTGAGAAAAACGGTCGGCGTCGGGCTACCTCCGTTTTCATTTAGACCGACCAACGGAAAATATCACGGTTATCCGCTCGGCCGCTCGCTATATATTATAGTAACGTAAGCCGCGGTCCACATTGTGTATACAGTGTGATTGAAAGGGAGTGTCCGCACGCTCATAAATTCCCATCGCCAGTGTAAGGATAACGCAGTCGCTGCCGGTGTCGCAGGTTTCTAATACCCTTAAATATTTTTACCCCTGGTAAAATTGATCAGCAGGGGGGTAAAACTATACTAGGAGATTATTACCCCCCCCCCCCCCCCAGTAAAATTTATCAACAAGGGAGTAAAAATAAACTAGGATATTTTTACCCCCTTTCAAAATATATTATAACCGGGGGGGTAAAAATAATCTACTATAAAAATTCAATGGGAGATAAATATATCCTAGTATATTTTAAATAGATCGTTAATTATATGCTAGGATATTTTTACCCCTCTGTCAATCAATTTTACCCCCCTTAAAATTTTAACGGAGGTAAAAATCGCCTGTTACACCGGCCTTTTTCTCCTCGTATGTCGAGGAATTAGATTCTCTATCAACCCGTTTTCGCGTCGTCATCCACGAATGCATAACAACAGTGGTTTTAGATGCGTCGATCGTGATGTAACCGATGAGATTAGGTTAAACTTTGTGGAGTTTCTATACATATTTTAATACTTTATACTTTATAGTTTATAGTACCTACCGAATATTTTCGAATATGCGACGATTTTGCAGTTAATGGAATAATAAATATGTGGGACGGGATGAAATAAGTTATTGAGTTATTCGGTACCAATACAGAACATCGATTTCAAACGATGCTCTGCGTCGCCAAAAGCTTGAAAGATTCAAAGATCCTTAATACGCTCGTGATTCCAGTTTCCATATTTCACGTTTCGGACGTATCGTGTGAAATTGATTTCATGAACCCACGCGTCGCACTATCCCCAGAGCACAGTTGTCTGCAATATTTTAAGTTTAATGTTGAAAACAAATTATGATGAATATTATTTTTTGACAACCTTTATATATTATGATAATATTATGTAATATGTATACACAAAACATCTCATAAAAATAAAACTGTTGTCGAATAATATAACATCGAAAGGTTAATTTTCATAAAGTGGACTAAGAGGTACACTCTATCCGGGCCTATAATATGTCTAAGGATTGTATGCATTCATTTATAAAAACATTTGGATGGTGATATAAACAATATGTCCTTGGTAAATTTGATTATTTATTTATTATTATTTATTTCCAAGAAATAGTACCTATGTATAATTAAGTTAATAATATAATAATTCTTCTTTCCTTTTGTGTTTTGTTGTGGTAATACGTTAATTATCTTACACCATCTCGAAGACCTCCACAATTGCCTAAGGTTAAAACAAGGGGCGTCCAAACATAGGTACAGTTCTAGTAATGACGTGTTAATGAGTTGAGTTTTTTTAATTTTTCGATATTTAACTTTATTTTGATGATAAATTAAAATATTATACTGACTACCTACACAATTTATATAATATGAAAAATATTCCTTAAATGCAGTGAAGTATGAACGGTAGCACTTACTCAGTACTCACTATGTCACTATACTCATCCTCCTGAGGCATGCGCAATTTTATATTTTTATATAAAAACCGTCAACAACAATATATTATTATTACCGTGTTACGTGAGATAAAAAGCTCAATATATGGTGCATACGTCTAATAATATATCTACGCGCACGCGCTTGCCAACGTTTGTGCTCTGTTTGGTAAAAACAGTTAAGTCGTTACTAATCATGATAATATATGCGTTCTATGTTATCATCGTATTCATCATAATTTTCATTATTATTACTTATTGCTGCTACGTAGGTATATTATATATATATATTATAATAAATGCACGAGGACTTCACCGGCCGGAACAAATAAACCACTGGTTCGGTCATGGTTTGTGCACACTGACGGATCGCGTTTCCTATGTATGTGACCCCGGTGCGACAAACACCAAAAGTATAATTTTATTTCGTGCACGATAATGTTATGGCATGTTGACTGCCACTCATGCCACTTCCACTACGCCGTGGCCGTTCACCGTGAGTGATGACATACACTTGTGCGCATTTTAGGTTGCCGCATTCTTCAGACGCCAGGCGAACGCAAATTAGTTTCCCAAATATAAATTTTATAATATTATTGATGAGTGGTAAAGTTGGCACAATTAAAAAAGAAAAAACATGATAATAATACACTTACCAGAAAAACAAGGTATGACTGGTATAACATGAACGAAAATTATTTAAACGTCGAAAACGGAAAACTCAAATCACATACATTCATTTTTTCATTAAGGCGCCCGGTTCCGATGCCATTTCGTCCTCAAAAATACACCCTGCGGGAATAACGATACCGCCTTGTAGAATCAACCAAATTTCATAATTTTTTTTTTTAATTGTTAAAGGGAAATATTCTACAGCCCGCATCGATCTCTGTATTTCAATATTTTATTCTCAAACCTTATAAAATGTCTAAAAAAATACAAGATAAAAAGTATTTTTTTACAATATTTTTAATACAATTTTATGAAATAAAATACAAAATCAGAGATCGTTGTGGGCTGTAGGAAGTCTTCTTCTTTCAGATAAAAAAATAGTCATCAAAATCCGACAATTATACAAATCTTGAAAGTTATTCCCGTAAAGTCATTTTTTTTCGATATAAAACACCCTATCAACCCCCCCCCCCCCCCTAAATAGGTATCGGGTAGTAGATTAGTGGAAAATTCTTATAACTGAGGTGGCAACTTAAATATAAAATTTAATTTTCCAATTTTATAGAATTGTGGAAAAATTGAAAAACTGGCACCGGGACCCTTAAACAGCTGTAATTAAAGTGTTCCGTAAGTTCTGATTTTCTGATACTTGAAATAAATTCAGTTGTAAGGCATAGCTGATGAATAAAAATTTAAATTTAAAAACTGTTAACAAGTAAGTTACATGTACTTATACCATCGATACCTAACGTGTGAATTAATAACTAAATTACTATACTAAATTATTGATTGAAATGTATGCATTATTCTATTTTATTACAAGCATTCAACCTTTTAACCATATTATATTGATAGTATATGTTATATATTATATATGGGCTAATATAATCCAACTGGATTGAAAGTGTATTACATAATATTACCTATAATATTACTATACACATTAATAGGCTTTTTATATACACATCCTTTTCCGTACGTCAGTGGTCAGTCGTCAGTACCTAACTAACACGGCTATACACATCAAATTATTTATTTGTATTAGTCATAATTTATTGATAAAAGTTATAACGATTTTATTTGGATATTATTTTAATATTTATATTGTCTTGTTATTGTATGAATATTATATTATGTAACTACAGCTGTTTAGACATTGGAAAACTTTATACAAACTTAATATTTATACGCATGGAATTACACATATTTCCATGTAATAAATTGTAAATAATTGTAAGCATTATAAACCCTCTCAAATAGATTTAGTTAGTTTTTGTACCCACCATTTAAAAACTCTTTTATAATAATGAATGAAAACATTTTTTTTTTACTTAAAATCTATACACATTTACATATTATTCACATAACATTTATAAAAGTTAAACGTTTAAATGGTGGTATAAAATACAAGTCTAATTAGAACCTTAAAACTTATTCGGTATTCCATACTTCTCATATCCCTTTGAATATCAATGGCCAGTGGTTGAACTACAACTTGAACATAATATTTTCTGTAACAGTTGGAAGATAATAACTGGTAGTTAAGGGCAGTGACAACTTTGTATCATTCATTTTGTCTTAATATCCTGGATTTTATAATTTCTTACATTTTCAAAAGTTATTGTGATACACGTTTAATGTTTATTTCATTTGGTTAACATTTTTTGTCTTTAAAATAGGGGTTTTCCCAATTACAATTTACCTCTTTCAAATTTTAAACAATGCCTTATAATCATTTTTATTACTACGTAAAAATAGTACACGCATACTTGGTTACTTGATACAAATAATTAACAAGTATTATTGTAAACATTTACAATGTTAACGAAATATAACGATTCTAGCCTTGAAATGTTAACTAAATATGGACAGACCATGATTATAAAATGATTACGAATTCCAATGGTTATCATTTAGGTACTATAAATTGAATAGGAAAGTTGTTCTTATATATTTATTTGTGTATTTATCTAGAAAAAAATAATAACTAACTAACCGTGTTTTAAAAGAAACTACCTACCCACATGCTATAATTTTTTGAAAAAAAAAATCATAATTAGTTCACCAACTACAATTATATAGTGTCTACTTATAAATTATAATATCAATGTAATATATTTACTAAATAATTCAACGTGATCAATAACACACATGCATTTTTTGTAAATAAATACATTTTTATTTCATAGCCTAGTGAAGTTATATGGTTTTAAAACAAATTATATATTATGTTAGAGAAGGTAATTTATATCCCACGTATAGGCCATTTTATGTTAGGAAATTGTTGGTACGCCGTAGGTATATTTGTGTAACAAGTAAATGTCACTCAGTTCAAATAAACTAAAATGATTTAAATCAAGTATTTAAGCAATTAATGGTTTGGAACTAAGCTTTATATAACTGTGACTACTTACTATTATACAATTTCCTTTCCATAAAATGATTTGAATGAATTATCTTAAATTAAACATGCGAGAATTGACTTTTTATTAAATGTTTTCTTTTCTTTTAGATCTATATTACAACTTATATTTATATTTTTAAAACAAACAATTTTAAAACATTAATATATATTAATAATAGTATTATTTAAAAATTAAAAACAGAGGAAGTCGCTCTGCTATTTTTTTTTTTATATATAATGAAGATGTCAAATGTACCTCGTCATTGAGTAGGTCACTGGTAATAATGGGCGAATTCAATTTAAAGTCAATGATAAATAATTATTACATAAAATAGCTTGAAATGAAGAATATTGATGAATATTGAAGAATGATGAATATTTAGAAAACCATACTGTATAGACATAAATAGTTATTGGTAAATAGTAATGTAGATACGAAATACCTATAGTACCTACCAAAAAGTTTTAAGCTCTTAATAATAACATTTTTTTAATCACAATAAAATCACTAAAATCGACATATTTTGTTTAAATATCAAATTTTTTGAAATTTTAACTGATCAGTCAATGTTAATAACAAAAATTGTGACTATAATTTTTATATTTTTTAATCGTTGTAAGAAAAATGTATGAGTAACCATAAATCAAATTTCCAAGTTTTTTTAATCATAAACAAACATTTAATTATTCATAAATTTAAAAATATTAAAAAAGTAAAAAATGTCTAATATCTATAAATAATACGAAAAGAATCAAAATATTTTGAAAATTCATCATGTTTAGTAAAATATGCTAATTATTTAAAGATTTAGTGAAAAGTCAACGTTTTTGAATTGCAACAAAAAAACAAAATTGATTTTTTTTTATGCTGGTTTTACGTTATAATTCCTTTTTCACTAATTCGTTTTTTCTAAATATATTAAAAAATAGGTACTTCGGTAATTTTAGTAATTTTTACTTTGACCCCTTCTCCCTCCAAGTACCAACTAGATCCAATATAATACCAAAGTCACCCTTAAAGTTGAAAGTTTTAGTAATAACTAATTTTACTGTTACAAAAGATAGTCCTTAACAGAAAAAAAAAATGATTATTATAAAACCAATACATTCATCGCTCCGCTCAAAATCTAAAATAGACTCCTCGTTGATGTAGTAATGGAATTGATCTACTCAATACTTTTAAAATTAATTAAAATTAGAATTATTTTATAATCACAATTATTATTTATTACATCACCAAAAAATAAAGTACCCACTCCATTTTTAGGTGTGTTGCTTATCAATTAAAATATATTGTATAATATAGTTTTTATAAAAGTTATTTTACTATATAGAATACCTAGTACCTACATAATAGCATGTAACGTATATTAAATAAACAGTGTGAATATTATTGATAAAGAAATATGCATACATTGCGCATGTCACGTTGAAAGTGAACAATATGATAAATGTATACAAACATTAATTGTTAAACATTCTTGTTCAATGTACACAGTTAATGCATAAGACTTAAATATACAATAATAAATTATAATACAGGTACCTGTTACCTATACCCAATAATTTATTGTTGTTGTTTGTAATAAAAACACATGGTGTATGACTGGCCAATCCAAAAATCTTTGTTTTCTCTACGGTTGATTGCTTAATTGTTACGAGTATGACGTGATTAACTTTCATTAGTCAGTATAATAATATAAACAATAATTAACTTTGATTATTCAATAATTATGTTTACCTACTGCTGACAGCTGCGCAATGCGAACGTTTTAAGTGCATAATACTAAATATGTATTATTATTTTAAATCTTTCTCTCTCTTGTTCAGATATGGTCGAGTGAACGTGGTCAGGTGGCTGTTGTGGGAAGCAGACATGCCGGTGCTGGAAAGGTCCAACAACGGTGCTCTGGCACTGCACTACGCGTCGGCCAGGGGATGTCTGGACTGCGTGAAGCTCCTGTGTAAATCTGCCGGTGAAATATGGTAAGTCTAGTGGATATAATACTCAATAATAGTAAGAAAAATAAAAATAATAATGATATTCTTCAACAGCTAATACCTATACACTCTGGCACTTTGCGTCACTGAGCAGTTGTATTCGAAAACGATAAATGTAGTATTGTAGTTATTAGTCAATAGCCAATAACCATAATGGTATAATATTATTAAACTAGTAATAATTGATTCGAAAATAATCGTTTTATATTAATAACTATGTGTAGTAAAAGCAGTTTTCTTATACACAACCAAGGTTGACGTTTTATTTTACTGACATGATGATTATATCAACACATCAAATACATTCGAATTTAAATACATATAACATTATAAAATATAAATTATAAATCGAATTTTGAAACTATATACGTACATATTTAAATAACTGTGTTATAACGAAACGCTGGGTCAAAAGTTTCTACTGCAGTACTGACATTATTTATGTACTTCATCCGTATACATAAAATAAACGTTAAACGTCCCAAGTAAACTATTAGCCGAATAAGTATGTACATTAATGAATAATAACTAATGAGAAATGACCAACGTGGCTGAGTTGTTTCTTTTTGTAGAAACGCATTCGAATATAATAATGTAGACGTCTTGTTTTAATATGGGACGTAGGAATAATAATTAATATTAGTCAATGCGGGGAGTACAGAAAGGGGGAAAATTGTTCAACATAGAAAAACATAAGCAATTACAATATTTTAGTTCGTCTTTGGCTTCATCGGGTAAAAACAATATTTATATTAAAAATAATGATAATTTTATGATGCTTAATTATTAAACACATGATAAGTATTATTGAACTCCAAATTTTTCCGAATGTGGACTGAAACATGGTATATACAAGTTATACACCTACATAATATACTATATTATACACTACACTCAATTTCGTACTAAAACCGGCAGTGGTAGTCGTCTTAGCTGCGTTGGCCTTTGGAATTCGATTAATAACCACACTATTGATGCTTGTACACTGTTATATGACGTTATAATATTAGTTATAGCCGTTGCTGTTTATAGTGAAAAGTGAAAGCGTCTGCCGTCGTCGTCGTGATAATATTTTCGTCTTATCCTATTGCTACGTCGTAGTCGCAACTTCCTTCCCGATACGCATAATTGATTTTTATTTTTCGATTTTTATGCAATCGATTTACACTCGGAGATGATTTCTACGAACACGTTCGAGTAAAAGATGAGACTTCCACCTCTATTCTTCGCTCTCGGATATCCAGTTATTTCGTCTTCAACCACGGTCCCGTAATAAATCGTATAAATAAATCGTATAAATCACATCATCACATTTCGAGAAAATCATTTAGTCCGATAGCATATAATATTATTCTGAGATGCATTATTTTCAAGTACTGGTATATTATTTAACAGTAAGCGGTGGTTATTTAATTGGTACCTTTTACACGTAGGTCCAACACACGTGTTATCTATTAAAAAATATCATTGCGCAACGAGGCATTTTTCTAGGGTTGTAACACGTCTTGTACATCGCCACTTCATAATAATATTGTAATATTATGTTTATTATATTAAAATATTGTGTATATAATATACGACGTAGTACCACGTACACTTTAGCCAATCTTTGACGGAACTCGAGATTCCCCAGACGGGCACTTCAATACTATATACTTACTTGTTGCACTGTGGTTCACACGAAACGAGAAGCTTCCGTTGGGTTTCGCGCGTTTATGATATTATTATCTTTAAAGAAAACACACCACTTGGTTTTATAATATTAATAATATAAACTGCGTGTTATTTCATACACTTTTACTTTTGGACGGACGCCCGCGTGAAAAATTCTTCTTAATTATCATATTGGCATATAACAATAATAATATTATTATAATATAATAATATAAACATTATGTGCACGGAATCTCATCTGTTCGAACAACTCACTGCGATCCGTCAGATGCCGTCATAATATTATGGTGAATAGGTTATGACTATTATGAAGATGATGGTAATACGTAATACGATGCAGTAGGTATAGGTAAAATGGTGAGATTACCGGTACCTACATAACTGCATACAATATTCTGTAGGAAGTGAAGCTCTCCGTGAACATTATTATAATACACGACCGCAGTTTTATAACAGAAAACCAGCGACGGGTAAATGGCCTGTGCTGCTGTAGATATGTGCGTGTTATTGTTGATAATATATAGGTAGGTGTTGTAGGTAGGCACTTGTTATGCGATCGATTGTCCATGGACGCTGAATAGACAATGCGATGATTCCCCCTCCCCCCACCAACTTAAGCCAATAAGCCGTGACGACTAAAATATTATTATTAATATTTATTATTATAATAATAATATGTACCCGGTTATAATTTTTCTAATCCCACAAAAAATCGTAACGATCTCTGGTCAGCAACGTTTCCGCCGTTTTTTGATATGGGATAATACTATCAAGCACTGGATTTATAATAATAATATTATGGTGGTACATGCAATACAATATTCGGCGGGCGTACTACAGTTGTTATAGTTAGAAAGTTGTAATAATTGTTATAAACGAACTCTGTGTCGATGCGGTTAATCGTTTTTCCACAAGACTCTGCTAAATATTTAGTATTTACCGCCTACCTACTCGTTTTGTCATAACATAATATGTAATATTATTTTATGCCACAGTACTATATGTCTATATGGCTAGTAAACGTGACAAATCTCTCGATGTTATCAAAACACTCTCGTTTTTTTTGATTCCATAACACTGCGCATACGAAATTTAATTAAACCGTTTTATTTTCTTAACGGACTTTTTTTTTATTCAAATAATAATTATACTCCCAAAACTATTCCTTAACGGACTATTTAACACGCAGTGCACTGAAATAAACAACGCAATAATATTTTTTTTGTGTGTGTGGTTTATCCATTTTTCACCTTAATTACATACCTATTACGATTTACCCTTAAAATATTGTAGTAACGATATATATGGCATACGGCATTAAATAAATTATTGTAATACACATGATTAATATTCACATATTGTATGTTTGACATATTTTGCATTATAATATCTTGTATCCACAATGATATTATTACCTACACTATATAGTCACTAGACACGTGATAAATGGTCTTATGAGTTGTGACATTCGCGAGAAATCTATTTTAGACAGGACTGCACTGGGGCAAGGAACACCATAGATTGTTTTGCTCTATTTTCAGCTTTATACTCATACAATATAACTTGAGTATAACGGAATTATAATATAGTCATATTCACTTTAGCCCTTCATTCGTTTCTAACAATATAATTTCGACATCAAACGGTATATTGTAGGTATATTATGGTTTATATAAAAAATAAACATTCACTACCTATACACATTTTTTCTTAATTCTTATCAATATCTGTTGCTAAAGGTGTTACCTTTTTGACTTTTGTCAGTTAAAATATCATGACGTAGTTAGAATTTTGTATTTGGAATTTATTCCCTCATAACTATGTTAATCATTTTTGGACCAATATAGGGGTGTAAAATAGGTTTGAAGAGCTGGGGCCAAACTATACACACATTCCATATTGGTAGTTGCGGCACCATTGTAATATTATATTATATTATGTAGGTGCAATACTACTTTCTATACACTAAGTAAAGTCGATGAAGATAGATATAAGGACTAATAATTTATGGCTGTTAGTAATACCCATAATGACACGATTTAAGTAAAATGTACACCGCGAGTACAGTTATTTTTTTTCGTAATAATATTCATACCTGATTTAATTTAAACATTATATATCAACTTAAGTATTTTTAAAAAATGTAAAAAATATTTAATTTACACTGTTTTGCTAAGGATTAAAAAACATACAAACAGCATAAGTAGTTATAATATACAACTTACCTACTATTAAGCAATACTATTTAAACTTTATTTATATAATGTTAAGTAGATATAAATTTAAATTAAATTAAAAACAACTAAGAATTTGTTTTTTAATCTCGCATTAGTTCCTTTTAAAATTTACGATCAGTATTTTATTACTAGTAATAAATATTTTACTTAAATACTGTCAAAAGCTTAAAATTATTATAGGTATAGATTTTATTATGAAATATGTCTTATTTAAAAACATTACAAGAGATAGCTGGTAATACACAAATTAAATACATTTTTCTTTATAATTTGTTTTCATTTTAAGTTGATATAAGTGATTATGCCTCACGTTTGTAGGTGCATGCTACATAGAGCCACATAAAGTAATAAATCTAGAATCAGTGTCATAATAATTTTTTTATAAGCTAGTATATATTTTATTGGTTGTCGGTTGAAGAATTCAAGTGTACTCCAGTGAGTAATGAGTAATGCGTAATGAGTAATATGACAATAAGGATACCTGGATACCTTGTTATATGGCAAATTGTTATGTAATTGACAATAATTGTATATTGACACGAATACACGATTAATTATGTTACTGTAACAACGCGCGTAACTTAAACTATATTACCGCGTAAAATACTAGGTAGGTACTTCATTTAATAATAAAAAACAAGATCACTGTTTTTATGTCAATGATTATTTGCTTCAATGTTTAACGCTATTATATTATACATCCGTAACGAAACTTATAAACCAACAACATTAATTTACACAGTATGGCGTTTGTTTCCAAAAACAAATTTATTTGATTACCTATGCACTTTACTAGTCAAACTCATAATTGGGTTTCAATTGGAAAATTAATTTATTGATTAATATCGTTTAAAACTTATCTAATGAATACATTTTATTCAGGTGATAGATGATTTTTTCGAGTATTCGAGTAGGTTACCTCCTTATCTATAATGTAATTTATTTACATGTTATAAAAGCGCGAACGTACCTCTATAAATTTCTAATTTTTTTCAATTTCTACCTCAGCTACTTATTATTACTCATAAACTTGTTGATTTATTCAAAGATGCGACTACACAGTTTGTGAAATAGAGTGTAAACAATTTCTGCCAACTATTGGTCCTTGTAACTACTTATTATAAAATCATACATAATAATTTGTTATTTCTACACGCTACCATTTTTGTCAACCTATTTGAATTCCATATGGTACGTGTGTTTGTTTATTGCGTATATCCGTACATAGGTACCTATAACCTGTAACTAAAATTCATAAGAACGACTGAGGGTGTAACGCGTACGTATAAATATACATAAATAATATTACATGTGAATATACGATGACATATATTATTCTTGTTTATCAAATCACACGATTTTACTATAATCAAATAAATGTAAATGTAAAATCCTATTAACATATTTATTACGATATAAAATATAAATCAAATATAATCGTTCGTCTACAACACTATAAAATGTACGTTGACGCGTTTAAATCTTTTTGATGTTCTGCAAAACTGAAATGTAATAATATTTTTTTATGAGATCGTTCATGAACCACATAATAATTAAATAATATTTAATATGTTGACACATCGTTTGCTTAAGTTTTTATAAGCGGATACCGTTGGAGAGTTTTCTTATTATACATTTTTATGCATTGTTTGTCCTTCATTACAATCGTGGGAATTACTGAGAATCGTATGAGGATTAATAGAAAAACAAAAAACTGAAATAATAAAAATGATAGGTACTGATTTACAAATTATTGCTATAATTATTACTCAAATCTAAAAACAAAGTAGGTGATTCTGGAACTATATATAACGGTAACTAAATTATAAAAGAATTTATTAAATTAACACCACTAATACAAGTACCTTGACACTTGGTTTATATACATGTATTAATATATTATATTATCTCATTTCGAAAATCTTTAACCGAAATGTGTGATTGAAATTTGAAACAGTTCGTTTGCTCTAGATGGAACGGATGCCGGTGTCCGTCAGTGTAATAAGTACCGGGCACCTATAATAACTATAATAACACGATAAACATACGACTACGGCGAGGAGACTTTAGGCGTTCCGGTCAAACATACGCCTATATTCAAATATTAATTATTTCTTCGGAGGAAAAATATCGTAAAACTATGCATTATTTTATTGCCATGTAAAATTAGCAGACCGGGATTTTATTTTTTTTTTTGTGGACCACAGTAATATAATTCCGGAATCCTATAATAATTTGCCACACAACAGGACACTATAACGGTTCGATGTAAATAGGTAAAAAGAAGTCCAACTAATTTCTGGAGATCTATTTTTATGCATATTTGTATGCTTAACAACACGTCAATAGCTATAATAATTTTATAATACGATCGACTATAGGTTCCATATAAATGTCATTATTTTGAGTCCCTCGAATGTACATGCTGGTGATGGTCCATCAATTAGGTAAGTGTGCTTAAATAAATAAATATCATCTTTGTTCTTCTTCATAATTATTTTATAGTACGATATTATGCATGGATTAAAAATAGCAGTTTTCTTTTGATTTTGGTGCTCTTTAATAGTATTTACCTAAACAATCGACTCCCGGTTAGTCGAACCTTAATTCATCTCAAATACCCATAAAAAAATCTCCTTCAAATGCTATATATTATATACACTTAATTGGTTTTTTATGTATCATCATTTTTAATAACTCGAATTTGTTTTCCCCTGAAACTCTGAGTGACCAAACTTTAACTTATGTGTAGGTATATATAAATATATATTTATATGTGTATATATAAACATATAGAGAGAGAGACACCTTATAGCCTTATAGTTAACTTATTATAGTCTTTATAGAGAGGCGTACCTATTGGCATATTGCTTATCCTGAAATATATTTTTCATACGATTTACGATTATTATTCATTCGAATGAATAATTTTTGCTGAAATGAAAGGCTTGTTGAACGAAAATAATGAACTTTTTTTACAATAATTTTTTTTGAGATCGAATCAAATGTAGGTATCACATTTTGCAGGTACCGTGGGCTTATATTATTTAAGTACTTACAACGATCAGTTTATGTAACCCCTTCGATTATGCTGTTGTGTTATCGACAGCCATAGTGGCGCGGTATAGACGTATAGCGAATGGCGTATTTTGTTATGCGATCTCTGCAGTAATGGTACGTATACACTACCATACGTATATGCGTATAGTACAGCCGGTGGACCGTGACTATAAACGTACTGCGTATGACTATATGTATACGTTTAACGAGTTTGCGGTCGTCATGGCATCCGCTGTTGGGCGACACTGCTTTTCGCGTGTATATATCGTGTATATGCCTATATATATAATGCTTCTCGAGAGGCGCTCAGGCAATGTCCCACGGTACGGCGATCGCTGAAACATTGTTCACAAACAAAAAGACACACATGCGCACATATACCATTCTATAAAATACATAATGAATATCTAATATATATACATAATATATATATATAAACATTAAACACACATACGAAGAAAGTATTTAAGTTATAACGTTTCCACGTGCATATAATCTTCGTCTTTCATTCAAAGTGCCACGTTTGCGATCGCTGCCGTTATTCGCGTAGTATACGGGGTTTCTGTAGTCCATTCATCGATGTACCCGAGCATATCTTGAATGGGACACTATACAGTGATGAGGAGCCCTATAACTATGACAATGACCACTTGGTCGGTGCAACGACCCGTCTTCAAGTAATAAGTATATAGGTACCTATTATATGTACGAGTATCAGAGTACCTATGTGCTATAGAAAATCAGCTAAAGCCATGCGATATTATAACATTACATTATATTGCTTCTAGTGTTAACTAGATGAACGATTTTATCACGTGGTACCAGTATAGAGTCAACCATATATATATATTTTCATTAAGTAATAATACATGTTTGGCCACTCTGGTGTGAAGTGAAAACAATAGCCGTTCGTATCCCGGTCACATATTATAAAAAAAAAGTCAGCTAAAAATAGGGATTTGGCAATTGGTGCCGCTCAGACTATGAGTATGTAACCAATTTACAATAATATTATAATTTATACGTTAAACAATCTTTAGGAACCCAAGTGGTTTTAAATCATTACATAAAGTACGATTTATAAATAAATATAGTATAAAATAATATGAATGTATAATAACTAATAATATATTATATATTATATTATGATGTATACTAATGAATGTAGCAAGATAAAAGTGATAGTAAATACTAAATCATATAATTGGAGAGCTATATAGAGCCATTTAAATGCGGCAAAGGAATTTTTAAAATTATAACGAACATATTGTATGTTAATATTATAATTGATTGTTGCACCACTTGGGAGGTCTCTGATTCGTTTTTTTATTTTAGTGATTATTGTTCTTAATTCGTCTTTCGTGCGTAATTCTCGCGCGGTGGCTGCAGGCGGTTGACGGTATTCATATTTCACAATAGAAAATATCGTTTAAACTACCTATATGCGCGCAGTCTATACTGAACTCTGTCAGGGCCCGTTTTACAATCATAGTTTAAACCTCGGTTACGCTTGAACCACTGATTTTACCGGCCGAATTCAGTGGTTTAACCGGAGTTCAACTATTGTAATACGGGCCCTTAGCCAGTAAGCCGGGTGGACAAGTTTAAGTAATAAAATGATAAATTCGCAAAACATTTAGATCAAACAGTATAGGTACTCGAGAAATTTCGAGAAAGATGAGTTGTTTTTTTATGAACATGCGTTTTGTAAACATAATTTCGTTTGACCGGTCATACCAGTTTTTGGGAGAAAGTTCCAAATCTTGTAGCATGAGAGATTTAAGCAGCGGCTACGATTGGAAACTGTGGGCGGCGGCAAATACCACCATTAACCATAATATTATTATTATCATTTACACCCTTCCACCAGCTATCGGAAAATTATTTTAACTTTAGAATTTTGGTAAGTACTGAGTTATTCCTCAGCCTATAAGTCTTATTGTATTAATTGTACACTGCCTTATATATTATAAAGGTTAATGAACTGCACACGACGTTTATTGCGCATGAACACATAAGTATACCTATAATACTAATACAATAATAATATGATATTATAATCGCGAGTATATTTGTTATTTCGCCTCCGGTGGGGTTGATCGTTCATCGCCCACGCGTCGCTAGATTACAGCCGGGCATGATATTAAATAGTCTATGCAGACGATTCAACGAACGTTCACCTGGAGGACAATGATTAAACAAGGCTACGTAAGTCTGGTGCGATTTTGAAAGACCAGCGTAATTACACACAGACGCACACACACACGCCGATGTCGTGAGCTACCTACAAAAAAAAGAAGAAAAAGAAACAAAAACTCCAACAAACGGTACATGGAGCGACGTAGCGCTAGTGTATTGGTACTGCGATGGGTAGGTACGTGGAAGAACGGTTTTCTCAAGCGGACGGCGGCGGCGGTGGCGTGCGCGGCCAGTGACAATCGCGCCGAGAGACGTGCAACAACCTTTCCTTCAACACGACGAGCGTCGTCGTGGTGGTGTACGTTACACGCTTCTCTATTCTTTCTTCGCTCTCAATACCACCAAACAGCTGCACTTTTTTGTTTTAAATTAATTTTTAGTTACCCAGTATATCGTGAAATCCCGTTGATTTTGATTAGTTTTTAATTGATTGTATTAATATTGAAGTTAAGAATATTATCGTATACCGTCATCGCCGGTTACCTATCTTTTATATTAATACAGCAGTTGTTCGTCTCGTTTCGGTCGCCCCAGTGGTGTTTTTTTTCTCTTGGAAACAGTGATTTCCCGAGATAGTTACGTGAATTTAAAATCCTCGCACCGGCAGCGAATGGCTGCAAAAGGATCGTCCCTGTCGTTCTCCGATGGCTACATAAAATAATACAAAATTCCGTTAGAATATAGTCATGGTTTCGTCGTCAAAATAATAGTCGCAACGATGTTCGGTCTCGGGTGTAGTGTGCAAAAGAAACCTGCGTACCGACAGCAGGACGACGTGCACATGGTGGTCAGAAGCAGCAGGAGTCATGGTGCCTCAATTGCCGGCGTCCGCAGGAAACGCGGTCATCACCCAAAATTTAGGTACCTACACTCCGATGATAATAATATATTATATATATCGTAATATTATGTAGATACGGCTACTATTCGTCATATGTTAATTATCGTATTATAATAATTATTATTTTGGTTTTTACGTGAGGCGTTTGTCTGTATTTACTGTGCTACACATCATTATCGTATATCAGCTATATATAGCTAGCGCGTGTGCGTATGCGTTTTAACGATGATAGGTGTTAGCTCGGTCCGTTTAATATTATATTTATACACATACAAAACTATTATGAGCCGGTGTAGTGCATAGAGTATAATAGACAGGATTCATTGACATCTCGAGTTTTCATTGACCGTGGCGATAATATAATATGTAGTCGCGTATATAATATACGCCGGCCAATGTCATCGAATTCTGTACGAAGCGGGGGCTTCAGACGTGTGTATATGTGGAACAAATTTGATTTGCGGACACAATGATGGCCGGGCCGGCGGTTACTGTGTATTAAAATGATACACACACACACATGTTATATATGTATGTATATATATATATGATAAAGGTATGTGTATATAAACGAAATTTTGACCGGCGGCGGGCAACGGAATGCTCGGCAATACACAATGCCCGCGCTTCGTGTACAAGTTGATTGAACTCCTCGGGCTGTCGCGCGATGCCACCAATTCACACAATACGCGAATATATTGCCGACGACATTATACATTTTTATTGTGTAAAAAGAGACACAACTGCACAGTTGCGAGTCGTCAATGTCCCGTCGAATGTGCGCAACGATTATTCACCAGAGAAAACGAAACCCATCTCCGAACGACGCGTTCTCGTAACATTATAATGTATTATAATTTATAGATGCCATCCATATCATAAATATACTTCTGGTAATAATCGAGGGAAGTCAGTTAGGTCGAAGAAAAGACGAGGACAGTGCTTAATGGCGTTGCTACACAGTGATGTTTACAATAATGTCCTGACACCTGAATACTCCTAATAAATATTATTTATATAACTAGAGTCAGATTAAATCATCCGTAGTTTTTAAATAACCACTTGCACACTTAACTGCCCCAATTTTCAAGACATATTGGGAAATATAAAATTTCTAAAATAAAATTTGAAAAATATTAAACTTAAACTGAAATGTCCATATTTTTTTCTACTGCGCTGTAATGTTTTTTTTTTTTTTTTTTATTGGTGGCACAAGTCTTTTGATGGCTTTATAGTATTGATAGTCGAAAGCACTGTGTTATATTGTAGGCCCAAGGCACAGTGTCTTATATAACTGCTTGATGACTAATCCAGTGCATCTTAAATAACATAATATTATTAAAGTACAATAAAACGGATCAGATTTTAATAATATTTACTTGCCAAGTCACCGCTGAATGTTTTATATCGGGTGACGGGCATTTTTTGTTTTCCTGTTTTTTGGGAACCCTTTAATAGTAATAATAAAGATGATGGCGATGATGATGATGATGATGATGATGATGAGGATGATGATGAGCATAGGAGGGGTGTAGACAAAGGTATAGTGTGTCGGAATGAAAAAAAACAGGCAGACATCATCGCGAGGTCCGGTTACGGTCGACCGCGCGTGGACTTTGTAAAACGGATTCCGTAAGACGGACGGCGACGCGGCCCAGGCGCGCACCTCGAATCCACAGGTCCGGAACAATACCGACTTTCCGTAAAATACGAGTATACCCACACTCATCTTCGCATAGAGCAGACGCGTATTTATTACTGCTATCGTCGTATGATATTGTATACATTTCGCTCAATATTCTCAATTGCTGCTAATGGTCATTGTTCTAGTCCATAAAATTTTCTGAGAACCGACTCGAAGAATTTACAGTCTAAAACACAATGATATTATAATAGTATACTATTTGTATACACAGGCACACAGCTGCCACCGTGTGAACCGTTTTATTATAAGTACTATAGATTGGCACAATTTAAGAGTTGTAGAAAAAGTTCATCACATGAAAATACAATAAAATTAAAATATAAACAAACCGCAGCTATTACAACTTATGCGCATCGTTAATGATATTAATATTATCATACATCCATACGCATACCCATATACAATAAACTATTGGACATTTGGGCGTATATGAATGTTATGTAGTCTTGAGTTAAATTTAACAATTATCACTTACCTACATTATTTTTAAAATTATCGGTAAAATATTTATAATTATTATAATAATATGACCATGAATCGTTAGGTATTCGTTTTAATTTAATTTTTTTGTATTTGTATACTACCACACGGCTGTATATTTTCTGATTCTCCAATGTTACATGAACCCGTACAGGACAAAGGCCCTTGTTATAGGTATTAGGTAGATATTATATTAATCAACTAACACGTCTTTGAGTTATGATTTATGAGTAATGACATTTCAAACTTTCAACACAATTGAAAAATTGTATTTCTGTATCGGTTCGGAGTATCAACACAAAATATCATAATTGTGTATACCCATAGGTTAATACTATAGGTCAATAATAATATTTTAAAATAAATTACTATTAACAAAAATAATTTGATATTTTCAAAACACTGTTGTACTTACTAATTTCATAGACATAACATTTCGAATTGGTTGTATTTCAATTTTTAAGACGATGCATTTATGTCAGCAGATACCTGTATATTTTACGGATCGTTTACTCCCGCTGTTCATTACAAGAAAAATAATTATATCAATTTAAAAAAGACAATTTTGTGATTTTAAAACTGAAATAGGCAGGCTAATGATATACCTACATAATACACACACACATATATATATATAGGTATAAGTGTTTTGGTGTTTATTAGAATGAAACGAAAAGGATGCGTGCCATATTGTTACTGATGTAACAATATGACATTATAAAATAAAGCTATAGTTAATCGGGATTTATAATAATATAATATGACTTTATAGAAATACGAAAAAAATATCGTCATAATTTCTATGTTCTATATCTAAATAATATAATTTGCCGTTATTCTTACTATCCTAAACCGTTTTGCGTTATATTATTATAGGCTTTCATTATATTGTACATTTTACTAATTAATCTTTCTGGTTTTTCTCAGGATCAGTGGTCAATTTGGGGGTAGGCTCAGCTACCCTAACTAATTTTTCAGAAATGTTTGCGTATCCCTATTATTATTTTTAAGGGCAACGCACGCAACGCTTCATCATGATGCATTTTTATCAAAATGTTTTGTGATACCATTATAATTTTTCTTATGGATTAATTCATTACTGCGGATCTATAAATTATAATACCTATGTAATATATTAAATTGTATTTTTTTTTTGAAATAATTATTTATAAATATTTTTTATATGATTTAAAGAGAGGTATTAGGAGAGGTGAGGCTCAATAACGTTTAACAAGTGATGGGGACGCTCTTTTTTAAAAGTAAACAGAGTCTGCCGTTACCCCCTATTTTAATTTTGCCAAGTCGAGCATTGCAGCTCAGGATGGTATACCTATTCAGTACTTAGTTTTGTCTGATATCTATGGACGGACGTGTTTGCATATTATATTATTGTGATCTGCGATGGTTCGAAGACCGTTCTGCCTCAGTCAAAAATGTATTGATTCAAGAAGTCTGTTCAATAAGTTATTGCGTGTATTTATGAAAACTGAACCAATTTACATTTAGCATTATAGTCGTACATATTTTAGGGCATATTCTGGGGCTTACCATGGTGAAATTGAACGTATTATACAACTTTTCAGATGATTTAGTTGTTTTCCTTTTTGATAATTTATGCTAGCTCGAGTTCTATCACCGCAAAATGTATAATCCCAGAAGTAATGACTAATGTTCATCTCGCGGATTAGTTTTGCTTCGGGTTGAGAGGCTTGTCATTTTTTTTATACATAATTACATAATTTTCCGATGAACAGACTTCAGAGAAATCTTCTTTACACCCGAATAGTTTTAATGTTATTTAACTTAAAGATAGTCAGTATTTCAACAGCATCGGCGGTGCAACGTCGAGCGTCGTTCAAAAATGAACCGTTTTAAAAAGATTTTAAATTTAATTTTTAAATGTTCACACTTGTTTGAGATTGTCAATGTTTTCAAAGAATCTATTTTCATGTTTATTACAATCAACGAACGGAATAAATGTGGCCTGTAAGTATTTTCTTAGTATTTAAAACCATCATTCTATAAATATACGATTAGCGAAAATCCATGCATTTTTTTAATTGTTTTAAATTTGAAACTATACAAAATTGAAAAGTTATTATCTTTTATCAATTATCTGTGGTCTAATATCGTTCACTTTATATTATAAAAATTTATATACGATTCCAGCTTAAAAAAACTTTATGTGAACTGTTTTTTTTATTACCTATTATAATAAAATAGCCCGTCTTATTTTATTACCCAATTTATTTATTTTTAATCGATCGAATTTCATACCAACAATATCTATTGAACAGGCCTAAAAACCACAAATACTCAGTATCATTTCTTACCGAACTGTAAAAACTGTAAGTATATTAACCTTATTTCATCGATATTTATTTTTTTTCTCAAAAAAAATTATGCACGGACCATGTGCCCTTCGGCACTGCAGCATAGTTCTCGTCCGGTGCATACGTATAATAATGTTGGTTTATGGATTCGTCGTGTGCATATAATAATATATAGGTACATAATAATATATAACTATAATATATTATATATGTATTTATGTTTTTTACGTCTCCAAATGTGTGTCATCTTGGTGCTCCGGTGGATTATGTATGTGTATGTGTGTGTGTTTTTTTCCATAAAATTCTCAGCATTTATACTGCACACATATATAATATAAAAATAATAAATAGTAGCGTAGTATACGCTATAGCGGCAAGAGAGCGGTAGACACGCGGAATATAACTGTTAGTCTGGTCGGTCGGACGACGACCAGTCGCGATGCAATTACCCGTGTAATGGCTTGGCGCGTCTCGGTTGTATGAATATAAAACTATTTTTCATGCCATCCAATTGACCGATATTGGAATTGTAGCGGAGACAAATATATACACACACTTATAAATGGTAATATAATAATATTATAATGTGTGTAGTACCTGTATATGCGTGTAATAACACGCATACACGAGATATCGTCTTATTTTAGCCCGAGGAAACCTTGCCGTGGAAATTTACATACCGATTCGGTTTGCGCGAGGAATGTGCACAGCGTTTAGGACCTGCGCCGTTTTATCGCGTTCTTGTGGATGCCGTCGATTTCGCCCTGGTTTCAGAATACCTACATAATATTTATATTTATTATTATATTACGTTTTAATTGATTGACTGTTACTAGCGGATATTATTAACCCAATACCCAACGCGTTGTAATATCTGCTTATGTGTACTCGATACACCTAACCTAACCTATTGCCTATAATGAAGTTTTAAAAAAAAATTTAGATAATGGCCGCAATAATAGTATACTAGCTATACAATAAATTATGGAATTTCGATCCCCGTCAAGCAGTCGAGTGAAATGTCATAAATCGTCGTTTGTCTGCGCTGATGACGAACAGAGAATATAAATTATTACCACAACAATTAATTAACAAACATATGCATTAATATTATAATTATTTGTTTACGGTCATGCATAATATGAGGTAACTACCAAATAACATTAATAATATATTTTGTACCAATTACAAAAAATTCATCATTCTTGAACAGTTATTAATAACGTTTTGTTGCTTTTAATAAATTGTTATATTTTAATTATTTTATACTTCAGGCCTATTTTAAATAACATTTAAAAATACCCTGTTCCAATCTACATATTTTTGATAGGTTACTTCTTAAGTTTAATTGATACTAAACATCATATAGCTAAAAATTCAATATTAATTAACATTACCTACTGCTGTTACATCATTATCTATGGAATTATATTGCCTGGTTTGTTTTTGAATTTAATTAAAAACAATTTTTAGTTACATGTTTCATATCTATCGAATAAATAGAAGTTTCGTGTATAGAGGAATAAGCACATCACGTTTAAAATTATTCTATGTATAGTAGGTATGATAGCGTACGGGGTACATGTGTTTCGAAATTATTTCGATCACGATGATGTTTGCAATGAAAAGATTAACGGAACATCGTTTTGTCTATTTGTAATAAATGTCTGAACTACTTCTGTCGATAAAAAATCTAAATTAAAAAACAATATATTGTGTTTATTATTTATATTTTGGAAGAGACGACCAAAACTTATAGCTATTGATCTATTTTGTATAAATAAATTGTGTTTACTCAAAATTTCTGGATAATTAAAACTAAATAAAAAACTATGAAGGACGATGATGAAAACTATTATTATTGTATTAAAAGGAAATTAGTGAAAAGTTGTTACAATGATGTACGTATTATTAAAACGATATATTTTTAATTAGTGACATTGAATAATAATTATTATTAGTTAGCTACAACACAGGTACCTAAGTAATATACTTGTTATAAATGTGTTATAGTCAAGAAGTAGGTACAAGACGTAGGTACCTAAATACCCAATAACAATTTTGTTTTAACAATAACATGGTTTTATGCAATAATAGTTAACATAATATTAAGGCAATATCAAGCGAATAATGAGATAACTGTATAAATAATTTTGTTTTTTAAATTATCAAAATATTTTTAGTTTAATTTTTAGATAAAGTTTATAATATAAGCAACAAATAATTTATTGACATAAATTGATAAATGTATATTGTAGGTATACCTACTAAATGATGTTTAAATTTTTAATATAGGTATTATAATGCATTTTTTTATACTCCCGAGAAAAGAAAGAATAAGTTAATAATAATTAATAATGAATCAAATGAAAATACTGAAAATCTGTAATGTACATTTAGATTTTAGAAACGGTACACATGACTGGGAACCTATGTACATTGTAAACAGTACAATAATTATTTAATACTATAGGTATGCATTCGCATGTACGTCAATTCTGGCGATAACTGTACAGCGCACACGAGTAATTACGTATATTATGGCAGTCACTCGGAGTTTTTCACTGCTCATAAGTAAGTGGCCGTAATAATGACGACGGAGTGCTTATTATATTAAAATAAAATATTATAACATTATTATTTATACGCAGCTATTTGACATTGGCACAATATACAAAATAATATATTGCAACCTAGTATTAATGCTGTTTACTGAAGTAGTTTTTATTCAAATTTTCTGGTTCGATGTTGTTCGTAATTCAAGACTAGCACTGATTTCCAAACGAAATTATTATTGTGATTATTTAAGGTCTCTAAAGTCCCGCGTGTGCTTTGTGTATTTATAACAATATTATATTATTCATTGCTTCATATTGTATTATAGATGTTCACTTAGAGTTATATCCATTGCGAATATTGTCGACCACTGTCATATAGTTGCCCATTGGGCCTGCTCTTGTAATGAGAGGGAAATCGCGTTCCTGCATACATTTTTATTTTTAAGTACATTTTTTCCCATAGGGTTTTTATTTTAATTTCCTTTTTAAACGTCAAATATCAGCTGTACAAACAAACGAATTTATTGTTGTTGTTAGTATTCCACCACGTCCGCCAATAATTGCGAAATAAAAACACCAAAGTAAACGGTCGGTGTTTCGTTGTGACCGCCTTGAATGTTAACATCATAATGTTTGCACTTTTTATTTTTATTATTTACACCCG
Organism: Acyrthosiphon pisum; assembly: GCF_005508785.2. NCBI lineage: Eukaryota > Metazoa > Arthropoda > Insecta > Hemiptera > Aphididae > Acyrthosiphon > Acyrthosiphon pisum. Next base: position 13,312,501 of record NC_042496.1, on the reverse strand, counting down.
CCATTGACACGCGAATCGTTCTCCAAAGCTAACAAGCGTGTAGTGTTGTTGCCCGCCGAGTTAGCTGATAAAATAATTCCGGATCGGTAACCTGGTTTTTCAACCTGAAAACCGCCTAATGGTCGTTCCTATAGTTTGCGGACACCTAATAGAGTCCAATATAGGTATATTATATATTTTATACGTCGACAAACATAAAACGTGTTCCAGACACGTTTTGATGTCGAATCAGCTGCACAAAAAAAACCATGTGCAGGTTAATCAATTATGCATTCCAACAAGAACGACTCACTGCACCATAATATATATATATATATATATATAAGTCATTTTTTTCTTTCATATCCAAGAGCGTTTAATCATGGAACACATGTACCCTATATAAACGATTTTTTCGGTACAGTAGGTCTATACAAATTACCAAATAAAAATAGAAATAGTAAAATATATATTGTTATTTCATTGAATATCATTTACGTGCGTGTTTAAAGTTTATGAATAGTGAATACCAAAGTTCATACATAGAAATATTTCATATGTACCTACCTAATAAATATAATATAATATAGGTATGTAACCTAACCTTTATGTATACAGCCGTGAGAAATCTACATCATTTCCGGGCTCTTAATTATGCCTTGTCAATTACCGTATACTTGCAGGGTACTATTGCCCCGTTATTTTGGTTCACTGTATATGTCGAGCAATAACACATAAGTGTTACTTAACGTACTAACCTCATGAAATATCATTAGGTAATTCTATCACATAATAATACCTAAACCTTTAATGTTTCAATCATATTATACAAATACGCTTTCGTACAAGCCTACAATTGTATATACACCTATATATAGCTACGTTTCACTATAGTGCCTATAGTGGTGACGGGGATTGTACAATAATGATATTATTGTTCTGTTCCGAGTTAGACTTGCTATGGTCAGATAATCCTAAAACGACCCGTTCAATTCCGGGCGGCCTGCGGGAACGCTGAATGTTATAATTGAATAACAATAATAACACAATTGAATATAGTCGATATTCTTTATTCACGATGGTTAACTATATGAGTGGAAAAAACATAATTATTATTTTTTTATACATTTTTATGACGTGTCAATACGATTTTTAAGACGACTTTTTGGGGTGGACGTAAAATCACGCCACTGATTGGTATCCGTGGTTTCCATTATATCATAGTAGTTAGTAAATAGTATTATACATATATAGGTATAAAATGCAATAGGTACTTTTAATTTTTTCCGAATAAATTTAGTAAGTAGTCAATCCTACCGTATTTTTGATAAATAATTTACAGAAAACATTTTTTTTATCTTATAATGAATATAATGAATATAATATAATCTACAACCTTAAGTAGTAATTTACAGTGAATTGGTGATGTTTTCAATTTGTCACGAATCGTTAAGAATTAAAAAAAAATAAGATCCAACTTATTGACTAGGTATTAATTTTAAAATGTGTAAAAAAAATTCCATACATAGATAGAAAACAAACAGTAAGTGAATATATGACGTAAAAGTCATGTCCGTTTGAAGTATAAGAAGATATTGGTAATGTATACAAACCATCGGGTTCTATGGCTTGACATATTATAATATGGTCCAAAATATAACGTTGTTAATGCGCATGCATATTGTGAATTCCTCAATAAGTGTAATTTGTTGCGAACTCATGAATAAGTGGACCTGTCTGCGCTAGGTAGTTGACACGATTTGTGACGTGACGGTCGGACCCATAAAAATTATTAATTTCACGCAATCTTTGAAATATTTAAATACCTACCTATGTATTTATTTATTTTTTTAAAACATCATATTATACACCATTATACACGTAGAATACACACTTCATACACACATAGCACAGCAAGTGCACATATATATAAACATGTAATACTGTATCCCAGACAGCATTTTGTAATGATAATATTATAATAGTATTTTTTTTATTTATTTATAATAGTATTATAATAACTTTATACTAATATTAATTCGTTATTTTAATGTTATAATAATATTGAATAATATTTAATTGCTGTATGGGATATACATGAAAATATGAAATTAATCGATTTGTCGTGTTTATGCACCACGAACATTTTAATACCTACCTTGCAATCAGCGTCCTGCGCTGTCTTGATCTATGGTATGATCGCATAATAAATTGGTCATTCTTTTCCAAGTCTCCTCCGAATAAGCCGTACAATAATATGTAATGACATTATATTATGCGTTAGTCCTTTCACGGCCTCCTTTCCTAGGACTCGTAAATTATTTTGAGTGTATAGAAAATTAATAATAATATTGTGAACTCTGTTGGAGCTTTGTTGACCATTGTCTGAGCGTGTCGTGTGTGTGGATTCTTATCCTGTATCTCAGTATATTTGTGGACTCGTGTGATCTATGCTTAACTTACAACTTATACTTATAAATCGTATGTATTTTGTTGCAGCGCAAACACTCAGATGGACAACGACGTCACGCCGGTTTACTTGGCCGCACAAGAGGGACACCTGGAAGTACTCAAATTCCTCGTGCTCGAGGCAGGTGGTTCGCTGTACGTCCGAGCCAAAGACGGCATGGCCCCAGTGCACGCCGCCGCTCAAATGGGATGTCTCAACTGTTTGAAATGGATGGTGAGTGTAACATTTTACCGCTAATATTGTACTCCGGTACTCCGATGAAGGCTCCACGCCCCAATGATACAATTATTTGGAATGTCTTATGTTATGTGTTACTATTATTATGTGAATTCGATAGCGTATCAGACGAAATAAATAAATAGAATAAATAGAACATAAATCATTTTTTCAACATATTTTTACCCATATAAAGCCATACCTAGTAGTTCTTAATTCCTGCAATATTAAAGTTGTTGACCTACTGCGCAATCAGTTATGCAGTTACATATAATATAATAATAAGTTTTACTATAATGTCAAACACTTTAACATGATTTATTATCGAACATTTATGTTACCAGCAGAGTTAGTTATATTATATTATAGTAGGAACTATATAGCCACTAGGTATGTACCTACCTACCTATATAATAAAAATTAAATGTGTGATTTTTTTTTTAATTTTCCTACAAAATATTGCGGAAGTTGTAGGTATTTGCACGTGAGATTTTTATATTTTATAACTATTCAACTTTCATAATAAAATCTAACTGATCTTTGGTTTCACGTAGTTTTTACGCTAACTAACATAATAATTAATAACTGTACAATAAAATATAATCACTATAATTAAAATGTTATACAAATATTTGTCTTTAAAACATATATAAAAGCGTCTTGTTTCATAACAAAATCATTATTTCCATTAAAATTCGGTGAAAGTCAAGTACTTACTTACAAGTTATAACAATACAAAAATCTAGAAGAGTTATAAAAACAAAATAGATGATATAATATTTTGATTTTAGGGAGTTGGTACGACTAGAATAGTATGAATCATTATTCATTATTTATTGAGAATAACAAGTTTTGATCAATCATCGCGAGTTAGCATTTTTCATTGATACATTTCTGCACCGAAGGTTTTGTGTGCATATTATAATAAACCTACAGATATATTAAGAATAACGCGTAATATTTAAAACACGAAATCGCTGTCTTTCACGTTTATATCGATGAACCTCGGGATGTTTCGTCATGGTTTCGACGGTCTCGGCGGTATTGTTATTCTTTTCATAAAATAGTTTCCGCAGATCTCGTCCAATTCTTTTTCTGGTGGATAATGCCTGATATATAATCGTGTGATGTTGTTTTTTTCTTTTTCGCATATAATAATTTATTAATAATTAAATTACAGTTATTATCACCCTTACCGAGAATTTATTATTATTGTTTTTTTTATAATATTATGCATTGTGCGCCATATGTGTGATTGAACAGGTTAGAGATCAAGGAGTCGACCCAAACCTCAGAGATGGCGATGGTGCAACAGCATTACATTTCGCCGCGAGCAGAGGTCACGTTGACACGGTGCGGTGGTTGTTGAGGCACGGCGCCAACCTGGTCGTCGACAAATACGGGAAGAGCCCAATCAACGACGCAGCGGAAAATCATCAGATGGAGGTGAGCAATACTTGTCCATTATATTATATTCAACGTTAATATATAAAATATTATATAATAATATTATGAATTGTTTTTACCATAACGAAGAGCGAACATTTTGCGAACTTGCCTGCCTTTATGTTCTCTGGTACTCTTTCCTTCGTACTTTCTTTTACCTTATAGGCGTATATTTGTTCAAGAAATCCAATAATAAAAATTGTCATTTAATAATCTAATATAAATGAAGCGTATACCTAATTATGTTTTAATTTTAATCAATGTTTGGTCAATTATGTTTAAGAATCGTCTTATTATACCTACCTACATTATATTGTTTCCTTTAATAATAAATCAAATTTTAACTATTGAAATTTTAAAAAATAGGTATGCTCAAAGGCAATATTTTTAAATTCTTGAATTTTTCTATACTACCTACATAAGAAGGCTCTTGTGGTGATACAAACTTCTATTTTTCAAATTACAACCCTTCTTTTGACTGGATGTCTGTAAATTATTCAATGGCTAATAATTATGGTATTACAATAGTACCTAGGTATATTTAAAAATTTAAAAATTCAGATTTTGAATAATTGCATTATATAAGGCAAAATATTAAATAAGTGGTTGAGCATGCTTGTATATTTATATACAATATATCATAGTATGATATTATAATATATTATAATTAAAAAATCATTGGTTTTAGAATGGACACTATAGTCCAAAAAAATAACAAAATAATTTAAGACATTGGCTTGTAACATCATAACTTTGAACCGAGCCAGTGACTTTTCTATTTTAGAAATGCATACCGCATACGAGAAAAAAAGTTCATGAAATATCAGTCTTATAAAGTCCGTAGTTGTTATTGTTGGTAATTTCCATTTTATCGTGACCCATCGACATCAATTCAATAACACAAATTCATTGATATCCGCGGTAGTCTATCATAGTCGATGGATCACGATGATAATTATTAGGTTTCGTGTGTGAGTTTGAAGGTGACGTGTGCGTATATCAATTTCTCTTTTATCGTTTTTCCGGCTATATGCATGTAACATAATATTATATGTCGAGGAAGGAACAATAATGTAATAATTATTATTGTAAGCTGTGTACCCAATTTTCTGCTGTTGCTCAGTGGCCAGCGCTGACACACGTCAAATGCTTCGGATGAGGTCACTGTAAATCGGCGTGTTTGGTGTATAAAATCAATTTCACGCACCGATAGTACTATTACTCGGCGTACTTACTACGGACGAACATTCGGCAATAACCTCTCGCCAGTCGTCAATTGGCATTGACCTATCGTCATATTGTCGTCTTTACTGTATTGTTTGACAACAATAATTTTTCAAATTTCCGATATCGTCGATGGTGGCGTCAAATGAACAAGGAAAACGTGTTTGTTCTCATCGTCCGGATAATTAACCCAATTAGTCAGCAGCTGCAGCAATGCAATGTATATTATTTCCGTGGCTCGTTAAATACCGCGACCGTGATCTTTAATATTTATATCGCTATTATGATGACCATGGGTGAATGATATTATAGTGATCATCGCACGGTGAAATCGACAACGGACATTTCGGTGTCGGCGCTGTTTGCGTTCACGTTCCAATAACCTCTTGATGCGATTCTCCAGCTGGTTGGCAACCTTCATCCATCATGGCCGGTGAAAGAACGATATAATGTTATGTATGAAACTGTATAACGTGAGAAAAATGAAAGCTCAAAACTTTGACAAACTATATAATATATACGTTCAATATTATAATAAATCTCCCCACCGTGCGTCGTAATATATAAATACCAAGCAGGAGGGGTACACTTACCCTAGAGTGCATACAATATTATAAATCGCAAGTATAACTACGCCCTAACATTTGTCCCATATAGACGTTTCGTAACGTGTGTATACTGTGTATAGGCCAAACGAAAAAAAAACATACGCACTCGATATGTCGACCGCAAATTAATTGCCGTTTGCATCATTTCTTACACGTAATACGTATAATATATTATATTATATTATACAATGTAGTATGTAAGTCTGACTGTTGTGAAACCCATCGATATATTTATATATATTATTATAATGTGATAATTCGTTTTGTATTGTATATATTGTACCGATACCCTTTCGAAATGTTAATAATGTAATATTATATCGTGTGTGTGTTTGCAGTGTCTAAACATATTGGTGCAACATGGTACGATGCCGGATTATCACGACGAGAAAAAGAACGGCAGGTTGTTAGGCTGTACGTGTCGAAAAGAAGAACCGAAAACACGAGTGAGTGTATTTTAATATAATATTATAAATAAATAATATTATAATTATATATTACATTGTGTGTGTTTGCGTCTTACGAACGTCTCTCTTCGTATGTAGGTATATTTATAATATTTGAGATGAAATAGAATAATATAATATATATAGAGTAACTGATCTATACTTAATATACAAACACAAATTAATAATTATACACCATTGCATTAAATTAGTATAGCTTGTAGCTACCTACATATTATAATACATCTCTGTGGACACACACTGCTGCTACTCATCCGTAACATCGCTGATATATGCAGATGAACGGCTGACCAGCTTCTATATTATACTTACATACATACAATTATTGTTATGTATTTTTTTAACTTTATATGTACGCACGCTTAACGTACGAGGTATACACACAGACGCACAGACCTTATAAAATCGTGCACGCGTTTAGTGCGATAATAATTATTATTGAACGCGTTTCAACGATTATAATATTATTATAAATCGCTATTAAAGCCAGTCAAACCTCTTACTAGAGTAAACACTATAAGAAGTATAGCCGACGGAATCTGAGATGACACCATCACTGCAATACTAGTTTCATCTTGACATCTAGCACGGCAGTTATTGATTATTGTACCAACTTGTGTGTCAATCTGTGTCACTTATATTTATTTTAATATATATCATCACGGCTTCGTATGTTTGTAGAATTGTTTTTGTTTGACGTTCGATAGACGCCTATAGTGTCTTCCCAGTTCAGTTATTTCTTATGCCGGATTGCAGAAAACATTTAATGAATCAATAGTGAGCTAATGGTCCCTTAAACAAGATTTAGTGGCCCGTTATTTGGTCCATTAAATGTTTAGTGAACCATTCAATTTAATAAATTGTTTATGCAATCCAGCATTAATCATCAAATTGCATTAATTGAATAATGTACACCCGTCATTACAGTGCTCGTTTGCCGATTGCGTCAACTATAAGAAGAGCCAGGAACCGTTTTACCTACATCCCCCGTCGGCGGTGGGCGGTCATCAGCTGCAGCAGCAGCAGCAGCAACAGCAACAACAACAACAACAACAGCAACAGCATAACGGGACCGGACGCGGCAAGGTGGCCGTCAAAGACGGCCTGTACGTCGTGAAAACGCCGACACCACCGCCGCCACCGATGCAACAGCAGCAGTTTTGCAAAGTCAACTCTGCGGCGGCAGTGCTGCAGGCCGTCGAACCGGTCAGACCGCCACAGCCGCAGGGACCGTTTTACCTGCACAACCCGAACGGAGTGATCGACGACCCGGTGAAGGACATATTCGCGACGGACAAGACCGCGGCAAAGACAACGTCGTACGTGACAACGGCCGCTCCTCCGCCGCCACCGCTGCCGGCCATTGGCCTCAACACCATGACCGGTAAGACGCGCTCTATTATAATATTGTTATTAACACGAGAGTGTGTTTATATGTATTATATTATAATATTTTAGTCGTCGTTAAATGTATATATCATTTTTTTTTATGACGGATTTTTTCGGTTTACACGTTTTACAATGCCGCCGCACGCGTAACGACATTTTAATAATAATAACATTCGAATACGTCCTACGTGCGAGCGCTGTCATATTTCTTTCCCAGATATGATATTATTATAACACATTACTATAATAGCAAAATACGATTAGGCGTGACCGGGTGACATCCGACCGATCAGGAGATTATTCATTATACACGTTGTCACTTCAATAAATAATTTATTATAATAAGTCGTTTTATTGAAGTTTATAAAAAAATTTTAAAAATGTTACTTTGGCCATAATAAGACTATATAATATAGTAAGAAAAAATTATTCGTGTACAAATAAAAATAAAATGATACCGTATAAAATATAAATATTATTATTAAAAATCTGGTGTTGGATAATAAATCAGGACATTGAGGACTTTAAAGAATAGTTAAAAGTAATACAACAGGATGATGATAATTAAAACAAGGAATGAAGTTGGAGGGAATAACAGACAGTTTAACAGTTGGTGAGAGGAATCGCATTTTAAATTATTTTATATTTGTGATAGAGCGGAGAGTATTGTTTTATTAAAATAAACAAAAAGAAACGAGCTGGGTAATTATATACCTACCTATCTAATAAGGATAAATAGAACACTATGAAATCTATCATTGTGCTATCTGAAAGATGGAGCTGTACACTAAAAGAAAGTAGTCTAAGGTAACTTCTACAACTTTAATTATACAGTTAAAAAATATAAAATCAAAAACAGATATGTTTGTAGTAGAATGAGATGTGATCGGCGGTCGGTAAATATATAATTTGTTAGGTACTCATTGTATGTAGTCAATAGCTATACTATACATCTATACCTTTGGGGCCAAAAGTATAGAGGAATTCATCCTTAAAAACAAAATTTATTAAACGTGAGGTATGAGTTTATAGTGAAATAAAAGTTGGACAAATTTATATTAATTAAATAATGTGATAAGACCATTAAATTTTAAAGTCTCAGTGCATTTGCGGGCACAACCAGTACTCGAAACGTTAACAAACGCTCAAGCAGAGTAATACGAACGTCGCAAATTCGACGCATTGATACGCCACATAAGTGTTTTTGAGCCTATAATATTTCTATAATAATATCGATCCATGTCGTAAAATCCAGAATACCGTCTGTCGTTTCATTGCAACGCATTTATCGTCAGTAAATTCATTCTCTAACGTCGTTTTCACGCATGGTATTCACTAGGCAAAAATATGCATTCGTTTATGGGTCGCCTATCGAGTATAGGCTGCAATTTTTTTCTAATCACTTTCGCGTTCTCATACGGCATACCTGTATGATAAACATGTAGTACCTATATAATACTAACGAATAACGTAATAAATAAACGATAACGAAGCTGTTCTACCGGTACACATTATATACATTTTCATGTGACCACTGTGCAAGCAATAATTAAAACGACCGTTTGCCGTTGAAAAAATACCAAGTTTACTGTTAAAATTCGAGAAATCGTAAAAAAAATAGACGTGGCCGATCGCGCGTTATAGCTACCTAATAAACTCACTTATCATAATAGGCAATTGTTTTCTGCGGCACGACGCGCGCGGTAAGAACATGCCGGCGTTATCTCGTCCGTCGGGTGCGTTATCTGTGTCGAGATAAGTGGTTAAACATATAAGTAAACAATAATAAATGAAAAACGGAAAAGGCGTCGCCGAGTGCGCACCAGTATAATATATCACATTTTAATATATTATTATATGAGTTGTTTGTTCCGCTGCAGTCGCCGTTTAGCGTTTACACGTCGCCGCCGACGACGACAATAACAATACCTAATCGTAATAATATTGTAACAACATGGTCGCCGTCGACCTTTGCGCGGCGATCTCGCCGTGCCCGTCGCGAATGCTGCAGCGGCACCGGTGGGCAGGCGGCGACAGGGACGGCGGCGCGGACGCCAGGCGTGACGTCGCGTCGCTGTCCGGTCCGGCCGGCACGTTCACACCACTAACGACGACGCCTCGGGCGCCCGATTTTTCCGTGTTCACAGTCAAGGTGGAGGTGCACAGCAGCAACAGCAGCTCCGGCGCCGGATCGGACGAGAACCTCAGCTCGTCGTCGTCGGATCGGGGCAGCGACCAGGGCACGGCGGCCGGTGAGAACGACTACGAGGACATTTACGAGGTGAGGCAGCGGGCCGAAGGCGTAGGTCTTCTGCACCACACGCAGCATCACCACCGTGGCAAAGAGTCCAAGAGCCCCAGCCGGGACTCGGGTAGCCACAGCCGGTCCGGATCCATGAGCTCCACGGGCAGCGGAGGCGGCGGCACAACCGGAGTCGTCGGTTCGTCCGTGGTCGTTCTCCACACTAGCAGTGGAGGTGGCGTCAGCGACGGCACGTTGGTCAACTCGTCGTGTGCGACAATCACCAACGTCACCGTCAACGGCTCGCCAGACATGAACGAGTGCTACGAGCCCGTCGGCGTAATGACGCCAGGTATGTAACGTTTATTGTGGTTTTAATTTTAATATTATTACGGGCCCTTCGTACATGCAGAGTACGATTCACAATCAAAGTTTACAGTATAAACATTACACAACGTCTTGCTATACGTCTTGACTTTCTTGATTTCGTTAAAAATTAAAAATAGTACCTACATTTGTATAATATTACCTTAACTATTATTGTTCTATCAAATCAGCATACGGCAGATGGTCTTTGTATATCGAGTCTGCTTATAGTAGTTATAGACATAATATACGTACATTTATCATGTTTATGTTATCAGTTATCACATTCGATGCAGGTCATTTTAATTCTATTAACTAGTTGATCCCCTATAATCACGTTATACATTTATACATATATTATTGAAAAAACAAATATTACAATGAAGATACATTTTGAGCGTTGCCGATTCGTGTAACTAATTTTCCATATTTGCCTAAAATTACATAATCATGTTATTTTATCATTATATTCAGTTCAGATTTTGAATGTTTAAAGCCATAAAAGTGATTCAATTATTCGGTGTCATGTACCTATAATTAATGATTTTAAAATAATAGGACAATTAGAAACATATGATTTGGCTTGTGTTTTATTTTCGATTAACTGCAACTTACTATTAACATTAATGCTTTATTTGCATTTGCATTTATGCGATGACGTGAATTGTCAGGATGTTTACGGTTGTCCACATTATGGTGAAGAAATGGTATTGGTACTAGGTGGACAATATTTTTCTTATTAAAAATATATGTATATTTTTTTTTCTATATAAACTGCTAATTGTTCCATAAAAATTGTTTTAACTACATTTTTTTTTACATATTTCTTTCTGATCAGAGATACTAATATTTGTAGTAAACACTGAATTTTATTTTTAATTTGTACATCCGTAATAATAATTATTTTCTATTTCTATTAGTGTATTATATAGAATTACAAGGGTTGAACCACTTAAAAGTTTAAACCACCTACAGCGTTAATAACCAGTTATTGTACTCTGATAAATTTGATTCTCGGATTTTCCTATAATAATATACCTTGTACAAAACATTTTATTGTATTCTGTGATTTTATCATTAAACTCCCATTTACTGTTGTCAGATCTGATTTCAAATCGAATGTATTGTACTTTCATATTCTTATCATTTAAATTTTAAAGTCACGGTAGTCGGTAATAATGATTTTTATAAATTTGTATAAATACTAAATTATTTACGTATTAGTAGCTTTACCATACTCGCTTGTTCAACCTAATTACCTGCCATAAATTGTAATCGTGATTTTATCATAAGATTTCACATTCATCTCCAAGGAGTTTCAACTTTCAAGGAAGTGCTAAAATCTAAAAGTAGAGTTTTTCGTTATAATTAAATTATAATATTATCTGCATGGTGTACCGAATGCTGCATGCAGTGTGAACTTAAATGGCATAACTGCATAGAAATTACAGCAAGACACGGTATGCTAATTATACAATGTATTACACAGACACTGATCATTTGGATCCTTTCTGATAAACATACAATGTGGGAATTTAAAATTAAAATTTATAATAGTGTATTATCAAATAGATCTGTATTCTAAAAAATAAGTAACTTTTTAAGACACAATTTCAGTGTTTGAATGTTGTAATCAGTGACATAGAGAGAAAATTAATTAAGGAGGTGGGTAATATTTTTAAATTAATAATATAGCGCGCATAAACAATATATTATACGCTTATACAAAAAGATCTGTAAAGACTAATACAACTTTTAATATATTAAATGAAATAAAACTTAAATTTTGAGTACCTACCTAGTTCAATGTTGAATTCTGTTGAAGAAGAATTTAACAACAAGTATTATATTATAATAATTTATATCAGTAAAAAAATTAAATTATACCACCATTTAACATTTATATGAATAAATGAACAGAGTTTTATGTAAATTTAAGTTTTTTCTTTGTTGGTAAGAGGTTAGAAGGCATTAGCGCCATTTTGAACCTCACATCAACCAACCGTATACTACGCCACTGGTTGTAATCTCTAGGTATATTATACCTAGTAGAAAAATAAAATAATAAATTGTGATCAAAATTAAAATCAAACGTGATGTCTTAATATTATGTATAATGACAGAGTCGGGAGTGTCGAGCGGCTCGCCGTCGGACGTGAGCCATTCGGCCGAAGACTCGGACCCGGAGCTGCCGGGCCAACACCACCATCATACGTTGCCGCTGCACGCGGCCGTTCACCACCACAAGGAACGGACGCCGCTGAAGCGCGTGGTGTCGGAACCGGCGGCGGGCGTGTGTCCTCCACCGCCCCCGCCCCCCATGCCCGTCAACGATTTCCACGGACAGGTGTACGTGTACGTGCAACAGCAGTCAGTCCGCAATTCGAGTGAGTGTTTTATAAAATCATAGGTATTATATTATTATTATACACCCGTCGAATAAGTAGTACGCGCGATGCAGGTAATAGGATTTCGCGATGGATCAGTTCTCGTCACGGGCTTGGCATAAAAAAAAAAATTGGATTCTATTTTGGCCAGCCGTTTTAGGAGTCAATAGTTTTATGCCTTCGGCCTCGTACCGCAAATAAAGACAATTTATAAACATTAAAAAGCTCAACATGTTTTTGATTTTTTCCAGTAGATATACCTAGTAATATGTTTGATTATTACTAACGTAATTATTGTTATGCTTAAATAGATGGATATTATTTTTGTTAATGCACAAAAAGGTATATTGATAATAAAAAAACATGGATTGGGTGGAAGGTGCGTTAACACGAATTTGTTAAGTAATTCAAGCTTATTGAAAAAAAATATTAAGTCCCCTCTAAAATTAGACCAAATCTCCTATATTACATGGTTCTTGAGCATATTAATTAATTTTATATTAAATTATTAATCATTATTTTTTATCATAATATATTAATCGACTTCTTACGAGTGCGATTAAATTAATTAAAAACGGTTTGAAAAAGTATAATCCTATACAAATCGGAGCGATTTCACTTGGCTTTCGCCAATTATCGACGTGTGCGCATGTATTAAGTATAGGTACCTACCTGCCTGTGTATGCTGCGGCGTTATCGCAGTTGTCCCGTGCGGTGCTCGTGTGTGCAAAAAGCGTGTACCCATAATGTACAGGGAAAATAAAATATGTAAAAAGCTTCACGCGCTATTAACCACCCACGGCACACATCTACCACCACCATCAGATAAAGCACGCACGGTCGGTAAGTCACATCTTATACTTCGCAGGAGAATCTTCGGATGGTGGAGGGGCGTTGGTTACGGCGATGACTGGACCTCAGCAACCAGCAGCGTTCATTCCACCAAAGTTCCCGGTCACGGGCGTTCATGACATAGGACTCATCAAACCCTCAGAGTACCTGAAGAGCATCGTCGGCAGCGGCGTGGGCGGCAATACCGGTGACCCGAACGAAGTAGTCAGGCCGGCGAACGTGCCTTTGCACAGGACCAAGTCCGAACTGTCGGTGGCCGTCCAACACCAACAGCAGCACCAGCAACAGCCGTTGGCCGCGATCAGCATACACGACTTGCACAGCGTACAGCTCAAAAAGACGCCAGGCACCGTGAAGATCATGCAGAACAACAATAACGAAGTGGACAAACAATCTGGTAAATATAATTGTTGTTCATCTTCGTATAAGTTATTCGTGTCCTTAATTATAATATTGAAATAAATTATAATATTATAGAACAAAATATTAAAATGTATCGACATTCCGAAATATTTTTGAGTACTAATGATTATAATACATTATTTCTCCAACTTCATACGTACGATTTTATAAATGCGAATCTAATTGAAAACTATACGAAACTATTCACAAATGTGTTATTATTGTTGTCGGTTTACCTCAATACATATATTGAATTTAGAATTTATTATTTATTTGGTTGTTAATCGAATACCTTACAACAAAAATGATTTTATTTATTAGGATTAAGTCTTTAGCTTTTCTTTTCAATAAATCACACAAATAGAATGTTACTATAGGTATAATATATTGACAAAAGAACGAATCGTAATTGAAATGAATGACTTATATTCTTCTCTTTCAGCATTTAATCTTTAATAATAATTACATTTATACATCCCACGGTGCTGTGAATTTTTTTTCAGTTTATAGAATCGTTTCTGTTGTATTATGATTTTTTCATGATGAGTGTTAATTATTTTTACGACCTGGTAGCTTTATTTCATTTCGAAATGCAACTGTTCATTACCAAAATTAAAACGGTGTTTCATTAAACTATGAAATATTGAGCTGACGCATAGTCACATAAATTAAACCCGTAACATCGAGCTGTGTTTGTACTTTGAGCAACACTTCAGAAATGAATCATTAAACAATATTATTAAAAAAACTAATTTTTCTTAGAATTATATGACAGAATTGAAGGTATGTGGTGAAAATGGAGTCAAATTTACCGAACAGATAAATTTTTTTCCATAAAATTCTATATGTACTTACTGAACGGAAACTTAAGTTGATATATCTGTCGGTATTAGTCTAATGTCAGCCTAAATTACATCGTGTTTTCGATAATAACAAATTATATTACTTATCAATGAAAAAATTATATCAATATGCAAATTTCAATGCATTTATACCGTCTATATCTAAATCCTATATTCATTCATAAACCTGTGTGGGTACACAATAATAATTGATTTCTTGGAGAATGTTGTACACTGGAATTAGTTTTTGTATCATATCAATAAAGTCCGACAATGTAATAACAAAGCGTGTAATTAGACAAATATTACAATAACAATGTTGTGGGAATGGTTTATAATTTCTTCGGCTTTCACTGACTCGTCTGATATGTGTGTTATTACTTATTGTGTTTCATTAGGTGCTGTGCCTCCGTTACAAGCACAAAGGCAAGATCTGATAGCAGAATTAAAAATGTCCAAAGATATTAATGGCATTAAAAAGATGAAAGTGGAAAAAGTCAAAATGGACGAGATGAGCGAAAAACAAAAAATCAACGAGATCACCAAACAGTTGTCGCCTGACAATATCATAGATCAGGTACCTATTTGGTTATATAAAATATTATAATTAATATATTATTAAAATTATAATAGAATATTTAATTAATATTATAGGTACGTATAATTATAATATTCGTATTCGAAATATTATCGGTTACATTGTCTAATCTTACTAGGGGCTACCGATTTTAGTTTTTTTTCGGGTTAATGGTAATCACATATTTATTAGTTTTGATAATATATCCTTTATTCTAATTACATGTATCTTCAAAAGTACTTCTTTCTGAATACTAGATATATTATTATTCTATATTTACATTCAATATTGTAGCTATACCTAAGTGTTACAAAATATTAATTACTCACGTTCTAATAATTATTAAGTTGCATGAATTAAAAACAGGTTGATTTCTAACCGTAGGTAATCAATTTTATTGCACTATATTTCTATATTAATTATATGTTTCCGAATGATTCGATAACCTAAGAAAATACAAGATTACGGTTGATAGAAATTTTCAACTTTTATTTACTAAAATAGAAAAATTATGGTTCATATAATAATTCTTACCATTTTTTATTTATTTATAATAAAATAATAATAGGTACTATTATACTGTTTTTAATTTATGATTTAAATTCTGCAGTTAAACATAAAATATAATATAAGGAATTTCAAATTTTAAAACATTAATCTGATATATGTTGTACCCACACCGTCAATCATAATCGTGACAACACCAATAGGATATTCAATCGCCATTCCATTTACACGCATTTCACTCTAGGCATAAAAATATCTGAAAGCTGTAGGTATTATACGCGATTTCACCTCATGTTAGACATCAAGACGGGCAATGACGTTATTTTTCGTGCGATTCTCGTCGGCCGTTAATTACGTTATGTTTCTAATTAATTATAATATATTATGTTTGGGGTCGGCGGAACTCGTTTATCATTTGAAACATATTCGTTTACCTGTATTCTATATTACAATAATTAATAACTATAATATCAACTAGGTAGTCTATATAAATAATAAATAGGTAAATATGTTATTATTTTGTATGTGTTGCGCACTTGCATGGTAGCTGACAACATTTCAAAAATATTTATTTATATTGTAAATGTTTATTTTATAGATCCCGGAAAAGGACGCCAACGGTAATGTGATACCCGCGTGGAAGCGTCAGATGATGGCTAAAAAGGCAGCGGAAAAAGCACGAAAGGACATGGAGGAGGAGCTTAGCCGGCAGGCCGAGGAAAAGCGTTTGCAATCTCTACCGCCGTGGAAACGGCAATTGATGCAAAACAAGAGACAAGACGACAAGTACGTTTTTGAAAAATTGTTGAGTCTATTGCTTAGTTATTCGTTTCGACAGCGTCTAATTATTAGTCACTGAGATAATTGGTTGGTGTAGAAATTGTCGTCACGGTTTGATTTCCCGCGAGTGCATAGCTGTTGTTGTTTTCTCTGAAAATATAGCCAGTCTTTACCTCTTCGTGTGTGTGTGTGTGGGTGTGTGCGTGTAAGGTATGTCTGTGAATTAAAAATTAAATGTAATAACTAATTGTCTTTAATAAATTTAAACTGCTAATATATTTTAGCGTCATTAATTTTTCAATTCGGTGTTTGAACAAATTCAATTTTGATATCAATATTTTAATGATAATACATCATCCATAAGTTGAAAATAATATTAGTGTTTATTGCATAATGCATACCCACGCAATTTACATACTAATCCACATTCGAAGAGTTCGAGAGTACACGTCAAACAAGATACATTATCACATTTTCAATAATTTAATAAAGCTTATTTTATATCCGAGTTAATCTGTTGAGGAATACTTCCAATAAAATTAATTACGGCTATTTCCCAAGACAAACAACGAGATTATAAATGTTTGCACTGCAGAACAGAAGTATATTACAGTTTAATAGTTACTTATTAACTATTTCTACTATTATTTGATACAAAAATTACAATATGAATAGCTCTTAGTAAATTATAGTATATAGTTTATAAAAAACTACAAGGAACAAACGTTTTATATAAACTTATAAGCTATACGAATTACAGGAAAGCTTACCCCTTCTTTCGCCTAAAAATAAAATGAAAGAGCCGATGTGTGTTTTAATTTTTAAATAAATTCTCGCTGCTGCCCGATAATTGACTTACTACTGAGAACAATTTTCTATCAGTAATATATTATAATATAAAAAACAAATAAAAATAAAAAATAAAAATGACATTTCTAGTTGCTTACATTTTAATCGAATTTCCTACTTGGTCTGTCCATAATCCATTACACCAGGATCTGCACTATAAGTTATAACTATCTATATCAAATATAATATGGCCTGGTAATGACTTAAAAAGAAAGGTTGCAAACATTTTGTCACTATTGATTAAAAAAAAATAAATTACGTACCTAATGGGTATCAAGGGAGAACTGACACTGTGGTATAGCAGTAGAGTGTACACACATTGTATTTTTATGATCGGTCAGCCATAAAATATGACTTATCTGAAAATAAAAAATGTCAAGTGGTTTCGTTGCATTTTCACTAACAGAAAGTTGTTGTCTGCTTAGGCTGTCGACCAATGGGAAACCGCCACCAGCTTTCGTGGGCAAGGTGACGTTTGCCGAATCTGCGGCGGACGGTCAAAACAAGGAAAACGATCAGCCGGCAGTGGAAGATGAACCAGTGGCGGAGACGGACGAGAAAACTACGGCGCCACAGCTTCCTTCGCAGCCACAGCAAAAAGTCTCCAACAACAACGCAAAAGACTCCGACGGCGACGAGGGTCTTGCCAAAATCATTCCATGGAGAGCTCAGCTGAGGAAGACCAACAGCACTCTTAATCTTTTAGAGTAATATACCGCCTATATATACGCAATACTGTTCCATATTATTATTATTTTTATTATTTATATACATATTATACTTATAATTATTAATTTTATTATCATATACATATATAGATATAATATACTTAAATAATATTTATAATTTATACGATACACATCATATATTGTATACTATTTTATTATAAACGTTGTCTTCTCTATGCTGTTAATGATTAAAAACAAAAATTCACAATAATAATTGTGCGTTAACGTTAAGGACCAGATTCAAGCGTATAGGCATATTATATAGTATAGTTTTATATATTATACAATGTACTACAATATAATATTATTTAAACTATAATGTCTTATGTCTACATTAATACATTAAAGTATCTATGTACGATGTTCTAATATATTATTCTCACGCGCTGCATGTTTAAATAAACCCTAAGACATTGTTGTTTTTTTTTTACTTTACTTAACTTATTTTGTATACTCTCAAAATATAGAATATCAATTTCCATTTGACATCGTGTATGTGAGTTTTCGTCATCCTTTTCTCGATAAATAAATTATAAATTTTGTGTTTTTGAATTGCCTCGTGTGCTAAAATGAATGGTATCTATAGCTGGTGCCTGATATTCTGCTACTGCTATACTGCTATACCTATTATGTATTCTACGAGAATGGGCAAACCCAAAAACATAGCTTAAATTTATAAAAATAACAGCTGTACCTATAGACACCTGGCTTTAAAATATTGCGCCCTGGTCACAAGTGAATTCATATTGACATATTGATTATTTCGGGACATAATATCTGAAAATGATTATGATAATATGTATTTGAAAATAGAATAAAAATATTCAGTTAAATATTTAATGTAACAGAATAATAAGCATAAAAAGTTGGGTAAGTGGATGTCGCCGTACAGTAGGTTACAAGTGGGTCACTGTAATGGATGGTGTTAAATTTGAATTCAATGATATAATACCATTCTATAAGAAAAACGATTCTGTGCGAAAACGGTCAGTCAGCCTACTATGATGATATTATATTAATGTGACTAAAGTAATTTATATATAACCTATTTACGTGGAACCTTGTTTTAAATTTTCAATCCTTAGCTATAAAAGTTGAACATTTTATAAATTGCTGACTACAAAAAAGAAAATCGTTACATGAGAAATCGAGTAAATATTAAATGTCGTAAAAATATGAATTTCAAACGCTCATAAAAATTTAATTTGACTTTCTTGAAGACGTTTTTTTTTTTTTGAAAAAGGTAGGCAAACTTATGAGGAATCTTGTATTACATTTTCAAATCTTCGATTTAAAAATAAAATATTTCATGAATCTAGCTCAAAATAATTTGCAAATTTTTGTCATTTTTACGTAGTTTGTTAATATTTAAACAAAAAAAATTGTGACTATGAATTTTTAATTTTTTTTTTCATCTACCTTTGAAACAATATACTAGGAGCCTTCTAATTTTCAAGCTTTTTTAACCCCCCTCCCCCAAAGTACCAACTAAATTCACTTTCCTATCAGAAAATATACTGTTGAAGAAAATCCAAGCATTTTTACTGTCCTAAAAGGTGATGACAGACACAAAAAAAAAAAACAAATTATTGTAAAATCAATACATTCATCGCTTCGCTCAGAATCTAAAATTATTTTAGGCGCCTACTATTATAAAAGTTTAATTTGTTCCGGAGTTACCCGCAATATTGTACAGTAATTCAGTTTATTAAGGTAATTTATAGAGCAGCGGTTCCCAAACTTTTGCAACCACGGCAACCTCAGGAAAAAGTTTCGGGTTTCGTGGAACGCCAATATCTATAAAACAAATATTTTATAATTTATAGCAATATTATTGTTTTGCGCCAATGCAGATCCTGCAAATATGACGGTTGTCTGCACTGACTTGCGAAGTGTCGAGGACGGGAAGATTACCCAGATGTATATGTATATGCTAATAAAAAAATACTAATTGCACTTATAATGGCACTGAGCGCACAGTCATATAATAATTGACAAATATGCAAAACAATAATTTATAACTGATGCAGGCGTTTACCCGCTTTTTTTAACTTAATAACATTATAAAATGTTATCTGAGCGAATGACAGTGCGCAGGTCAAGTTTTACTGTTTTAGCAATGCCAGTGTACCTTTATTCTCTACACAAATGGTGAAGCCAGTGTCGTATTTACGGGGAGGGGGATATGATGGATGGATCCCCCTTTTCTTTTTACTATTTTGCGTCTTAACTCTTAAGGAAATGTATGACTAAGCGAGTATGTTTTCTAAGATATAGAAAAAAATTAACGTCAAATATTGATTACTGCAATAATAATTAATTCTGATTCTGAGAAATTAAACATGGGATAGCTGGTATTCTAAATATTTATAGGTACTATTTATTAGGTATGTATAATAAATTAATATAATATAAGCAATTACACGCACCACCATAAAATGTTTAGAACATAATATTTATATATAATAATAACGTTAATCACCTTTCTAGTCTTTAAAGTTTAAATTCTGAATAAAATAAATAAGAAGTATTATCACAAAATCTTAATTACGCCACTGCGCTACGCACAACGAACTCACGCTATCTCTTTAGCGTTGCATGGTTTTTTTTACTGTTACGTCTGGATGTGCGACATGGGCGGAACTAGGGAAATTTTTTCTGGCGGGGGGAGGGGGGGCTAAAACTGTATCACTGTATCAGTAGCACAAACCTTGATGATTAATATTTTAAACTAAAATATGATTAAAAACTGGGAGGCAGCTACAGATAGAATTTACCCCCCCCACCCCTATTTGCACCTATGCTAGCGTTTTATTTGTTTTCACTCAGATCTATAACAACATGTTTAAGGAATACTATTTTTGAGAGTTGGACTTTGGACATATTATTTACCTAATCTAAACCAAACTCTGACACAAACAATATTTAATTTCTATTTAAATATATAATATAGGTACAAATTACTATTTTTATTTTTGAAATCAAGACTGTCAAGTAATTAAGAACTTACAAACATAACCTAACTCTACTCTCAAAACAATTGTTATTGAAAACTTATTAAATAATATTATAATAATATAATCGGAGGACGGAGTGGCCGAGCGAACTACGGCGTCGGTTCCGACGCGTACCGTCGTAGGTTCGAATCTCGACCACGGGCGGTTTTTCTCTCTGGGCAGACAAGTCAAAGTGTCAGCAGGCTAGACTTTAGAGAGAGGCCGCCATTGCCCGACCGCAGGTATGGTCATAACCTATACGGGTGCCCAGTGGCGCAAATAGGGGGGGGGCTTGGGGGGCTTACCCCCGCAAAATCACTCAAAGCCCCCTCAAAATATAATAGTATACCATTTTTAAGAGTATGTGCCTATAAATTATAATTTTAAAAAAAATGCGTTGGGGCTTGAGCCCCCCTAAACATTTTTCCTATTTGCGCCACTGCGGGTGCCCAATTCGAAATTCTGCCAAAAACAAAAAAAAACACACGTGTTTACCAACCTACAAACAAACAAAAACAGCCAATGGCCATAGACCATAGTTGCTGTACTTAATGATCAATAAAAAAAAATAATAATAATAATATAATCTACTTGTATTATAAAGTAAAAATTTGCTTATACAATTTTAATCCAAAACATTGGTTGGTTTTAACGAAGGGGCAAAAATCATAATATGTTATTATTATTATTATTATTATTATTATTATTATTATTATTATTATTATTATCGATTAGTAAATTGTTAAAATATAATTTATGATAAATAAAATAAATGTAATATTTATTGCTCATAATGGTAGGTAAACATAATGTAATGAAATAACTAATACATTTTTATAAAATTGAACCTTATCTTGAACAGTTCAATGTGTTTAGATACTCATTTATTGTAGAAACATGGTTTCAAAAAAATGATTTATTGATCTATTTACTTTATTTCATTATTTGTATCTCAATATTCTTTTATAAAATATTGCAATATATTGGTATATTACTTGACTTTACAGTTAATCAGGAGACCGAAGTTAGGGAGATTAAATTGAGGCCTCAATAAATTGCACTTACAATCGACATAGGGACGCGGAACTCGATACCTATACAATTTAATATAAATAATATAATATGCTTTTGAACGCTTAGGTTTGTATGGACTATGGACTGAGACGGTTGATTCGGCTTTGTGCTCGAGCCCTTAACAGTTGACACTGTACTTGTATTGTTGGTATTTGGTGGTATCTTGGTCCCCGAGGTCTTCGGACTCGTTCTCTATGAAATTGGAAATCAATGACAGACACGATGTACCGCATTCAGTGTCATCTTTGCTAAATAATATTATATAATTATCTATGGATATACATCATATTATGGCTAATATGAGAACTATGATCTGAGCGTGTGCGCTGTCTGGATACAAATCACGATTTAAGATAATATTATACATCTTTATATATTAAATCGTTTTACAAAGTAATACCTATAGTAAATCAATGATAATATTTAATCATAGACATTAATATACTGAGTAGGTACCTATAACACCATTTATAATAAATGGTAATAGTAATTTTGTGAATAAATTATTTTGTACCTATTTATGTATAATGTGCATAGAGTAATTATTATAATTAAGTACCTACCTAATTATAAATTACTCTATGATAATATGTCAGTCATTATAATAAAAGTTAATAATATTTATAGACTCATAAACTACGATACCTATTTAATATTGTGATCCCTATAGTGTATTAGTATAATAATCATAGTTTTATTTTATAAAAAGGTCAAGCTGTGAATTATATATTTTAATATTTATATTATGTGTATAACAACATTTTCCGTTTTATTTATAGACTTGTTAGTTGTTAAGCTTATTATTCTATGGAGTATGGACCGCGGTACTAGATTGATAAGGTGTCATTGATAAAATATACAAATAATACAAAATAGTAAACACAAATAACATGTTTTTGGGTTATGACCTATATGATTACAAATTAGTAGGTAATAATTAATGTGCTTAGTAAATTTTTAAATTTTGGTATCGTTTAGATGTAAGGAAAACGATAATAATTTAATTTGTAAATGTTTAATCATATTTAATTATTAATAATTCTCATCTGTTGACTTTTTATTTACACCTCGATTTTTCTCACTTCTCTGTTCTTTGTACTACCGTATACTATATAGTGTCTACCACATAACACTGTATAATACATAAGGTAAGTCGGTACCTACTTCAATTTAGTATTATTATTTGTACCTATTGTCACGAAAATAAAGTTAGGTACCTACTAGAAACAAAGAATTTATTATTCTATATTGTAGTATTGAACTACCTACCATTGATTAAAATATACACTTAATCAATGGTTATACTATTTAAATTGAATTCTTTTAAGAAGAATGTATTTGATAGAAATAATAGCACAGATTTGCAATATAACATGTAACACTTACAATGTACCATAGGTAATTATTGTAACAAACTAGGTACCTAAGTAATATCCAAGAATTAAGGTAGGTATATAAAATTCTTTATAGGATCTTCATTTTTAGCATTAGTAACAAATAATCTTCTTTAATTTATTTGCATTATTATTCATTTAATATGTTCTCTAGGTAATTACTATATTACTTTCTATATAGTGTAGGTAATTAAATTGTATAATTTACATTATATGATTGCAGATTGAGAAAAAAATGGCAATTAAAGATGATTTCGTATCAAATATAAGAAGAAATGAAATCCGTACCCGCAAGAAAGAAAAAAAAACCAAAGGTCCTTAATTACTTATTATTTTTAATATTTTATGAGTACCTATTAAATATCTGAAAATATATTGAATAATAGTACCTGATAAAATGCTATAGTTTTACGTTCAAATTAATTAATTAAAATATTAGAGTCCTAAATAGCAAAGTACATAACTGTGTGAGACAGGAGACAAAATTTGTTAAATAAATAATAATCTAATATAGGTAGGTAGCAGTGCCTAGCCCTGTCTTTGGACTAATGGGTCACATTCAAAAATTATAAAGGAATTACATGCAACCAGCTTAAAAATAAAATTGTTTGAAAAAAAAACTTATTTTATTTAATATGATAAAATAACAATTTTAATTTTACCTTAACACCTATGTTTATTTAATAATTCAATTCAACTTTTAAAGTTATAATTTTACCTACCTAGAATAAATAAATAATTATTAGGGTAATATTTATTATACAACTAAAGGCATGATAAAATTTAAAAATAAAATGCCTAATATTTTTTTTTAATTTTTACAGTACAATTGATTATGGTTGTCATTAGTAAATGGTTAGGTTAGATTGTCATGGGCATCTGCTATGTGTGTGATTGATACAGGTTTTTAATTTTTTCATGTGAGAGTAGGTTTGTTTACATATTATGTATGTAGATCTAAACATCATATTTAACTACTTTGCAGCTATATTCTTTATATAATAAAGGTGATACCTAACTTTAATGAGTTTTTAAAAATATCTTGAAACTGTTAATCTGATATTTTAATTTGAAGGAATCAATTTTTTTTTTATATATTTTATACAAATGTTTAGAGATTTAAAAATAATTGATTCAATTATTATTTAAAAACAATGTTAAATAATAAAATGATTAATTTAAGAGACATGGAAATAATTTATTTTTTGTACCAATCCCCCTATAGACAATTTAATTTGTTTAATTAATTATAACTGCTTTTTTTAATGTGTAGATGCTACTACTCATACCGCTTCTTCAAAAAATTCAATAGATGATGAAGAGTTTACATTATTGTAAGTTATTAAATTAATAACACATTTTATAGACTTTCAAAATGCACATTATAATACATTGATTGTATATTTTAGTTGTAAAATATTATGCCTTTTTTAAATAATTGTGTGTACTTTTACTTGTAATTTGTATATTTACTATTAATATATTTTGATAGGTAACATTTCTTGATTTTCATTATGTATATACTTTTTTTATTAAATAATAACTGTTGATTTTAGATTAAAAACAATTGTAAAAAAATTGAAGAAAAAAAATAAAAAAGCAAATAAGGTTAGTATTCATATTTGACTAAAATAGAAAATTATTAATTTTTTTAATTTTTTTATTAATTTTAGAAACAATTAAAACATGGAAATGTGTCTAATTTTACCAAAGATGATGAAGTAAAATGCAATGTATGCAAACAGTTATTCTCAAAAAACTATTTTGCTATTCATATGCAATCTCATAATGCTTCTTATAAATGTGATATTTGTGACAAGAAATTTTTTTACCTTTCAATATTTAATAGACACAAAGCAACTCACAAACATGATATGGTAGTATATGAGTGTAAGTTATGCGATAAAACATTTAGAAACCCTAGTAATTTATCCAAACATGATACACTTCATGAACAAGAAATTATAAAATGTTTATTTTGTTTTAAAACATTTAAGCATTTTGATGATTTTCTGGACCACATTAATATGTACTCATTTGACAAACGTTCTAAAAGTTTGACTAATCACATAAAAATACACAGTGAAGACATACACTGTTTATCATGTTGTACATGTAAAATGAGTTTTGCAGAGCGTGATACAATTATAAAATACATCACCTGATACATTTCATCAAATAACTAATATTATTTTGCCAATCAAACAATATCTATATTATATCATGTTTAAATAAAACATGATATTAAGTGTAATATATTATGTATGGTAATTTTATTTTTTTTACTAACTATTTTTATTTTAAAGTCGCTAATTTTATACATTTGTAATTTTTTCAAATATTATACACGGATTATTTTGACTCATCTTTAATATTAATTGATTTATGTTATAACTTACAGTATTATAATACTTAAGTATAGTATTTATTTATCATTTGTTAACAAAATTAACGTTTTAACTTTCAATTATACAATACTCCATTTTTATATAAGTACCTAATGTTAAAAAACTCAATATTCCTAATAGAAATAATAATATGAATTTTAGAATCTTAACTGTTTAATTATAATAAACATGTTTATTTTACTATTTCTGACTTCTGTAGTTTTTATTTGAAAATCAAATGAAAAAACCAAGAAAGTTGGTCTGCTATATTGTAGGTTTTTAGTATGAACAAAGTCACAAAGATATTGATGATAAAATATGATCTTAGTTCATGCCGTTCATGGTCTGATTCTGTATTATTTATACTCTGTGGAGTGTAGATGGAAATAATTCAGAATATAACATACATCTTTAGATTACATGAACCAAAATATATACTATTTAGAATGAGAGATTTCATTTTATAACTCATATAAAATTGAAAACTAGAGTGAGTTATTAAGCAATTAAGGCTATAATTTATCGATTATATTCCATATTGACCACACTACATCAGTCACTACTCACTGTAGAAACTCTGTCGAGCTCAACACTTAATAGATTAATAATACATTAATAATATATTTTGTTTTTATTATAAATCTACATCCTTCAATCTATAACATCATTATAAATAAAAATATCAAACCATAAATTTATCAAAAGCAAAATTTAAAGTGTTGTAGGTACCTACAATTGATATATAAAGAAGAAAGACTAAAATGTTTACAAATGATCATATTGTTGCGTACCTACCACAATCGTTGAATAGATAATTTATTAATTTTCTTTGAACTTAAGTA
>NC_042496.1:13268252-13285048 GCF_005508785.2 Acyrthosiphon pisum | reverse complement strand
AACGTCTTGCAATCATATATGATACCCTAGGGCCTAGAACATGACCCATAAAGGAGAGCAGTTATTAAAACTTGTTACCTACCTATCTAATATTATATTATACAGGATATCATTATTATTGTTATACTGTCAAATACCAATAAAAATAAATAATTAATATATCTATAACGAGCTTACGTCATTTTAAGAATTCAAAATAAATATAATATTTTATGGCTAAATTATAAAAATTCTTGTTAATTTTTAAACAATTCTTCTTCGCTGTTTGTATCTTCTTCGTCCGTATAATGTGCTATCAAAACGTCCATTAATGATTTTGATTTATTTCTTTCATTTTCATCGTAATTATACAAATGGAACATGCGGTCCAATATTTTTGGGATATTCACACCTCCCTTAGAATAGCCTGGTAAGTTTGGTAAACCTTCCGGATTCTCTTTAAGAGCCATATATGCCTAACAAGTGTAATAATTATAATACGCATATTATTAAATTATAATAGCTCCATAAATGTCAAAATATTAAATAGATAATATAGTTATGTTCACCACAAAATCTACAGGATTTTTTGGTCTCACTTTTGCAACTTGAACTATCAATTTAGTCAAAATAGGAGTGACGTATTTCATTAGATATTCTTCGTTAGACAAACGTTCGATGTATTCGAAATCCGTCACCTTCCTAAAATCTTCTAGCAATGTTAACTGTAAGATTCATAGACGTTTTTGTTAAAACAATATTACATGGTATTTTTCGTTATATAGTAGATTATTTGTACCTAGTTATTTGTAGTTCCTACAAGTACAATAATAAAAACTTTTTCACATAGTAAAAAATGTTGAGACTTGAATGCAATGTTCTTTATAAGTTTTATTAATTGAAGTTCAAAAATATTAAAGATGTATTATTATATAAGCACAGTTATTTTTTTATATGCATTTAAAATTCAATTTCGAAAATGTTTTTTCACACTGTTTTTCAGTTAGAAATTCATAAAAGTTTTTCTTTTCTTAGCTAACGTTAGACATTTTAATAGAAGATTCCCCACAAATTGTTGTATCTTTAACATCGATATAGAAAAGTTTACCGGAAAGTAACATTAATTTTTAATGAATGTTTGAATTTAATATTCGTCGGAATTTGGATTTGAATTTTCACTGGTAAATAACGATTTTTCATATTTTGTTGCAAATTGAAAACGAATGACCGCCTAGATCCTCGAAATTTTGACCAAATGTTAAAATTTCTTTTTTCCATACATGGTAAGATTTTCATACTGTTTTGATTCTTTTTAAGCTATTTATAACCATGAGAATTTTTTTTAATTTTGTACCTTAGTTATTTTTTAATTAGATATTTATAAAAAAAAAATAAAAATGTATAGCTAAGATTAAAAATTTTAATAGAAGATTTCACATAAGTTTTTCTACCTATTACAAAAAATAAAACTTTACCGGAAAGTTATGCTTTTTATAGCCATGAGATATTTTCGATTTTTATATATTTTTTTTATTATTATTAAATTGTATTATTTACAGGATACAACGTCTCCGCTCAGAATCATTTTTCGTATGCAATGATTTATCGTTGAATTCAAACATAACACATCCAGTACAATAATTCAATGACATACTCGACAACTAATGTACAGCGGAGCGATGATACCTACTTATCCACCTTATTTTATATTTAATACATTTTTCGTACATATTTAGATTTTAGACAGTACATTTTTTGCATATTTAACATTTGTATGAGCATATTTTGTCGTTTACAATAGATATATTTTTGAGATTGATAAGATTTTTTTTTTAATATCATGATGAATTCTACAAGGATATTCTGCACAGCAACCAATGAACAATATATAGATAATTACCTTACCATATAGCAACCTCGCTTATACATTTTTATGTAATCATAATTTAAATTCATAGGTATCCATCATCTATGATTCACAAAGGAAAAACAATAAACAATTAATCATCCTATGCAATAACAAATAATTATTAATTATTAAAAAACCATTCAATGATTTTCCGTGCAGCGGAGAAAATATCAAGTTACACGCTACCTTTACTATACGTCTATACAGTACATTTTTTTTAGCTCCTATAACTTATTCGAGACACTTCTATAAATTATAATATATTATATTATTAAACAGATATTTACTTTTTCCTTGAGTTGTTTGTGTTTATATTTTTGATGTTCAATGTTTATTTCTTCCTCTATTGAATTCGTTTTATTTAAGTCAGTAATTGTCTCCAATATTCCTATAATTATTAACCTCAATACAGAAAAAAACATATAGTACCTACCTACATTGATATAGTTAATTATTATTATTTTGAGCCTCATTCATGTACCTAATAATGTTAGTTGTTAATTAATAAATTGTTAGACGTTAGTAAATAGTAATATAATAAGTAATTACTAATTACTAATTCGTATGTTACTATAATTTTTCAATCACCATGTTGTTGATTCAATTTGATTTCCTTTACAATTATACTTAAAAACTGTTCAAAACTTGGATCAATTTCTCGTAATTGAACTTTGTTAGCATACAATTTTAGTGGAAAGTATGGAGATTCAATCATCTTTATCGGTGCATAATAAAAATTAAGTAATTTCAAGAGATTATTATGATTTTGTTCATTCCAAATTAAGTGTTTGCTAAAATAATCAAGTTACTACATTATTGTCCATTAATATTTTAAAATAGTTAATATTTTACGGTTTTTTTAATTTGTTTTTTTAGAATGGGTTTAGCTGCAACTACATTAGATACTATGGCGACTTCAGAATTTGATGAGTGTATTATGTCAACTTCTGAGAACAGGAGTCGTCTTTTTGCACTTGTATTTTTAAGCGTATTGGTGTTTGTATTTGTATGGATATCACTGTTCTGTTCAGCGGGTAAAATAACACCCTCTACGTTTTGCGTTAAATTAACCGTCAAATCTACAACATAATAAATAATAACACATCAATTAATATGTAAAAATACATAGTATTATAAATATACCTTATATACCTAGCATTTGATAAATAGCCAATATTTGTGTATATTTACTATATTAATAAATATACCATTAAACTATAATATACCTATATTATATAGTAGGTAGGTAGACTAGGTAGGTATATAGGTACGCAATGGTATTATTAAAAGAAAAATGTATATATTTGTAATTTGTATAGGTACCTACCGGGCAATTTATTAATATCTATATTTGATTGAAGTACATTCATATCATCGAATCGGAATAGCATTTTGGCTTGATCTACTGTCGTTGGATATCCATCCAAGACATACCCACGTTTAAAAAGTGCTATTCTTTCATTCAATAATCTATAAAAAAAAATAAAGAACCTATAAAATATAGCTGCAGATGGTAGGTATCTACTTAAGAAAAATGTAAAAACGATTTACGGAATTAGATAAATATCTTCCAATTCATCATTATTGGCATCCATAGATGAATATAAAATTGATAGCTTTTTATTTAATTCTAATATTTTGTTAGTTATAATTGGACTAATTTCGGCTTGGTCATCAGCATCATCTAATAAATCTTCCGAATCCTCGGTAAATTGACTTTTGTGGTACAGTGAACTTATTTCTTCTCTCTTCACAAAATAATTTGACACCATGCATAATTTGTTTACTAAAATAAATTATTTCAAACTCACAATTTCATTAATACAGTCTTCAGTTATTTTTTTTGGTTCCAAATAGATTAAACCATAATACTGCGCAAGTTGAAGTGCAAGTTTGGTCTTACCAGAAGCCGGGGGACCGAGTACAATTAATTTAATACTCTATACAAAAAAAATATACTTTTATCTCTAATCAGTACTACAAAATATTATACATTCAAAATAATTATTTTAAAAAAATGTTCACTTTAATATTATGAGCTCTTTTGTACGTTTCAACTAAATATTTCATTGAATTCAGTATTGATGATTTATTGTTGTACCATTCGAAATTAGGCCACAATCGATTAATGTTCGAATTGACTTTAATATCGGTTGACATAATTTGTTTATGTATGCCCTGATCGTTTCGAAATTTAACTTTTACATAAGTGCTTAATTAGGTACAATCTGAATTTTTAGCTCACCTTGAGTTTATATTTATTCATGAATGTATTTAATGGCACAACCATTGGAGCTACATCGCACGACTTAGCTAGAGCCTAGACAAATATTATTTAAATACGAACACATTAGATTATTTATGATACACATGATGAATGGCTGAGTTATAATTGGATACTTACAGTGATGATTTGTTTTAATGTATTTATTGGACTTTCAACAGCAAAAATATGTTGATACTTCAATGCTTGATCATCGGATATTACTTTATGTATCACCCTAACACAATTAATAAATAAACACATAGTAGGTACTTAGTTATTTTATAAATCCATAAATATGTATCTAAACCTAGCTAAGTCTTCAACGTGTATTACAGGTAAATGATTTTGGCTATTTGGTATTGGAAATACATCGGTAGTTTTACAAGCTGAGTCAAACGCGAATTGTAACAAATCTTGTTCAAACCCATATGTAAGTCCAGCCCAAACAATTATTGTTTTCACAATTTCTTTTAACTAAAAACAAATAATAAACAAATATGTTGCAGGTTCAATAATTGATTGTAAATACTACGGTACAATGAAATAATGAAATGCGAAATGCAAATATGTTTACTCCTTGGGTTTCATTCACAGCTAATACTTCAAGTTCAAATTCATAATGTTCCATATATTTCGGATTTGGAACTCTATTATTCACATCAAGTTCACTCATATAATGCTTTTTATATAAACAGTTATATTTTAAATATTATTATTATTATTATTATTTATTTAATTTATTATGCATGTATAACTTGCTTACTTTTTTATTGACGCCTGCCCAAGTCATGACAGTAGATATTACCACTATCAATTTTATGTTTTTTGAAACATAAGTACCTTTAAGGTTGACGATTTCACTCTTTAATGACCTAAATATTTCTTTTCCTTTAGTTAATGCCGAAATATCACTAGATATGTCGATTACTATGATACCGCAGGTTTTCAGTAACCCCAAAAGCTCGGAACTGTTTACTGTACTCACAACTTCGTTCTAATTTCAACACAAATATCTATTATAATTTCAAACCATATTCTCTAAACCTTAATAAAATAGGTAGTTACTTTATTTACTTAGGTTATTACGCTATACCTACAGGGTCGCCAACCAGTCGATCGCGTCATCGCGATCGATCTTTAGAAAAATATCGGTCGATCGTATCAAAAATTAAGTATACCTGCAATATCGGTTGATCACGTGCATAATATTAAACTAACTTTTACGCTTACTATGCAAAATAAAGTATTTCTTAGTGAAGAAAAACATACAATGAAGAAATAATAAAAGACAAATTTAATTGTACAATTTATTATTATGCTGCATATTTTTATTTTTTTCATTTCTCTTAATATAATGTATTCATTTTTCCGTTATACCTAGTACTAACTGAAGAGTAATATCAATGGATATTTTTCTCTTATCATGTGAACTCATGTCAAAAATTCTATTACTCAAATTTACTTATTGTATTATATTAAATATAGATTGTAAATAAATTTTTATAAATAAAAAAAAAAAAAAAAAAATGCTGCATATAATACATACATATCTAATTTTTTTAATATAGTAGTCGCTAACAAGATACTTAAATTTTTGTAGTGTTGTGCTTAGCTCACTTCCAGGGTGCAGGGCTCAGGAATTTTAAATGTAGGAGAGGAGGGTTTAAAAAAAAAATAACGAATTGCCTGATCTAAAATTAAGAAGTACAATAACTATAATTATGTGTAAGTACATATTATATTATTATGTTTGTCAAGTGTCCCTGGGGGTGGCTTTTAAGCCTCTAGCCCCCCTCCATTGAACACGCCCCGGTTCACTTCTTGGAAAAGGTTGGTGACACCTTGTATAGACCATATTCTAATATTACCCACTTTCAATTTTAATGATTCATCATCTACTGCTTCGATGTATATTTCATATGGAACTTCTGTTTGGATATTGTCATTGCTTAATTTATCTAATTTTTCAAACGATTCGTCATCTTCTAAAGTTTTATTGAACACTCTATAGTTATATATTATCGCTTCTAACCGTTTTTTCGGTTCTATATTCAATAATCTAAAACCAAATATTTTGTTATTCAAATTTGAAATGTCAATGTGAAAAATAATAATAATATGTAAATATTATTACCTATATTATAATATATTAAAACTCACCTAAAAAATTCTATGCCTGTTAACCTATCAATAATATCATCAACAACAAACTCGTCATTTTTTCCTAAATTTAATTCATTTATAATTTCAGACTGTTGAGACCCTGTGACATTTGATTGCCATTGTTGTGATATTAGTTGATAATTTTCTTTATTCGAATTGGATAAGATGTCATGTGCTTTAGACATCTGATTATTTTTAGCTAACTTTGACGATATAAACTAAAGGTTTAATATAATAATAAATTATTAAAAATATTTATCACTATATTAACCATTGCCTATATATTTTAATAACTATTTAATAACATATTACACATTATGTTTAAATACCTTTATGAAATATTTTACATTAAATGAGTTCCCTGGACTGATGAAAATACGATTAAAATTAAAAGACCATTCAGACATCTCCATATGCTTGATATATTGTTTAACATTGTTTTTGAGTTCAATTTCGTCAAAAACTAATCTAGATATATAACTGTCAGATAAAGTTGAATTAAAGATACTCATGTTGTAGGTACCTACCTACCTAACCAATAAAATATCAAGGAAAACAGCAAAACAAATATAAATTAAACTAAAGGTAAGTAATACGATTAATATAAATAACTTTTACAATGATAAATTACAAATTGGTTGTTATGGTTTTATATACCTACCTGTAATATATATTGTCCCATTCCTATTTCCTATACAACTCTCTGCCAAGTTTCAGTTTGTCACGTCAATATTAGTATATTACGCAAATAAATTGCATACCTACCTACCAGGTTATGCTTTGCAGAAAAATGAAAAACTTAACCGAAATTATTAGTACATAAACAGTAAAACATGTATATGGGATACTGATTAAATACTCTGAGCTGTGCACGGTCTGGTCTGGTCTGTAGTACAAAATTACAAAATTTCAATAATTTTACTCCTGGGTTCTGACTAGAAAAAAAATGTTGATAATTTATTGAAATAACGACGATAAAGTATTCAAATAAAAGCTTAGACTTGTAAACTTTAAAGGCCGGAGCGAACGATTGAAGAACCTACATTTGAAAATTGTTTTTAGTTACTTTACTTAACACTTACTCACATCACTTGTATTTTAATCTCCTGGTGTTTAACTTACAGCGAGCTATTGTTATTTGTAATAAATAATAGTATATTACTTATGAGGTATCGTCAAAAAAATATTACATATATAATACAAATGGAAAAATCTTAGATGATAATAAATAAAAGGCATTAAACATAACGATTATTAAATTAGGATGAATGATAACATTCTAAACATATGAATCTATAAAATGGAACCAAATAACTAGTCCTGCAGTCATTTGTTGAGGTAAGAGAAAAACTATGCACTTTAAAAAAAGTTTTACAATAAATTAAAAGCAACTATTTGTAATATTAAACTAATCCAAATATTTAATATTGGAGAGAAGTACTATCCCGGCTGGGAAGTCGGGAGGTGATGAATTTTCTCATGAAACAAGTACGATTTTTAGTCATTTAAATTTTTGTCAAGTACCTATACCTATGCTATTTTTAGTCTTATTGGGAAGGAGTATAGGTATTATAGACAATTTATAGTATAATATAATATAAAAAAAAGTGAGTGGTGTCATGGGACACTCTGTAGAAACGAAGTTTCTTTTCCAACAAATATTATAGATTACAAATACATTTTAGTGGAATCATTAAAAAAAAGTAAATATCAATAAGTAAATGTATTTAAGTATTTAATGAATTTAAGTAAATGTGAAAAATTAATAAAAATGAAAATTTTTATTACTATTTAATTACTATTATATTAATCATATTATTCAATAATCTAAATTACAGGCCTGTGATAACTGAAATATGATATGTATGTTTGTGATGTAATTTTTTCCAAATATCTTGAAAGTACTGCATCAATAGTGGTTTCATCTTACAAATTTACAATTTATAAATTATAACAATTATAAATGCATAATATGCAGACCTAAATAGGCTGTTTCAAATTCTCGAGTTATACCGTTTTCTATTACCTATAGTCTATACCAAATGCGACGCACAAACAAATTTAATTACGGCAAGTCTGCAAAGGTTAGTTTGGGTACCAACGTTTATATTATGTACATTTTTTACTTTTATACTTTTAAATTTTGTTTTTTAGAGACTATTAGCGTTATCTAGGAGACACTGCGAGGAGGTTGGCTCTTAATAGTCTCTCAAAAATGTGTATTATTTTATTTTTTATTATTAATATTTTAATTATTTTATTTTGTCATATTATATTAAAATATTTGGTCATTCATTACAAAAATTCTATTAAAATCTTATTTTATTTTTTTACTCATCTATATTTTTTTTTCCGACAAAAAGTGGACCGATGTCATATAGATAATTCCCTATATTGTTGTCAACTTTAAACTCACTGTATTTTTTTAAAATATAGTCAACATTATCTGCGATGAATTATTAGTTATAAGTAATTGATATTAATTGGTTTGGAGTTAAAGTATAGAGTATACCACTATTGTAAATAAATAAATATCACGTGTTTATAAGGTTCACCCAAACGTGTCTTGTGTACCCAAACGCAAAGGTGGGCATTAACTAGTTAAAAAATTAAAGTTAAGTTAAAAAGTTAATTTTTTTAAACTTTTTAACTTAGCTAAATAGTTCATTTTCTAATGAACTTATGAATTTAACTAGTTTAATTTACAGTTGAAATAATTTAGCTTTTCTCAGTTGATTTTAAAAAAATCCATCAAGTTAAAAACATTTTGAAATTTTTTATTTATACGTAATTATTACTATATCAGTATAAAATAAAAATAATCCAATACAAAAACACTAACATTTCTGTTCTTTTTCTTGATAACATAATCTATATAATTCCTGCGCACACCTATGTACCGTTCTTATAGATTATTGTGTAAATACTACAGATATGTATAATAACTAGATACCCGACTCCATATACAACAACACTATTAAATTATGATGCCCGACGCCATTTGCAACTTTGGCAATGTTTACATTTATTCATATACATATTTACTTATATATACATATATACTGATAATACTATTTTGCCCTAGTTGTAAATGGCTGCCAGCGTCATTGATAAGAAGAAGTCGGGTATCTAGTCATTATACATATCTGTGGTAAATACTCACAATATTTAAAAACGATAAAAATGTATGATATCACAACAAAAACCCTTAGTAAACTAAAATATAAGATCTTTAAGCACTATAAAGATGTGATATGAATAAATGCTAAATATATTGAATTTAAGTAAACTTATTTTGTTTCAATAATTTATTTTTAAATTAATGATAAGTTATATTTTAATAGCCCTTCGCCCCTTCACCATTTAATTATTCACACTTTGTTTCTTTTAAGAAATAATTCTTCGCCAAGTAAATACATTATCGAAACAAAATAAGTTTATTTAAATTCAATATACTTAGCAATTATTCATGATCTTTATAGTACTTAATGATCTAATATTTTTTTTTACTTAGCCATTTATACAGGTAGTTTAAGAAGGGTTTTTGTTGTAAGTTCTTTCAATTTCCATAAGCTCCAACCAATCTAAGGTAAGGTTTGCTGAGCTTCTTCAACTAATGTTATTGTTAATTCTAATATTTGTTTAAGTATTGAAGTATAAGTATTACAATATAGTTTGAAAATTTACCATGAGTTATTGAATAAAATTATTTTAACTATTATGGATCTATTGAGAAATTATTCTAAAATTTTCAGCTATATGTTCAATATTTGGATCTATAATGAACATTAATCAATACTTTATTTTTCATTGTATTAGTCTTAAATTTTAATGAAGAAAAACATTTTATTAGTATCTTATTAGTACTATAAATTGTTGCTCTGAAAAATATTCATGATATTGGTATAATATATATTCACACAACAATATTGATTGAACTGAACAATAAATTATTACGTAGAATAGTTTTAAGGATAAAAAAAAAAACTTAAATGGTGGTTGAAAGTTGGATTTATTTAATTGTTATCAATTCATTTTTTTTTATCCATTAACAAATTTACACAAAATTTGTATATAACAATAAATTTTTTTGACATGAAAATAGTTGGATACACAGTGAATTTTAATAATACATAATAGAGAAAATAATATGTTATACACTAATTAAACGGGTAACGAGATATATAGTTGATATAAAAATTACATATGTTAGTTAACTTATAATATTTTATTGAAAGTCTAATAGAATTTGGTTCTATTAACAAATATAATTTTAACTGTAACAACAGTAGGCGGATTTGATTAAAATATTGATTTTTAATTCAGTAAAATAAAATTTGTTTGTAACTTACAACCATTTTTTATGAATATTTTATATTTTTTTTTCGATGTAGCAGTAATATAACTCCTAATTAACGCAGCAACGCTAACACCATATTTTATTTTTTGAAAAAGAAAATCAAGTACCAAACTTTGTCGAACTATAATAAGGATTTTATTTTAATTTTAAATTTAGTTTCTAAGTCTTGAAACAAAAATGGTACTTATTTATTTCATTAAGAAAAAAATAAAATTTAACGAAGTTTTCCCCCCATACATAATTTGACTTCAGCCCTGAAATCCCAAGTCAAATTATGAACATGAAACAAATTTTTGAAAGATTTATTTATTAGGTCAAATACATAAAAGTAATTAAAATTTTACCGTCCAAAATTAAACCAGAAAAAATTAAATTGGTAAGAAAACAATCGGGCTGAAGTGAATGTTTTCATAAACCAATACTAAGAAAACAATTTTGTAGGACGGGTTCCAGCTTTTAGTAGTTTGTTATTTCGTACTGGAACTGAGATAGCTGTATTCTCAGCTCACAATTTGGATCAATTGTTAATAGCCGCACTTGCATAAGAGATCTTTTCGCTAATTCAATAGCAATAAATTTTAATGTTTTTAAATATAATAAATAATATACTCTTATGTACAATACATCGGACAACAGCGAGGGTATTTGTTTTTATCTTAAATATATACATATTTTATTGCCAATGTGGCAAGTATGTAGTACTGTTCACGAAAGGCTTGATCCAAGAAGTTAAGTCACCTTAAAGAGATACAGTACTACCATGCAAGGCAACATAAATTTCTTGTGAAATGAAAATAAAATAAAATAATACTAATAATAATAAAAAAAAGAAGAGAAGAGATTTTAGTTATGAATTTACGAAATAGAAATAAAAATTTAAGTGAACTGCAAATAGTTTTTAAATCAAATTTTTCTTTGGATCGATTGAAAAATAAAATGTATATATCTTGGGTTCTTTGAGTCTTAAAGTTAAGTATTTAGGTATTGAGTTTGTTTTAGATACAAATATTTACAATAGTTGGGGAAGGAGGATTTTTCATTTACTAAGGTCCATTTCTTCATTAATATCTACATCTTCTGGTCGTGCAACATATAACCTTGGATCAATTACCTGTAAGACAAAAAAAAACAATGTTATATAATAAATCAAGCATAATTTTTGAAAATACAGTAAAACTTCTGTTAACGGTCAATTTTTTTGGTCCCGTCGAGTGTAGGATACACATTCTACCTCTGTAGAACGGGCACCTCCAAATAGCGGTCATTATTTACAGTCCCTTTGGTGACTGTTATAATATGGAAGTTCTACTGTATATTAATTATTTAGGAATAAGTAATAATACATCTGTGTATCTTTATTACTATATTTAAAAATAAATTCTTTTTTTTTTTTTAATAATAATTAAAACATACCAGAAAATATAGCACAAACAAATAATGCGTATTTTGTAGCCTATTTTAGCAGTAAAAAAATTTTGGTAAAAAAAAACAATTTGTAACAATTCATTTATAATTTACAATTAATAATTAAGTGCCTCTGACCTGTATATTTTGATCATTCTAAATTTAACAGATTTCTGTTAAGTAAAAGGCATAACCTTAGCACAATTTTGAAAACAAATAGATTTCTTAAAATATTGTCGGATTACGCGCTACAGAGAACAGGAACAGAAAAGTATTTAGAATGACAAAAATATATGCATTGGCCGTTAATGGATACATTAAGAACCAAAATATTAAACAGCATCCAGTAACTTATTATATTAACTGTAATATGATGAATATAAATTATGTTAGCAATTTCTACGATAATTCTATTTATTTTAAATGACTTGCTAAATATTATGACCTAAGCCTTATAAAAGATTTCCTTCATAAATGATTTTTAGTATGCAAATAACTTACTTTAGGTATAGGTTTTATTTCTGTGCCTAATTCTTGTTCAATACGGTGTAAAGCAAATCGGTCATCATAAGTGATAAGATTGATGGCTATACCAAGATGTCCAAATCGGCCTGACCTACCAATACGATGCAAATACGTCTCTGCCATTTTGGGAAAATCAAAGTTTATCACAACATTTACAGCTTGTACATCAATACCTCTCGTAAATAAATCTACAAGAAAATAAATTGTGTTAAAGGACTCAAGATGAAAATTAGATTTAACTATATTACCAGAACAAACAAGATTGCGGCAAGATCCTTTTCTGAAATCATGGAATACACGATTACGATGTGCTTGGGCCATTTTAGCATGAATGTAATAACAACAATAGCCGAGATCAGTAATTTTTTTAGCAAGTAACTCTACACGCTGTGTTGAGTTACAAAATATTATACTTTGGTTTATTTGAAGCTAAAATAAATAAGAATAAAAGACGTAAGTATTTTGTTAAAAAATAATTTTCGATCATTTTAATAAATTAATACCTTTGAGAACAAAGTGTTCAAACAGTGAACCTTTTGTTTTTCTTGAACAAATGCATAATACTGAGTAACTCCTTTCAAGGTTAACTCTTCCATCAAGTTTATTTCATATGGACTACGTAAATGTTTATCCTAAAACAAAACAATACACATTGATTAAATTATGTATCATTACAGTCAAGAAATTTCATTGACTTAATTAAAGTACTCACCATAAACTGTTTGACAGTCAGAGGGAATGTGGCAGAGTATAGGAGGATTTGCCTCTCAGATGGTAACCTCGAAATTATATGATCTAACATACCTTTAAAATCTTGTGACAAAAGTTTATCTGCCTAAAAACAAAAGTCACTTATTAAATTGAAATTTAATTATATCAAATTAACTGGTTAAAATCTTAAGTATACATTTTTTTGAGTGATTGAATAAATATAAAAATGTATTTACCTCATCTAAAACTAAAATCCGACAATGATCAACTTTAGCTATGCTTTTGTCTAGGAGATCCAATATCCTTCCAGGAGTGGCAATAATAACATGCACTATAAAAAATATTAATATTTAATGCTAATGATGCATACATCAAAAATGTAATCAATTAAATATTATAAACAATTCAAGAAAGATTAGTGTATATTAAATTTAATGCAATAATAGGCCATGGCATATCCAAAAGATTAGAAACTGGATCCCAATTTGCTAAGTTAATTAAAAAAAGTTATTTCATAATTTTCAACATATAAATAAAAAAAACTAACTAAATGTCATCTGTGCTGTTGTTTTCGTTTGCAATAAATAAATTGTGATTTTTGAGATATATATTCCATGCCACAAGAGAACGCATAGACAACTATTATTACAATATTAGGGCCAGTATTACAATCATCGGTATGCTTCGATTACGCTTAATCGACTGATAACAGATTTTATTACCGGCCGAATTTGGCCGGTTAAATTTAACGGGA
Source organism: Acyrthosiphon pisum (assembly GCF_005508785.2). Taxonomy (NCBI): domain Eukaryota; kingdom Metazoa; phylum Arthropoda; class Insecta; order Hemiptera; family Aphididae; genus Acyrthosiphon; species Acyrthosiphon pisum. The sequence goes on along the minus strand of NC_042496.1, from coordinate 13,270,977 downwards.
GATGGTAATACTGGCCCTAAAACTCTCAGCTTTCCCACCACTAAACTAGCGCGAGCACCGACTGTTGTTATCGGTGTCAAGGACATTTCAATAGACGAGTGGTTGGACAATATTAAGAATTCAAAACAACAAAACGCAGTCATTTATAAGAACAGCCAATAGCCATATGCATTCTCTTGTGGCACAGAATAAAGTTTTATAACATAATAATATAGTTAACTTAATATTATATATTAAGATAAATTAAGCAGTATTTATTCAGCTGAATACCTAGCACTATTGAAAGGAGTTCAATTAGCCCTCGATATCAATAATACTAAAATCGATATATGTTCTGACTCACTTAGTGCCTTAACAAATCTACAATCCAAAACCCTATCAGAACCATTGGCTCTTTCAATTAGCAACCTTCTTTCCAAATCAAACAAAGAAATCAGATTTATATGGACCCCAGGTCACTGCAACATAAAGGGAAACGAGAAGGCAGACGAAGCGGCTAGAAATGCAGTCAACAGTCCTGATGGTGAAATCATTCCTTTTTCCTCACTTGTAGATATAAAAAGAAACATAAACAAATACTGTATTGATTTGCGGAACTCACAGTGGCACACGACCACGGAAAATAAATTAAGAGAAATAAAACACTCTGTCGTACTCTGGCCAAAATACACTGACATAAACAGAAAAAATGAAGTGATTCTTAATCGACTCAGAATTGGTCACACGAAACTGACACACGGACATCTTATGGCAAAAACAGATCCACCCCTTTGCCCAACATGCAATACAAACTACTCCATCAAACATATCATCATCCACTGCCCAAACTTCAATGAAGCTAGAAAAGAGTTCAACATCCCAGACAACCTGTACGAAGCAATTGGGCCATTTTCAAACTTTCATAGCATAATTTTATACTTTAAAAAAATAGAATTGTACAATAACATATAATCATTTAATGTAGAAATTAACACACGTAAGCTAATAACCTATATAGTTGATGCTTAACCAATAATAAAAAAAAAAAAAAAATATAGTTAACCTGTGTTAAATTATCAAACAATAATTTAAGACCTATGAAACAAAGATTCAAAAAAATTGTGCTGGTCTGTTAACTTATTGAGACTTTGTTACATGCATTTATATACTGAATCATACTGTAATTGCAGCTTCCATATATATTCATTTTTAATATAATATAATAAATTTAATAAAACCATTATAGTGGAACACAATAATAGGAAATAACAGTAATATTGAATACAAGAAATTTACTTTGCTATAAAAATGGATTGTATTAAATTCCACAATTATTGAAGAGATTTTACTTAGATATTAATGTTTATTATTAAAACAGCAACCAACACAAATGTTAAATTATTGTAGCTAAGGCTATATTAAATGATTTGGTGAAAATCCGATGTAAAAAAATTGAGTGCTTTAAGAGTTATTAGGAAATGTAAAATAACCGCGTGACATTATTGGGACCAGCTCATTGTTATTGACTATCTTATTCGTGTAAAGTAAAAGTTCCTCGCTTCAAACAACGATTTACCAATCTAAAAATTTTATTTTTGAAATTTAGTTTGCGTATAAACGTGTGATTTTATGTGTCTAAGACGATAAAAGTATCAAAAATTCAATATAACGTTTAGTTTTTTTTTAAATATTAATAAATCTTTAATGCTTCTTTAAGAGAAATAGGTATATGATAATCAAATAAATACAAATTTTAGTTCAATATCTAGATGCTATTTGAATAATAAACAATACTTATTTTATTTTTCTAAGATATCTACAGTACTTAATTAATGATTATTTGCAAATAGCTCTCAAAAATAATTTCTCACTCATAAAATTAAAGTGAAGGGGAATCCAAGTATATCATCATAGAGCACATTAATTTATTATACAAGTCCCAAGAATATAATATTATTTTTTGATAAATAATAAATACTTGTACTAGGAATATCAAACGTTTTAATCAATTTATTATGAATATACAGTATATAACAATTTAACATTTCAAATCTAGAATTTAAACTCTCAAAAATAATTTCTCACTCATAAAATTTAAGTGAAGGGGAATCCAAGTATATCATCATAGAGCACATTAATTTATTATACAAGTTCTAAGAATATATTATATTTTTGATAAATAATAAATACTTGTACTAGAATATCAAACATTTGAATCAATTTATTATGAGTATACAGTATATAACAATTTAACATTTCAAATCTAGAATTTAAACTCTCAAAAATAATTTCTCACTCATAAAATTTAAGTGAAGGGGAATCCAAGTATATCATCATAGAGCACATTAATTTATTATACAAGTCCCAAGAATATAATATTATTTTTTGATAAATAATAAATACTTGTACTAGAATATCAAACGTTTTAATCAATTTATTATGAGTATACAGTATATATAACAATTTAACATTTCAAATCTAGAATTTAAACTCTCAAAAATAATTTCTCACTCATAAAATTTAAGTGAAGGGGAATCCAAGTATATCATCATAGAGCACATTAATTTATTATACAAAATCTAAGAATATATTATATTTTTGATAAATAATAAATACTTGTACTAGAATATCAAACATTTGAATCAATCTATAAAGAGGACGCTACACCCGTATGTTGTCTCCATCTTACACAAGCACTGCATAGCAGATTGTCGTTCACTATTCTCAATAGCGTGCTGTTGGTTTT
>NC_042496.1:13260630-13267697 GCF_005508785.2 Acyrthosiphon pisum | reverse complement strand
TTTGATAATAGGTCAATTCACTCTAGTATCAAAACTAACAGCTTCACAATTGAGAATAGTGAAATGACAATTTGCTGTCGTGTGTGTGTGTGTGTAAGACTGAGACAACACAGGGCGGGTGTAGCATCCTTTTAAGCGTATAAAGAGTATATATAACAAGTTTATATTTCAAATCTGGAATTTAAATTCTCAAACCATTCATAAGCTTTTAGTAAAGGGGAATCCAAAATATATCATCATGGAGCAGAATATATTATATAATCAAAAAGCAATTATAACTATTTAAATTACTATGAATTAAAATTAAATTATTTATTTCCAAGAAGCTGGGAATAATTGTAATTTTCTTAGAATTTATTGCACTGAAAAATCTATTATAGTAAATATACATAGTATATAATTCAGAATATAATTTTTTTTGATATTTAAGCTCTCAAATATTATATCTCACTCATAAAGTATTTTAAGTGAAGGGGAATCCAAAATCTTTCATCATAGAGCAAAATATACATATATATTTTCTATATTAATCTTTTAATGCATTATCAATTTAAAATTATATAATGCAATAGACAATAATATCAATGAAAAATGAATCTATAATATTTAGTAGGTACTTCTGATTATAAATACAATCCCTTGCTTAAATCTTGCACCAAGAAAACAGTTATTACAACATTATTTGTTAAACTTACCTCTTTGGTAAATACGAAGAATATCATCCTTAAGATTAGTACCACCAGTAGTCACCATGACCCTAATGTCCAAGTGCTTTGCAAGCTCAATACATATTTGACTAGTTTGTAATGCTAATTCTCTGGTTGGCACAATCACAAGTGCTAAAACATAAAACATTCATAAAATATTATAACAAAAGTTGACAATTAATAAAATAGAAAATCAAGAAAAAGATCAATGTTTATACCTTGTATAACATCTAGTTTTGGATCCACTTGTTCAAGTACAGGTATAGAATAAGCACCAGTTTTTCCTGTGCCGTTTTTTGCTCTTGCCAATATATCTTTGCCAGAAAGTGCTATTGGAATACTTGCTTCTTGAATAGGACTAGGTTTTTCCCAACCTTTTTCAAATATACCCATTAATAATTCACGCTTTAAACAGAATTCTTCAAAGTCATTTCCTTTGGTTGAAGTAACATCCTATAATAATATTTTATATATAAATATCTTGTGAATTTTTTTAATGTATTCATTGAATATGTTACGCACACTTGTTTTAATCCGGTGATCTTGAGGAGGAAGTTTAAGTTTGGCCTTCCAACCTGCATCATCTATTCCTTCAAAGCTACTAGACAAATAAAAACAGTTGTTAGGTATACAGTTGCATTAATAGGAATAAACTATTGTTACTTACATTCTGTTTAACTGTTTGCTGGGCATATTGAGGTTGATCCCAGAGTTATTGTGATTTGTAGCAAGCATCTAAATTTCTTTGAGGTTCTAAAGAACCAACGTGTACACAAAAAAAATTGTTTTAATTTATGATAAAACAATCACTGTTTAACACTAAAACGTGTCTACTTAGACTTTATTATTTACAACAAATAAAAAAATAACCAACATTTAATAAAAATACCATGAAGTATTCACTTTTCTCTTTATAAAAATGTAAGTTAAATTATAGAAAACTTATTTCACTTATGAAAATAATGTCTTTTTTTTCTTGTGTTGATATCACTCTATCAACGAAGAGTTACAAAAAGCTGATTCCAATGGAGAAACTTTTAATAAACCTGAAAAAAAAATACAGTCAACAATAAAACATGATGAATTGGTATGTTTTTCTATATAAATAGAAGAACAAAATAAATAATCAAATACCTAATTTTAACTTTTAAATGGTCAATTAAATATTTATCAAGAAATTACAATACCTATAATCTAATATATCAATGGGTTTTACCACTAATATCTGTTGATATTGAAAAAATTAGATAGCTTTAAATTATTGTATTCTGTAATAACATTTTGGATAATATTGTTATAATGGACATAGCATATTATTATTTTCAAAAATTATAATACAAATTGTTAATTTATTAAATGTATATTCTAAGTTAGAACTACAACTTGCGAATTTGAATATTAATTGTATCTATAAATATAAGCAATTTATGGTTTAAATCCAAAAAGAAAATACAGAACACAGAAAGCACTATTTCATTTTTGATGTCGAATATAAATATATTTTTTTATAACTTCATAAAATTCTATTCATTTAGAATCCTAGCAAATGTTATACTTTTTAGTGCTTATTTTAAATAAAACGTACTGTAGATTTAAATAGGTATAATACAGTAAAATTCTTTTGTTTTCAATTCTTGAATAATTTTACTAACCCAGGTAATTGTTATGAAAAAAAAGGGCCAATCAAACCCACAAATTAGCTGAACAGTTGAACAAACTAAATTTAAAGCAAAATTGGATAAATCATGCCGCGTCATAAAACGTGCGAGTTTGTCGACACTCGTGAGTTGACTACTGCTATAAATAGAATATAGAAAAAGTCAGAACAAGGTATACACGCGACCGACGTACTAAAGAGATGTGATTAGTTTTTCGATAACCGTAATTACCGTTTACCTAAATACACACTTGGGATGATGAACGACAGTCGACGAGTATCTACTTGACGAATATTACGCGAACGAGATATCGCCGTATGTGGCGGGTTATACAGGTGAATTATCGGCACGGCTGTGATTATTTGAAAACGATTCCATCAGCTGATGGCACATATAATTTTAAAGACTGCGTTTCGGCAAACAAGTATTCGGGTGTTTAAGGGGTAACGGAAAACCCCGTCGGACGGTCAGATGGGGCGACAAGACCAATCGAAAAACGAAACCCTCCTAAGGGCAGCTACGAGTAATGGAACGCGACCGTTATCGAATAATAGTCGATAGACACGTCGTTCTGGGTCACTACCAGGAAGTGGCACGCCATGTTTGGCACAAATTCGGAGCACATAAACAGACGTGCCACGACGGTTAGGCGCGTCACGGGTTCGGCTGGCTGCCGGCCGAACGTCGACGCGTATTCCTCTGTCGCCGCCGCCGGAAGCCCATGAGTTTATCAGAGTACGACGACCACAACAATAACAATAACATCACGCCACCGCTACGACAAAATGGCGGCGGTCAGGTGTTCGGCGGACAACGAGGTTTCTCGCCGGCGCCACTCGCAACGTCGGTACGTACGAACACGAAAATATAACTTACCAAATCCAACGGCGGAATGTCCACGGGCGGCTCGCGTTTCGTGTTCAGTTCGTCTGTCGGGCGGACGTCGTCTTTCGCAGTTCGGTTCGTTTTTCGAGAAAACGGGCAAAAAATAACATCTATAGTCACACAATCAACGTATAAATGACGTCGCGCGAAACGGTCGCAACACTCGCAACAACAAAAACGTTCGTTCCTCCACTCCTCCCCCGGCCATCCCTTCCACGCACCGCGCGATCAACACCGCAACCCCCACCACGTGCCGCACGGTTAAAGTAGTTGTTCGCCGTGTACGCTTGATCCCGTGGGGCGCACGTACGTCTCCCCGATCGGCAGCTGCAGTGCAGCCAACCGTTGAGTTGTCGTCGGCCCGTCTGTCCGACTCCAGAGGCGGGTATCACCAACGGAGGCCCACTGGCCACTACGTCCTACGAACGGACGTACCGCAATGAGCTGTAGCGCTGCCGGCTGCCCGCCGACCACTTTTGGCGGGACTTTTGACGACGACCAGCGACGTGGTCACGGCTCATCTCGTCACACCGACATTTGTCCAACGCGGCGACGTCGGCTAGCGGCACTTTCGATAGTTGACGTGCGCTGTGACGTCGTAACGGCGAGCTTTTGAATAATTGAATTTGATTTTTATTATTATTATATTATCGAAACGTCATTATTTCGACGGCACGATAATTGGTGTACGGGTGCTACGACGCCGTTCACTACGGTCACTTGAAATTCTTTAAACATTCACACACGTGAACACGTCCACGACTATTATACGGTAGTTTTATATAGGCTATAGGAACACATACTTTTACCTATAGCTGTCAACAAATAATATTTATCGATTTTTATTTTTTATCTAACTATACGGCAACGCTTCACTGTGCATCGAAACAGAAACGTCAAACTCTTATATTCAAACTATTCGAGTATAATGTTCGCGATATGTAGGTAAGCGACAGTATTATATTAATAGATGAAGTTGTTATTATGTTCACATATTCACATGTATATAATACTTATTATTATATCAATATAATATATATATGTATATTTAATAAATAATAATTATTACAATAATATTATTTTAAGATACCTCCTATGTGGTGATATTATATTGTTATATTATACAATGTGATTCACTAGGCATGCTCACAGTCATTTCTATCTTTTCTTTTAATCATGCATTTTTTTAAAAATATATACTATGTATACCTATTAATTATTTAATATTTTTTTGAAATATTTATTTAACTTGTATAAATATATCATTGTTTTGTGGGTACTTATAAAGCATATTTTATATACTTCATCAAGAAGGAAGTCCTGTAGGGCTGTAAGCCTGTAGCGATCCAAAATGCCAATTTTACATGAAAACCGCTCTTTTAAGCAGTAAATTATTAAACATGTAAATTTTTTTAAATTTTGATATACCTACATATCTACATAAATCGAAATTCTAACGAGCAGTTTCTGAATTATTAAATTTTACGTTTTTACGATGATATAGGTTAAAAGGTAGGGAGGCATGAAGGTTATGATAATTTTTAAATTATTTTATTTTATTTATTTTATTTTACTAATATACGGGTTTCCCCTTTATTTAAAATAACACTTCAATTGTAGACAATAGTGGACATTTAAATACATTACAAATACTACGTAACTAATTCGAAACATAAGTACATATTACATTAGATAGTATATTAAGTAATAAGTTATAACAGTTACCTATACAGTTTATACATATATATAATTATTTGTGTATAATAAATAAAATAGACAAACACCAACTAGACTAAATATTTCATATATTTTATAATGATATGTAGGTAAGAGAATTTTTATAAGGATTATTATCGGTACCTATTCATAACATTTTAGAACTTCGCAAAAAAAGTGTGGTTTGCATTTGAAAACAAGAGTTTGTATCGATACAAACTATGCAAATGTAAATTATCTAAAAATATCGTTTACTAAAAAATTCAGAATTTGAATAAATGCAGATTCTATGCAAAGTGGGACCATGTATCAATCTTATATTATATATTTTATTTGACAATGAAACACAATTTTTAATAGTTAAAATAAGCTCTAAAAGTTTCATGTAGCCTTCAGGAATTCAGAAATTTGGCGCCTGAGTCAAGTATTTTTTCCACCTTTAAAAATATATGAGTGATAATTTTAATACAATAAACATGACTAATATAATTTTAATAGTATAGTAATTTACTATACACTGAACAATATTGTACGTAATTTTAAAAAACTTGCTCCCCGTGGCAGGTGCCCCATCGGCCATCTTACAACTGCCGTCTTTAATCCCAATCAATTGTCATTGCATAATAAGTATATAATATATATAGTATATTTTAAGTGTATACAAAAATGTATAATGATTTATTATGTGAAGGCGTAAAGCGGTAGCAGAGGATACATCACAAAATTATATCGCAAAACTCGGCTCATAAAAATGTTAAATGGCTATAATAAACTATTCATAAAATATTCATTAAAGGTACATATAAAAATGTTTATGAAATTTGAAAATATTTTGCTTCAGAATAACAAATTAAAAAAACGATAAGTCGTTTAAAATAATCGAAATAATAACTTATAACTTAAACTCGTAATTATCTACGTTTTCAAACTGTGTAGAATTATTGTGATTTTTTTTGAAAAATACAAAATTGTAGTGGTTTATAGGTGTATACTGATTAATGTTCAAATTTAAAATAATAGCGATGTATAAAATACGATATCATTCTTGTATATGTGAATTTTAATGTTACATTTGACAAATTATAAAAAAGGAGTGACATATCAAATATTATATAATTTACTGAAATACGATTAGTGAAAGTGTACGACTCAAACTCTCAACAGACAACTTGCACTAAAACAGTGACATATTTAGGTGGGGGGTTAGTGGGTCACCTAATCTATAGTATCCGTTAAAAATACGATAAAAAGTTGGTTATTTAATACGAACACTTCAAATTTAGACCTTTTAAAAAATAATATAATTACTTAGGTATCTACTATATATTATATAATAAATATTAGGTAGGTACATTTAAAAAGGAAATATAAATTTATTATGTCTAAATGTTTAGTTGATTATATTTATTCAAATATAGTTTACTAAAAATTAGCCCATATATTTATTTATTTAATTTTTTTTTTATTCATGGTACAGCATCAACTACTATAGGATACAATGGTATCCTTCGATTAAGTTGTATGTATCAATAAGTTTTAGAAATGTGTTGTCTTGGATTGGGCTAAGGGCTTCGAAGAGGTTGTCAGACATTTCTAGGCTTTCAAGTAAAACAATTAACCTAACTGCCTGACGGGACTACAAAAGGATGAAGAAAAAATGTATTTACTATAGAGAAATGAATGTATTGATTTTACATTTTTACAATGTGTCTTTTTTTATGTATGTACCATACACGATAATTAATCAAAATAATGCTTCGATTTTGAACTTCAGACTTCAGTTTATTTTCTATTAAAATAAATCTAGTTGGTAAGTACTTTTGAAGGGTAAAAATTGAAAATTCTCAGTGGTTTCAAAAGCATTGGGAAAAAAAGCAAGTGAGTCACTGTAATGGACGATGGATGATGTTAAATTTGAACTCAATGATATAATAATATCATTGTATACGAAAAACGGTTCTGAGTGGAGATGATTGCAGTGGCGGATCCAGGGCTTAATTTTGGGAGGGGCATGGGGGGGAAAAAGTACAAAAAGTTGCAAGATTGGCTACAAAATTGGCTAAACACAGTGTAAAACAAAAGAAAACTACGGTGTTGGGGG
>NC_042496.1:13255942-13260580 GCF_005508785.2 Acyrthosiphon pisum | reverse complement strand
TAAGTTGAATTTTTATAATTTGTATATTATACTAACAATTAATATATAATTTCATATAAGTACCCAGTGGTGTGTTTGGTTACAAAATAACTACTTACGTCCAACATAATTTGATAAATTTTATAAAAAAAAATTGTGCTTGTATTTTTAATATTTTTCAACTGCTATTGCAAAAATATATCATGATATATATATTAAAGTTTTTGGTTTATTGGTCCAACAAATAAAACTTTATTGACAATTATAAAAAAAAAACAACTAAAAAAATTGAAAATTAAATATGTCTAAACAGCTTAAAACGAATCAAAATAATTTTGAAAATTTTATCAAATATAGGAATTGATAAAATAAACGTATTTTTATTTTTACGATTGATTTTTATGTATTTTATCAAAATCCAAACTTTAAATGCTTATAAAATAAAATTGTGACTTTTGTATTTTTAATATATTTTTAACTGTCATTGTAATAATATATTAGGAGCCTTGTATTAAATTGTCAAGCTTTTTGATCCAACGAATTAAATTTTATTGACATCTACAGAATAAAAACCTAAAAAAATGGAAACTTAAAATATCCGTTAAACAGCTCAAAACAAGTAAAAATATTTTGAATATTTTATAGTGTAGAGCAAATGCTAATATAAACATTCAGTGAACATTTCATGTATCTACAGTCATTTAGAGTCATACCAAAAACCCCCCGTATGCACTAACTAGATTCACATCGAACAAGATACTATTAAAGAAAATCGAAGCATTATTTCGACTACTTATCGTGTACACAGTACAGAAATAAATATATTAATTGGTTACCCCTGACCCGGCCTGACGTAGGTATGTGTTTCGTGGTCCTAATAAGTACTTATTTTTGGCAAAAAGACAATGTTTATCCTAAGTGTTCCGTGAGATTTAATAAATAATACTAATGTGCTACTATGGAAAAAAAATGTTGCGAACCACTGGTCTAGTTTTTTTTATAGATCTAAGAGTTCATATTATACTATTATAATTTATAATTTCATCAAATGTACAGAGGTTTTACACTGTACCATAGGGCACAGACAGGTGTAAGCATATGTATTTCTCTACATAACTGGTATTACTCATATTAATATAATAGTACCTATCCACTTCTGGGTTTAGGGATTTTCATTGTTTTACCGCAGTTTATTTAGGGAGTAGGCCACGCAGAATTGACCCTCAACTCTCAAGAAACATTAAAAAAATTCAAAGGAAAATGCTGACCCTTGGTGTTTAGGAGTATACATTCCTGTTGATATTAGGGCTCCAGTTAGATTTATAATTTATGCGTCTTCGTCCTTCACATTTCGATCATATAGATGGAAATCATGATATAGATTTAGTCGATATAGAAATTGTATTGTATCCTACAAATGAATAGATTGATAGTTAATATAAATACATTTACATAATATTATAGCCTATAGGTACAATAAATTATTATTATTATTATTATTATTATTATTTTTTAACTTTGAACAGTCAACAGACTTCGTCAACATAAAAACCATATTCAGACAACTCGAATAATATACACTGCAGTGTAACAGTAACCTAACAAACCAAAATAAAATTTGATACTATGGTTAAACTACAAAAATGATTAAAATTACCTATACGTATGGATAATAAATAATTTAAGAAATATAATATTATGACAGGAGATTCCCAAAAAGAATATTTTGAAATACGTTTTAACGTTTAAAATTAATTTACTCCAAAAAATTATTAAATAAATGTTTTTATTTTTTATCATCAAAATTTGTCTAAAAATGAGATTTACAAATGGCCAATGGGTATTTTGAATTTTTCCAATACAATTGAATAAAATAAAATTGTTTTATTTTCGGTATTTAAAATATCTATATTCTATATTTCTATATACAAACACTATAGTCTGTATAGGTACTCGTACTTGTCGAAGAAAAATTTTTTTATTTGTCAGCGGTATTTCTGTTACACACTGTATAATGCTTAAACAGATGTTAGACGTTATTAGAATTGTACCTACATAGTCTTATAGACAAAATACATAAATATATGTACAGTGTTTAAAAAGTTTGAAACGATCATTAGACTAGTTAGGACTGATGAACGAATGAACGATAATGTGATATAATTAATGAGGTGATTAAATATTTAAATATTTTACCTAATACATGTTTAGCAGTGTTATCTATATTATTACTTATTGCCATATTATGTAGGTGGTAGGTATTTAAAAATATACAAACAGTAATTAAAGCATTTCCAAATTGTCGAACACCTTGTATAATATAAAATAGCCAATAGGTAATCTCATTATAGTTATCTACTGCAGATTATAGTTTTATACTTAGACATCTTTACTTAGTCTCGTCTCCATTGGTCAATATCTATTGCATCTAGTAATAATATATCTAATATATCATCGAGATTTTATATATGTAAAAATCAGAAAATATTTTTCTGGCTTTGAAAAAGTGACTAAAGGAATGAGTTCTATACTTCTGCAACATAAGTGTATATAACGAAAACTGGTGCAATATATGCTGTCCTACACCAGTAGCATTGATTTTAACAGAATACCGAATAGGCCAATACGGGGAGGGGGTCCTATATGAAAAACAGAAGTTTGTATTATCACAGGATCATCCTAAAGTGGCATAAAATATTTCAAGTATTCAAAAATAAGGTCTTCAAGGTTAAATCATAAAAAATTCCGAAAATTAAATTTAGAAAATATTATGCATAATTTAAGCATAAACATAGGGTGAGCAAAAAAATTTTAAAAATTACCCTGTGTAAGTATACCAACATTGGTTTTAATTATTTTAATAAATTTATTGATTTATTTTATTGTGTAAGTATATATACTTTACTATTATTATGTTCAATTTTTGATAGATCCAAATTCCAATGATACCTATCAGTTTTAATTCAAAATGTTGAAATACAATTAACCATAAAATATAGTTCATACATAATAGTGTAATATTATACCATCTATATAAGGTAGTAGTAATCTAGTTATTGTTTTTTTTATGGTATCACGTCATGCAATGCTTTTATTACTTAAAATTTGAACATAATAAATAATAATTATTGTAAAATATAATCAGTTAACACTTGACATCATTGAATGTGATAGGTGTACGTGTAGTAAGTAATAGGTATTACTGGTATTAGGTAGGTAACCTTTACAAATGTGTAATACTGAAATGTTAATGTAGAACATATACCAACAATAATTAATCAATTGTTCATATTAATTGTATTTCTTGTCTATTGAATTTAATATTTTTATTATTAAACAATTTTTGCAAGTGTGAATAAATTTAGATTTTTGGTTCCTACGCGTTGTCACTGCAGTCACCTATATAGTCTATTTAATTTATAACGATTTATGGTTACCTATTTTTCTCATTTGTATACTGTTTACCACATTCTTTACTATTATATGCTGATTATTACTGCGACACCGCTATAATAATATGTGAGTACCTTAGCTACTACCCATATTTTGGTTTTTAAATTAAAATTTTTTTTTTCATACTTTATGTTTATTTGTTAGTTGTTGTTAATAATATTTATTTTAAATAAATATAATTATACCCATTAGCTATTTTAGATATATAAAAGTACCTATTTAATATAATATAATGCTCTGAAGTAAATTTTTACTAAATCCAAATTCTGACATGTGGATATTGATTGAATGTTGGCTATTGAGGTCAGTTAAATATCATCTTTAGGTACGTGATTTAAATATTTTTCCAGACTTGATCTAGTTAACTAAATTATAAAATATATTTATGTATGATAGCATCTATTGATACTACTATAGTACTATGTCAGGTATACCTGTTCAGTGACGGAATTTGTGGGGGGGAGGGGGCAAGATTGTAATTTGCCACTATCTCTGATTGTACAAGCAGTCCAATGTTGGTCCGGTTGTTGGTAAAATATAACAAAACTATAATTTTTCTAATTTTGAGGAAATATAATATTGTGTAAGGAAAAACCTTTCTAATAGAAGATACTTATTTAACATTTTTCTATTTTTCAATTACGTTTTAGCATTTATTATTTTTTGTATTGTAATTTAATTAATTATTCAACCCCTCTAGAAAAATATAAAATGACGATACTGAGCCACTGAGGTATCTACTATCTATACCATAATTTATTATTTAGCTCATTAACGTCTTATTTTATGAGGCTATTTTTGTCTCAAACACGTATACAGTTATGTAAGATGGAAATCGTATCAAAATAAAAATATAAGTGAGTATTAGTTAGCTAGCGAAGCGGTCTGTTTTTCTTTTGTTCAGTCAAAACTTTTGTCCCCTCCTATAAACATTGAAATTATGCCACTGGTTTGTAACCTCCTGGCTACTGATATGTTATAGACTATAGTCAGTGTTGGGTAAGTTACTTTTAAAAAGTAATGAAGTTACTTTACTCGTTACTCAAATAAAATTGTAATGAAATTACTTTAATTTTCAAATAGAAAAGTAACTCATTACTTTCTCGTTACAAAAATAAAAAAAAAATTTTAATTTCTTGGCAGTTAAACTCTGCAGGCAAATTGAACAAGCAAATTCTTTATAAAACCTGTATAGACGTATACAGG
>NC_042496.1:13235790-13255630 GCF_005508785.2 Acyrthosiphon pisum | reverse complement strand
CCCCCCCACCCCCCCAGACATATTTTAGACATATTTTTTTATAATTCTACAGATCCTAAAACTTACTATATTACTATATTTCAAATCACATAATATATGTGTGATAATATAATATATTATTATACGTAATATCTACTATTTATTAAAAATAAAGGATAATAATTTATTATAATTGTATTTGTGTTGTAAAAAAATTGTTGGGCCCCCCCAGATCTTTGCTCTGGATCCGTGCCTGGACGTATATAATAGGATCATATAAAATTTAGTCTTCCACACAAGTTATATTCATAGGAAACCTATTTAAAGGAATCAAATTAAATAATAAATTGAATTAACTGTTCTCGTGATTTACGGTGCATTAAACATTTCAAATGTCAAAACCATTGAAAACTGAATTGTGCTGACTTAAAATTAAATATATAATATACATATTAGATTGGTAAACATAATAATACCCGCATTATACATATATATTTTTTCAATTCGCAATAGGCATACCTATAGGTAGGTACTTAATAATTCAAAGCTGTAACGCGTTATTCTATAGTAATTTCCATTACTTTTTCGTTATTTGGAAATAATTCTAATGAAATTACGTAACGCGTTACAAGCAAAGTGACGCCGTTACAGTAACGCGTTATTTTCGTTACGTTACTACCCAACTGACTATAGTTGAGTATATAGTATATTATTTTTACCTACGTAGAAACTATAATATATATATATTATGTTGTATTCGGTGGTTAAATTATATAGGTATATAAATTATAAGTCATACTTACTAACATCAATTTAAAAATACCAAATCCAAACGCTCATAAAAAATATAAAATATAATATATTACACATTATAAATAATATAATAATATATATTTTATAATATGTGGCGTTACTCTGAAATAAGACATAATGTTTAGGTATATAAATATTTAATTAAAATTTAAAGTGTTTATTACTTTTTAATTTTCTACTTTTGACCCCCCGAGATATCTAGCAATTATTTTATACAAAAAAACATTCTCAAAGCTTAAGATTAAAGCTTATTACTGCTCTAAAAGGTAAGAAATTATTAGGCATAGGTACAACATTTTTTTTAAATACTCCCGTGAATATTACACTGAAACATTCATCGCTCCCATCACAATCTTCAAAAATGTATTTGTATGATAAAAATATAGTCTTCATTTCTACCTTTAGTGTAGGTGCCTATACTGGAAAAACTTTTTTTATATGGTTTACGAGTAATCTTAATAAAGTAAAGTCTTGGATTTAAATAAGATAAATAAATAAATAAATAATATGTAACTTTTTTTTACTAGTTAGATCTTAGAATTTCAGATACCTTATATCTACCTAATAATGTGAAATTATGAAAACTCTTCAATTATAGTACTTATATTAATTATTAGTAGGTTTATATAAATATATAACATGTAAATAAAAACGTGAAATACAATATAATATAATGAAATATAAAATATAATATAGTCATATAGTAATAAATACTAATACCTAATAGTATACGCCATTACCCCACTACGCGATATCTGAATATATAGCTACCATGAACATTAAAGACTTTCTAATATTCATTATAATAAATAGTTACGAATTTACGAAGGTCATTATTAATAATGATTAATAACTAATGATAATATGAGATTATATATAATAATATAGATAACTGATCGCGCGGAAATATAATATGGATACCTACCTGATTAAAAGTAGATAGATTTAAAAAATATGTAAATATAACACTTATATAGACTATAGACAGATAATAAGATAAATGGTAATAGAAAAGTTTATGATTTTACATTTTAACGATTAAAGACAAAATTGTATATAAAACGTTCAAGTAGTATTATTGAAGATTCAATAAAACCTACCTACCTATATACAAAATATTTAATAGCCCGAGTCCCGAGAAGAGGGGATGACGTAACTATAAAGTATTAACGAAATACCTAGGTATTTATGTAAATATGTACCTAATAAGCCTATACTTATTACTATTATTCTGTGCCTACAGTGGCCTATACGGTTATATATAATACATTCAGTAACGTTGGTACCTAGGTAGTAGGTACTAAGGTACTTATATGTTATTCGTCTATCCGCAATCGTATATCATAGTCCATAATATCTATTCGGTAATATAGGTAGGTACATTTTCAGTTATAACTTATAAGTAGGTAGGTATACAATTATCAGTTAGAATTTAGTTAACTTTTAATATCAATATAAAATTGTAAGTAGTCTTAGTATTAATGTTAATGACTTAATTTATTAAATAGGCAGCCAGCAGGTATGGACTAGATATGCTATAGTAACTTAGGTATAATATAATGTACTATAATATACGATATAGGTAGGTAGGTAATATTTGTTTTCTGGTGTTTAAATAAATTTATTTAACACTATTAAAAACACAACAATACTTAAAAATACCTATAGTAATATTATATTCTAAGGCGTTGGTACCTAATGAAGTAAGTATTTATTTAAGAGAAAGTATATATATTACCAAGTTAACACTGTAATGTATATTATTATACTTCTAATAGTGTAATATACCAATAACCAACCCTTCATAGACATTAGAGACAAGACTTATATGTGGTGTAAATGTTATTGATGTCTGTGATAATTCTAAGGTTAGCTTTGAAGATTCAATTACCAGTGTACTTACCAGGCATCCTTTTTTTCAAAATACGTGTATGAGTATGCTGAATTTAAAAGTGTTTGAAAAATGTACGGAAACTTACTGTTCAAAAGTTACGGGCGTGGTTTGTATAACAAATTGAGCCTCGATTATCGAGGGTTATATAATATTCGATTTTAATTATTGTCTGAGCAGTACCAATTGAACATCACTCCGGGTCTAAGTATTAAATTTTATGGATTTTTGCGCTTTTTGGCACAACAGATATAATTTTATTGATATTTATAGAAAAAAAAACAAAAAAAATTGAAATTTGATATTTCCGTAAGCAGCTCAAAACAAATAAAAATATTTTCAAAATTGTATAGTATATAGAAAATGCTTGTATAAAAAAACCAATGAAAATGTCATGTATTCTACGGTTATTTGTTCTAGAGTTACACCAAGAACCAAAATCGTTTTTTGGATATCGAAAACTGATTTTGCATAAAAATTCCAGGTTTTGTTTTTCTCGGCGCTTTTGAACACTAATGTGAATATGGAATTTTGACCTCCTCAATGCACCAACTAGATTCACACTCCCATCGAACAAGACATTAAGTTGAAAATCGAACCATTTTTTCTACTACTTATCATGTATACATAGACACAAAAATAATTAAAATTATAAAAACACACATCATTGTAAAATCAATACATGCATCGCTCCGCTCAGAATCTAAAAAGTTAAAATATACATTACACGTCCAAAAAATATGTAAACATAGGTACTAGTGTACTACTTAAAACGATATAATTTAAATAAAACATACATTTTAGTAAATTTTTTAACATACATAATATTTAATAAATAAAATAATAACAATTTTGTTAATTCAAAATCTAATATAAAAAAAATCAACTATCAAACAATAATAAATAATTTGCAAGACGTTTAGAATATAAATAGTTTATTAATCAATTCCAAAATTAGAAACTTAGTAAAATGATTTGTGTTATAGTTTTTGATGTATTTTCTCACGGAGATAACTCTGGATAATTATTACCTACTTATAAGTTATTAATCATTACATATTAGTTATAAATGGGTAGAGGATAACACAGGCTTCTATATAGTACTTACATTATTACCTATCTAGTAGTATACTATAATTATACTAGATAAAAACAAATGTCATCAAATGAATCTCTTCTGTACCTACTGTATACAGTTATAAATAATTTTAATTATCGCTTAGCTTCTGAATTGCATATTATTAGGACCTAATAATTATATATACGTACTACTTACCTACCATGGCTAATAAAATTATTTAGCCATGGAGGGTTGTTGGTACATGGTATAAATATAATATATATTATACTATATAATATATATTATACCGTATAATATATATTATATAGTACCTATATACCTACCTACATACGACATAGCTACTCTAATACTTATTATGTTTAATATATCTATTATACCTACCTTGTTTACCTATACTACTTAACTACTTTACTACTTATGTTTTGTCTTTATTTTTTAGTTTGTTTAGGTCACAGAGGAGGTACTCTATACTCCAACTACATTATGGTTTTGATCATAGACATAATGTCATTATTACATAATATGGTCGACGGACGTAGGGAATAGCATTGAATATTGATATAAATATATCTAGTATTTTTAGTATCTACTTATTAGTTATTTATAACCAGTGGTAATTGCCAATAGGTATGCACTAATTATTGAGTATTGACTAATGTCTAATAGATGATATTGCTATAATGCCATATGCCATGGTGTCATTAAAATTGTCGACCTTTATGCAGTTCAACATTTTCAGATCACAGATCCAGTTCAGCATCCATTATCTAATTAAAATTTAAAAGCATCCATATATCATAATATTGTAATTTAAGTCATATCAATTTAGTCAGTACCAATCACTGAACTAAATATTATATTATAGTATTTAGTTCAGAGGCAACTATTAATTTTGTTTCCAAACAATACGTTGCAACGCCTTTCTCAATTTTCATTTTGAAAAAATCGAATTCTCCATTATAATATAATTAGGTATATCTTATGTACGTACCTGCCAAAAAAATAACCACAATGCATATTTTTAATTTTCGTATTTTTATTATCTATTTAGTATTAACTATTCAATGGAATATAGTTTTTACCTATGCTATATTGCCTACCTATATTATATTCTAAGGCTTATGCAGATTATCCTAATAAGTAGGTACCTAATAAGTAGATAATCCTATTTGTATTTTATAGTCTTGTACTATTTGTACATTAATGCCAACCTATAAAAATTTCATTTTAAACGAATACGGAATAGGTACCACGAACTAAGATAAAGACTTATCATTTGCCTAAAGAATATTGATAAATATTAAATACATAATATTATTAGATAACATTATTTAACTGTAATACAGAATACTGTACTACTGTAATATCTTTTTGTCTGTAATAAATCATAGTATATTTCAGAAAAATTCACTTCTACTAGGTATAATGATTTATTAACTTTTTAATGTTTTCAAATCATGCTTAATTTGGTTTTATGATTAATTTTTAGTGCTGAAGTATATTATCTGTTATAAGTATTTGACCATTAACAAAGAAATCACTGTAAATTGACAATGTTACACCTATGTTTTCTTCTCAAATGTATTCAATACATAATTTGCTAGTCTAGATAAATAAGATTTAAGATGTCTGAAGAAGAAGATGAAGGATGGTAAGTACACCCATGATTCATAATGTTATTTTGACTAATTACATGATAATAATGATTTATATGTAGGATGAAAGCGTTAGAAAAAGCCCTTTGCGAGAAAGATGAGTCTCCACTTAGTGAAGAATCTGGCAATTTTACTGTAATTGCCAATGAATGTAGGGGTCAGATGTGGCGTCAGTTACTGACTCGTGATGATGATACTATTCAAACTTTGTTAGATGAGAGACCAATTATAAAGAACATAGAACAGTTGGAGCTTGACTGTCAAATGTTAATTGGTGTGTATTGATTGGTGTACAAATTAATATTATTAAAGTATTAAATACATTTTATTATACCTGTTCTTAAATATGTTTAGCTTCTTTAGAAATTGAAGATGAAGATGAAAAATTAAACTGTTTGTCAGACACTGAAGCGATACTGGTGACAATGTGTAAAATATATAATATAGATACGTATGATATAAGTAAGAAATGGTCATCAATAATTCGGCCGATTATATCATTAAAACTACCCCGAATTGATACATATACTATGTTCCGTGCGGTTGATGAAGAGTACATAGCTAAACATCAAGACTGTTATCATTTATTACGGATATTGTTATTATATCACGATCCAGAGTTGTGTAATTTACTAGATTCTCTGAAATTGGGTCCAGAACTTTATAGTGACTCATGGGTATCTATTAATCTACTAAAATATAAAAGTTCTCAATAACTACTAATTTTAATTGTTTTTGTTATTCATAGATACAAACTTTATTTTCGGAAACATGTTCTTTAGAAGTTATTTTAACTATTTGGGATTTATACTTAGCAAAAAAAGACAAGTTTTTTATATTTTTCTTAGCTTTAGTATTCATCATCAATGCAAGGTAAATATTTTTATAACAATTATTTATCTAAGTCTAAAATTTTAAATATTATAGTTATTATTATTATTATTATTAGGGATCATATATTTTCATTAAAACATCAACCCAAAACACAATTGATTGAAATTCTTGGGAGTTTGCCATCACAATTGGCCATAGATGATATAAATGATTTTTGGTCTTTGGCAGAATATTATGACAAACAAACACCTTCAACTTTTATAAAAGTATGTAACTAAATATCTGTGAAATACAATATTTAGTATTCGGGATGATTTTCAGGATGTTGCTGGATATATTTTTGACCCAAAGCTGCAGAATAAAGGAATTTCACAAATGTTATGCCTTCCAATCAGTGTAACCGAATTAGTATCTCATACAAATAGAACAGTGACAAACAGCTTGAAATTTTTTGTTATGGATTGCCGACCTGCAGAACAATACAATGCTGGACACTTGCCTATTGCCTTTCCATTGGACAGTACTTTAGTATGTACCATTATTAATATTTTTATTTATTATATGGAAGGCTTGTTGCAAAAGCCAAATAAGTTAACTTTTTGGGTCAATCAAAAAATACTCGAATGACTTGAAAAACATTTGAAAATCAAAATTATACTTATTTACAATTTTAAATTCTATGAAAGACACTGGACAAGAATCGACACTGTTGGTTTGTCTGTATAGTATGATCTATATTATACAATTCATAAAAATGTAATGAACTTCACTCAAAAAATACTTAGCTGGATTTCCCTACAGTTAAATTTTTTTTTCATTGAAAAATGGGCTATATTATTTTAAACAAAATTATATTTTAAAATAACCAAGTTATGGAATGTATACGTACTATTATACAATACAATTTATTTATTATGTTAAAATGTGACCATTATTTGCAACAAAAACGGCCAACTAAATAAGTATATTTATTATTTACCATAAAAACTCTATTTATATTTTGAAGGGACCCAATTGTGGGGAATTTTTTTTTATTATTATTCCATGAAAACATTTATATTTATCTAGTTTTTGCAGCAATATCTTCATATAAAGAATAAGATTAAATTTTAAAAATAATGTTTAGTTTGTATTTTGATTTTAAAGCTTTTGGAAGATCCTGTTTCTTTTTGGACTGCAGTTGAAGGGTTATTATCATGTCAAAAGCAGAGCTTTGCAGAGGGCCGTTCAGGGGGAGGAGAACATTGGTGTTTCTCAGGTTGTGGTAGTGGTTTAGATGCTAACCAAAATACCCACATGGTTGTATCTGCTTTTCTACAAAAACATTCTCTCTATGTTTCTATGTTAAATGGTGGCTATCAAGGTTTGTATTTTTCTTAAAATTAATCAATTTATAATAATAATTTATAATTATTGTCTTATTTTATTAATAAACTTCACAATCTCCACTCTAATAGCACTCCATGAATATTTTGAAAAAAACAATATTGATGGCTTGAGTGATCATGATCGTAATAGATGTTCACAGTGTCTATGTAGCCCGCATAAAAATAAGGAACGATTGACTCAGACAAATTCAACTAATGAACTGTTTTCTAAGCTCGGGTAAATATCATTCAAAATATTAATTAATATAAAAAATATATGATTAAATATGTAAATCTTAGTGTGGCGATGAGATCAAAATCATTTGAAGTCAAAGGTAAATTAATGGATTTTTTATCAAGTAATAACAATAGTACAAAGAATGAAAAAACAGATGGAGGTAGCAAAAGATACAGAAATATGGCACCAGTTTTTGCAATAGATGAAGATGATAATAATCAAGATTCAGAAGGTATTTAAAAATATAATTACAAGTTAATTATTAATAAAACCTAAAGTTTCAATTCTAAATAGATGAACTATATGATGCAGCTCATAATAATAGTTTGTCGATGCTATTAAATAAATCCAATGTAATTGCATCCTTTGATTGTCAACATATCAGAAATGATGGAACAGTAATTCCAGGGTAAAATACTAATTATTATTTATTAGACTAAATAGTAATTCTTTGTTGAATTAAACAAATCTATTATAATATGATGCTTTATACTTTTTAATATTAGGAAATTAGTGTTGACAAAAAATAACCTTATAATAGTCGAAGTAGATTCAAAAGATCCTAATAAAATCAGTTCATTGGTAAATCATTCACTGGGAACTATTTTGAATATTAAATGTCGCAAGAAACGGCCGGATTTGATTATTTTTGAATACTCTGGAGCAGAAAAGGATATAGACAGGTTATTATTTTTATATTGAGTTGTATACATTATGAAAAAAATTAGAGTAATAGTAGTAATAATTTACTTAATATACATATTTCAATATTTAAAAGATAAATGTTTTGTTATAGTGTGTTATGCAATGATTTATGGCATAGTATAAAATAATATTATCTTCTAATTTATTGTTAAGAACATTTCATACCAGGTCTGCTATCTATATCTCGTACAATGTAAGCTACATTACTAAAACAAGTTCCTACTCCCACTAATGAGAATAAATAAATTTACTTTACTTCAGATTTAACAAATTAAAAATAATACAAATACTAATTACTAATTAGGGACATCAAAAAGTATTTATTACATAAAATATAACATTTATTTATTATATTTATTATACCTGTATTTCGAGTAGATTGGTATCAGTTATATTTTTTTTACATTTGTGATAATATATATTATATAAATTAATGTTTGTCTGTCTGTCTGTGTGTGTGTCCTTAATGTATTCTTAAACAGCTGGACCGATGTTGATAAAATTTGGTATAGAGATTAAAATTTAGAATTATTATTAATAAATATTTGGTTAAGTTTTAGATATTTTTTTAAAACTTCTTAAAATCATCTATTTAGAAAGTTCATTACATTTATTTAAAAAAATGTATTGATTTAAACTTTAATATTACTACTATTACTCATATTCAAAATGATGTTGTATATTACATTATATATATTTGATGGTATTTAGATTCTTAATACCACAATCACAAAAAGCTACCGATATTATAAGTAAGCAAATAATGGATTTCATTGAACGTGATGAAAGCTGATCAATTTTGTACAACCTGCTACAACAAACGATTATAATATTAAAAACAAGATTAAGTACAATATTACATAATACAAATAATAAGAAGTTTGTGAATGTAATGCTTTGATAAAAAAAAAATGTATTATTAAAAAAAAAAAATTAAGTTTGCTCATTAATTAATATGAAAATCATTTTTTTGTGAAGCAAAATAAATCTATTCATGTGGAAACAAAATCATATAATATTTAGATATATTTGATAATTTATTGTTCGAAATTTGTTTTGCTATTGAAAAATGCAATATTTTGTATTCAAGGGCTGTCTTAAATTGCCATATTTATGAAATTAATGTTAATTGTTGATACAATTATTTACAGTTCATTATTCTTAACTTTCTTGAAATTACTATTTATGTTATAATTTATTTGTTTTCTGTTTATTTTAATTAGATGTATAAGAAATTTTAATAGTGTTATTTTATTTTACATACAATTTCTTTTGTATTAAGTTGTTGAAATTATGAAAAATCCTTATCAACAGAACTTTAAAACAGTGTAAATAAAGTACATTGTATTATCATTTTCACATCCTTCACTTTTTTTATCTTTAAGGATTAAGGACTAATTAATTATTAAATCTATCAATTTTAAATTGAAATTGATAAATTAATTAACTGGCAAATAATTATTGCAGTTATGAGTTATGACCAAATTAACATTATAATTATTAAAAAAATACTTATTTTTAACCTACATTGATATTTATTTTTGTTAGAAAAAATGTTTATTAATTATATTTTAGTTTTTATTTATAAATTATTTGAACTATTATTAATATTTTTTTTACATACAGTCTTTAAAGAACATCTTTGTAATGTTTGTGATAAGTAGGTATTAATGACTTGTTAATAAATACATATTATCTATATTGTTTAAATCTATCTATTAAAATTGTATTCATTATGCTTACATTAAGCTCATTAATCATAACTAGATCTAAAAATGCATTGTATGAATTAAAAAAAAAAAATTTTAATTAAATATAGGCATGTGAACAGGTGTGACAATTAACAAATGGTGCTTTGGTTTCACCTGACTATTTATTTTGGATTTAGTTGGACGATGACAATTTATTTGAAAGGGTTATAAATTACACAGTATAAATAGTATTTAAAATATAATGTATGTTCATTGTTCAATATTGATAAAATGAAAAATTATAAGGCCTTACATGTTTATGTGAACAAAAATGTCTGAGTATTTGTATTGTATCTATATGTGAAGTTTACATTGTAAATGAAAGTTTACAAAGTAAACTTGAATACTACTCCAAAATTTCTTAGTGGACTTGCAAGTTTTTTAAAAATGAGAAACAAAATATTCACAGCTAAATTGGAAGTTAAAATAGTTATCACAAATTTAAAACACCTAGATCTAGATAATATCTATATAATTTCTATACTATAGAAAGAAAAAAATATTTGCTTACATAGTTACATTAGCAATGACTTATTAGTTTTTACAAGATCCCGAAGTATATTTTAGATGCTCTTATTTTTTGTGTTCACGTTTTATTGGCAAACTTAGTTTAAAACCTTGAGAAAAACTGGAAGCATATTTTATGGTCTTGGCATTATATCTACAATAAGGAGATAAATAAGATATTTGTGCACATGACTTAATTGAAAAACTTGATTTTCCAAACATTTGAAAAATTGACTACTTTATTTTATAATGATTTTTAAAATTACGGCTATAAATTAAAGGGATTTTACTATATTTTTTTGGAGTACCTAATGAGTCATTAAAAACTATGATAAACATAATTTTCACTTCTAAAACAAGACTGTCACAACTCAAAATGTATAGTTTGAGAAAAGCAATTTGAAGTTATAAACTAAGAAATTTTAAATTTGTTTACCTATTATTTGAAACTAAAAATGTAAATACTTAAAACATACTCTACATTATAACTTTCTTAAAATTTATAAAATATTCTCTTAAATACAATAAGAGTCAGATCTATGGCTTTATACAATTTGTATGTGAATCCAAGATGTTTTTTGTATTACAGATGCAATATCACAAATTATGAAATGCAATAGCACCACAACCATATGCGTATTGCGTATATGAAGTTGTTTAACCCCCTAGTGTGGATATAAGCCTCCCCAGAATTATTGATGTCTATTTTGTTCAATTTTTTTTTATTATTTAAGATTTAAAAATGTAATACACGGGTACCTATAGGTTTTGCTACCTAGAAAAAAAGTTTACCGGAAAATTGCATTCATTTTCTACAAGCGCTTTTAATTTTTTTGACATTTTGTAGTAATTCAAAAACAAATGACTGTAGATACTTGACATTTTCACCAAATGCTTATATTAGCATTTTCTATACTAATATTTTATCGCATTTTGATATTATAGGAATTTAAAAATATAAATGATGCATAGCATAGGTGTGCACAGACTTTGTTCGCCAGTCGAAATTATGAACTGAAAGTTCAGTGTCTGTGACCATTTATGTGCCCCCTAAAACAAGTTTCCCTTATGATAGATAGGCTTAACTTTTTTTTGAATGAAAGTTATTAATATAAATTAGTATGGGGGGGGGGGGTAGATCACTTGTTTTGTATTCAATAGAACTAATTTTATACTATTTTAACTCAAAATTAAACGCTTACATTACACGGTACGGTTATTTTTTTTATTTATATAAAATAATACATAAAATATTTTAACAATAAAAATATTAATGTATTTATTTTAATCTTATAACAATACATTCATTTCATTTCCTAGAAAAAAGTATCCTTAAATTAATTTACAAAATATCATATTTGTTTGTTAAATAGTAAATGGTAATCAATAGGGCTCAGAAGCTAATGAACTAAACAAATGCAAATATGAACTAAAAATATTTAAAAAGGTAGTTAAAGAATTTAAAAACCATAAAAATATCAAGATAAATAATAATTTTTCTAATTCATTTTATAAATTAAATAATAAAATACAAAAAAATCAATAGTATAATTCTATTTTTATGAAACAGATATTAAAAATATTTTTTCAAATTATTTGATTTTGAGTGATTAAAATTTAATATGTATCGTACAAGAAAATGCGATTAAGCTGTAAAAATTGGTTTACAATAACATGAAATTACAATTTTTTTTTAACTAATATGAAATAAAATTAGTTATTTAGATTTGAATATTTTTGAAATATATTTTAAGTTAATTAAGTATTGTCCAAGACATACAAAAATACAAAATCAAAGTCATTAACTTCTGAGAATTAGTAATCAATAAAAATACTTAATAATAAAGAATATAAAGAATAATAGTTTGATAATTCACAAAATGTTATCCTTAAATAAATATTTGAAAAAGTTAATAATTAATAAAACACCGTCAAGTAGAGGTAAGTGGTAATCTATTTTTTATAATATATAATACTAATAATTCGTTAATGCAAAACTATGTGATTAAAACATCTATCAAATTATTTTAAAAGTTTCAATATTGTTAATACTTTTTGAGCTTATATATTTTTTAATACTTGCAATAAAAATAAATGTTTAAATTTTACTTATTGATAAATTGACAATTATATTTTATCTGTCTGAGGAAAGTTAGCTTAGACGGATTTTACTTAATTTAACAGGCATAAACATGGTAAGTATAATTTTCAGTGGTCCAGAAAATACATAAATAATCAATTGTAGAGCAATGTAGATTTCACAAATCAATTAATATATAAAAAATTCAAAATATTATATAGTATTATTTGTAATTGAACAAATTAAAAGTATTTTTTTTTTAAATCAAATAAGTAATGGGGAATGTAAACTCAACATGGTTCTGCTGTTATAATACATTTTGGAGGTTGTTGTGTCCATCCTTTCATATTTTCTTCATTGACAACTTTTTCCGCATTCATCTAAAAAAATTATATTTATGTATTTATTTAATACCTAACTATTATATTCAATTTAATAACATATCAAAAAAAAAAAAAAAAAAACACACATTAAAATGCAATCAATAATCATAAATTGTTATTGTACTTATAAATAACTCAATATACACATATAAGTATTTAGTTTATTATTTTATCATAGAACACTCAATATTCTTTAACCTGACCAGTTAAAGCAATGTTTGGATTAGATTAGGATTTAAAGAGGGATATTGAGTGCAAGGCTTATAAATTAATATCCCTGTAAATTATATAATTGTGTACATACTAACTTGTAATAACATTGTTTTGTATGAGTCATAATTTATTAAATTACAATTTCTATTTCAATACCAACTTCATTTGTACACTAATTATTTTTATAATTTTTAATCACATACAGTAATTGTTAAGTGTAAACATCTCTAATAGCGAGATATTGATTAGATATTGTGAATTAATTAATAAAATCCATATTTATCTAAAATATGCTGGATTTTTCCATCATATATATATATTTTGTCTTAATGTGCATATTGTTATAACTTAGAATATGTTATCAACCAGTTCAAACTTTGATAATTTTTTTGCTTAGTGATCGTAATTAGTTAGTTTGAAAATCATTTGTTCAAAAGTCTATGAAAACCAGTCAAGTTGATAAGGTAAATTATAGGTAAGGGGTTTAGAAATAATTTTACCTATTTGAGCCACAACATAAATACTTATTACTAACATTTCTTTATAATCTAGTAATAATTTTGAATTATTTATAAACAAATAACACTCACTTCTTGCATTATGTTGTTATGATAGTTTATTTCAAACTGATATTTAGGCGTAGTGATACCAAAAAAATTAGCCAAAGATTCACCAAGGTAATCAACTGTATTCAATGCACCATAACCAATTACTGCTGATTGTTTTAACAACCATGACGGCCAATTATTAGTCTATGGATTCAAATAACAAAACCATACATAAATACGAAATCAATACCGGTAAAACTATAATACTAACAGATTCAACTGAATCAGCTTTAGATTCTCCTCTCAGTAAATCTGTTTCATCAGTTCCTGCAGTTTCTACACATCCATCGCTAAAATAAGTCTTACACGGTTCAATTTGTATATTGATGCCTTCCATGTCGCAAAATGGTTTCTCCTGAAATCAGAAAACCACAAAACTACTATGTAATTAAAAAATTAATGAAAAATAAAACCTTTAACAATATTGGTTTTGATGACATTGTTCAAGTGGTAACAAAAGTGTTTGACAAGCACTGATATGAATATTATACTTCTATGAACTGACCTTGTAAAGTCGAGAAATCAATATTATTTGCTTATATTATTCAAAACATTCATAAGAATAGTATAGTTTACGAAAAAATGATTATAATATATGCTAACCGCTAGGTAGTAATAACTACTACTTCTACAGTAAATGTTTTCAAAAATGTCACGCAATCATAAATAAATACTACAAAAACAATAGAATGAACAAGTGATTAACGATGAGTATTGATTACCATTAAGCACAGAATAATAATAATAATAATATTAAAAACTCTGTGTATTAAGCATTAACAGAAACATTAAATAATTATTAAGATATAATAATATAATAATAATTTATAATTTATATTATTAATTATAGTTCGGACTCGGGGCATTAAGATTAACTAAACGAAATCAAATAACTGAAGTTATTGTTATGGTATCACTTATCAGTTGTCAGGCACTGATTACTGAATACCACAGAGTATACAATTCTATGCTGAATACTGAAATCATTCATCAGCGAAACTTCATCTATATAAATTAAAAATTATATTCCATAATATTATATTTATACAATGATACAATCTATATAGGTGTACATTTAAATTTATGACTTATGCTTATACTACATACATTTATTATTTTATTCTATTATCAATAAAGTTATAATACATTTATTACAATTATAAAAAAGCATAATAATATAATACCTATAAACTGTACTACTACTACTATTTGTTTTTTTTTTTATACCTAGTTTAGTTATTATAATTTTATCAAATATTAAAATATATTATACTGTATTGTATAGAAATCTGAGGATAGTATATACATTATACATAATATCATGCATAATAAAATTATATATTATCAATGACCGAAAAAATTACAGGCACAGTATAAGCCCGGCAACAAGCAATGCCACACAGATTAAACATACACATAAATGAAACATCAGCTGTAATAGGTATCGGTGACATATTCTATAGTTCTATACATTAATAAATCAATGTCTAAACGTTTACCCCTAAAATATTGATGACCATTTCTTCAGCCAGTTTGTGTGTCATCAAACAAGTTTGAAATACGACAAATACACTTCTACGGTTACGGTAGGTGTGGTGTGCCTATGTCATGCTAAGTTTTTTTTATAAAACTTGTCATAATTAATAATATTATGTATTTATTTACTTCAGGGGCAAGGGTAATACATACAATGTTGTGGAACCAATTACAGGCAGTAGCCAGTAGGTAACATATTATTATGTGCAGAGAAAGAGTATTATAATACCTATTATACCTATGTACCTATAATATGCATTTATTTTAAAAAATAATAAAAAATATTTTAGAAGAATCAATCAATTTTTTAGATGGAGTCAGCAGAGTGGCATGAAACCGTTTTTGTGATTGGTAAAAGAACAAATGCTGGAACATTTGACAATGGGAATTGCAAAGTGTTTGATAAAAATGGATATCACTGGATTGTTGATCAACAGTTTTACAAAAAATTAGAACTACCCGAAGATCCATGTAAATGGGATCAGGTTGGTATAATACAATAAATAATAATTAAAAAGTAGGTAAATGTTAAACAATATATTTTTATACCTGATCAACTCTTTATATATCGTACATATTTAGAGAATAATAATGTTAATATTAAACTGACAAAACAAAATATAATTATCTACAGTAGGTATAATACAAGTTAATTTTCAATATAATAAATTGTACCTATTATTATTTACATATACTGTAATAGTCTAATAAATAATATCTTTTTATAGTACCTATCACAGAACCATATTGTTAAACTGATAAGTACATAGTTTCAACTAATAGTTTATAAAAGACAATTTTAATTTTGGTGTAATAAGAAAACTACTTTTTAAAATAATTATTTACTTATAACTAAAAGAATAAATTATGACGTTAACACTCTTGTTAGTTGGTTTCAACATTGTCTATATTTTGATGTACCTACATCCTATGCAGCAGGGGTGGCCAAACGGTCGATCTTGAACAATTTCTAAGTCTATCCCCTTGTTAGAATTTATTAATTATTCTTATGCATTTGTCATCTAGTAGATTCAGTTATTAAATACATATATTTCGGACTAACCTGTTAGTGTGAAATGGCATTTTCTCACATGAAATTTATAAAAGTTGAGTAGGTTAGGTTTAGACTTAAGCACGGAGTCTTCATTTGGCCATGATATATGCAACGACACGCTTCTACATGAACAGTAAAATGTTAATACATTTTAAAATTATTTAGAAATTTAATGTGAAACACTCATTTTAGATAACTCAACACTTTAATTTTATTATTTATATAAGTATGTTTATTATTAATATTAAATAATTTTTTTACATTAGTCGATCCTAAAAGAAAAAATATGCCCTCAGTAGATCTTAATCAAAAAAAGTTTGGCCACCCCTGCTATACAGTATAATATATAGACTCATAAACTATAAAGATATGGACTACGCTCAGAAAGAGATCTCATTTAGCCATTGACATTAGATAATTGTTTTATTACGTTTGTGTAGTAAAACAATTGTAGGTATTTATAAAAATAAAAGATTATCTTGATGTTATATTTTATCTAGGCACATGTATGTACTTGGATGAAATGGGCTAAAATTGAATACAACTTAACTAATTTAAATATTACTGAATCAACAATAAATGGCAAACAGTTAACTTCGGACAATTTTTGTTGGAATATAACTGGTTTAGAAGATAAGTCTTCAAAAGATGATTTTTGGACACATGTCTGTCTGCTAAAAACTATGCACAAAGTATACATTAAACAAAATGATGAAGGATGTATCAATATACATGCACTTTTAAACTATAAAAATAAAATGTATTCAAATTCTGATTTTAATCATGATGTTGAAATTTGGCAATTTTTACTAAATTTATTAACAGATAGTGAATATCAAAATGTGATTGAATGGATTGATAATGAAGGAACATTCAAAATAATAAAACCAAATACTGTTAGTATCATGTGGGGTTTGGTTAAAAATAACTGGAGAATGGATTATAATAAAATGGCTTCAGCATTAAGATACCATTATGGAAAAGGTATTATAGAACGAGCTAAAGGAAAACATGTTTATAAGTTTGCTGGTGATATAAAAACTATGATTGGTCATAGTCCTATGGATATGAAGAGTATGTTTCAACAAAAATCTAAAAAAGGTACCTAGTAATTGTATTATTATGTAAACTATATGTAAAATAATCAGTTTTAATTAAATAATTAGGCTGTATACTTGTATACCATATAGAACTGCAATATTTGGTACATATTTACAATTTAAAAAAGTGTTGTGAGCTAAGAAACCATTTAAACTAAAATTAGTGACCTAAATAATTATTATTTTGTGTAAGTTTAATTAATTATATGAACAAACTGAACTTTTATGGATTTATTTATAATACAAGTCCTTCTTACCTAATGTTTTACCATGTTGATGTAATCTAGAGCGCAGCTAGAAATCAGGAGAGAGGTAACCAGGTGTATTTTTAAATACATTTTTACCCCAATTAAAATTTTGTTAAACATTAATATACTTGTTAGCTATGGTGAGGACCACAGAGGGAGGAAATTTACCCCATTCCACCCCTTGGTTACCCCCTTGAATATCACCAGTCAGTTTTTGAGTGGTTTACAAAAGCATTATATAAGATGTAACTGTGTGTCTGTGTGATACAATTGTAATATGTTATATACCATTCGCGGCACAGCAACAGCTTACAACACTTGTGTGGGATCCTTGTTAAGCTTCTCATGTATAACAAACTAATAGCGTCCCCCTCACCACCACTACCTAATAGATGAGCATAAAAAGAAATAGAAAATAATATAGGAACATGATTGTTAAATATTTATATATTTTTTTATGTTACTTGGTATGGAGGTGATGGCAGTGGTAATAATAGGTCCAGATTTATTATTATTATTATTATTTATTACCTATAAATTATTATCATTTAGTTGGATGCGCAGTGCCTTTTCAAAATACATTAATTATTAGTACATTATGCATATGTGCAAATAGGGGGCTTTAGGGGATATGCCTCCCCAAAAAATGTCCATAGCCCTCTCAAACATTTCCTACATTTTGTTTTAAGCTTATTCAATATTATCAAAGTGAGGCCCTATTAGCCCCCCCGAATCTCTATTTGCGCCTATGACATAATGCATGAAAAAAATAGAGAGAGGAACCCGTAGTCAAATGCATTCTAATAAGTAAAACAATTTAACCAAAGAACAAACAAAAATATTAAATAATTACAAACAAAAACATCAATAAATTATGATCAAAATAGGTACAGTTGAAGGATGAAGACAAAAGTATAAAAAGGTGGACAAATGGGTGTCGTTACTCGTTATGCTGTACAGTAGGTTACACGTTGGTCACTGTAATGGATGGTGTTAAATTACAATTCAATATATAATATTATATAATACGAAAAACAATTCTATGCGAAGATAGTTTGTCATCTAAGCATATTTTATATTAAATTTACCAAGTTATTATATTGACTTGCCGGAAAATATTTTTTTTTGTTTAATGAAGGTGGACATACTTATCAGGAATATTGAATTAAATTTTCAAATCTTAAAATTTAGATTTAAAAACAAAAATTTTTATGAATATCTAACTCAATATAATTTGTGAATTTTCATAATTTTACGTACCTATTTTATCGAAATTTGAACTTTAAATGCTTTAAACTTTAAAAAAAATTGTATATTTTTAATATTGTAACAATGTATTAGAACTTAGAAGCCTTCTGCCTTAGTATTATAGTAGATATTATAATACTTAGCCTATAGTATTTAGTAAAATATACACATACGTGGACACAAACATGTACATTATTCTATTGACAGGCAATAATCAAAATCAAATAGCATAATACATTGAACTTTTTCCAGGATAAATAAAAATCAAAATGTATACAGCTAATAAACATGTTAATTTTGTGAAAACTTGTGTGCTTCATAGAATAATCTTCATAGAATTACTTAAAAAAACTAAACAAATTGGAAACTAAAAATGTCCTTTAACAGTTCAAAACAAATCCAAATATTTTGAAAATTTTATCGTGTACAGAACCTGCTTATATAAAACCAGTGAAAATCTCAAGTATCTACGGTAATTTATTTAGAGTTAACAAAAACCTATTAATTATTTTTCCAAAAATGTATTTAACCTAATGTAGTAACGTCTAA
>NC_042496.1:13231118-13235690 GCF_005508785.2 Acyrthosiphon pisum | reverse complement strand
TTAAACATAATAAGTATTAGAGTAGCTATGTCGTATGTAGGTAGGTATATAGGTACTATATAATATATATTATACGGTATAATATATATTATATTTATACCATGTACCAACAACCCTCCATGGCTAAATAATTTTATTAGCCATGGTAGGTAAGTAGTACGTATATATAATTATTAGGTCCTAATAATATGCAATTCAGAAGCTAAGCGATAATTAAAATTATTTATAATTGTACACAGTAGGTACAGAAGAGATTCATTTGATGACATTTGTTTTTATCTAGTATAATTATAGTATACTACTAGATAGGTAATAATGTAAGTACTATATAGAAGCCTGTGTTATCATCTACCCATTTATAACTAATATGTAATGATTAATAACTTATAAGTAGGTAATAATTATCCAGAGTTATCTCCGTGAGAAAATACATCAAAAACTATAACACAAATCATTTTACTAAGTTTCTAATTTTGGAATTGATTAATAAACTAGGTATTTATATTCTAAACGTCTTGCAAATTATTTATTATTGTTTGATAGTTGATTTTTTTTATGTTAGATTTTGAATTAACAAAATTGTTATTATTTTATTTATTAAATATTATGTATGTTAAAAAATTGACTAAAATGTATGTTTTATTTAAATTATATCGTTTTAAGTAGTACACTAGTACCTATGTTTACATATTTTTTGGACGTGTAATGTATATTTTAACTTTTTAGATTCTGAGCGGAGCGATGCATGTATTGACTTTACAATGATGTGTGTTTTTATAATTTTAATTATTTTTGTGTCTATGTATACATGATAAGTAGTAGAAAAAATGGTTCGATTTTCAACTTAATGTCTTGTTCGATGGGAGTGTGAATCTAGTTGGTGCATTGAGGAGGTAAAAATTCCATATTCCCATTAGTGTTCAAAAGCGCCGAGAAAAACAAAACCTGGAATTTTTATGCAAAATCAGTTTTCGATATCCAAAAAACGATTTTGGTTCTTGGTGTAACTCTAGAACAAATAACCGTAGAATACATGACATTTTCATTGGGTTTTTTATACAAGCATTTTCTATATACTATACAATTTTGAAAATATTTTTATTTGTTTTGAGCTGCTTACGGACAATATCAAATTTCAATTTTTTTGGTTTTTTTTCTATAAATATCACTAAAATTATATCTGTTGTGCCAAAAAGCGTCAAAATTTAATACAAGGCTCCTGATATATTGCTTAAATTGAAGTTAAGAAATATTAAACATATACATGGGCACAATTTTTTTTTTTTATTGGCATTTAAATTTTAATTTTTGACAACATTTATCAAATTTATATTATTTTGTGGTTAAAAATTTATAAAATGTTCAACTTTTATAGCTAAGGACTGAAAACTTATAATAAGGTTCCAAGTAAGTATTTTATTCTGTAACCAAAAAATCTCTAAAATACAAAAACACAGTTTTTTTTTATAGTTATTTTATGTTCAAATCTGCTGGAAATCACATATATCAATTACCTACATTATATCATTGAATTCAAATTTAATACCATCCATTATACAGTGACTCACTTGTAACCTACTACAGAGCGACATCCACTTACACACCTTTTTTTGTTTAATATATAGGTACCAATACTATATACATAATACCAATGTTATATATTTTTCAGGGTACATGCTTTTTACGAAACATAATTTTATATTTACCTATTATATGGTAGGTCTACTTATAACGGAACAAGTTCAACAAAACCAAGGACGTTTTAATATGAACATCTTACATCAGACTTTGAACTCGACAAAGGTTACTAGAATTTTTACACTTTTTTCTTCAAATTTGTCAGTAGTGAAAATAATAATTTGCAAAAATCCATAACATTTAATACTTAGACCCGGTGAGTGATGTTCAATTGGTACTGCTCAGACAATAATTAAAATCGAATATTATATAACCCTCGATAATCGAGGCTCAATTTGTTATACAAACCACGCCCGTAACTTTTGAACAGTAAGTTTCCGTACATTTTTCAAACACTTTTAATTCAGCATACTCGTACACGTATTTTGAAAAAAAGGATGTCTGGTAAGTACACTGGTAATTGAATCTTCAAAGCTAACCTTAGAATTATCACAGACATCAATAACATTTACACCACATATAAGTCTTGCCTCTAATGTCTATGAAGGATTGGTTATTGGTATATTAGTATATTACACTATTAGAAGTATAATAATATACATTACAGTGTTAACTTGGTAATAGATATACTTTCTCTTAAATAAATACTTACTTCATTAGGTACCAACGCCTTAGAATATAATATTACTATAGGTATTTTTAAGTATTGTTGTGTTTTTAATAGTGTTAAATAAATGTATTTAAACACCAGAAAACAAATATTACCTACCTACCTATATCGTATATTATATTACATTATATTATACCTAAGTTACTATAGCATATCTAGTCCATACCTGCTAGCTGCCTATTTAATAAATTAAGTCATTAACATTAATACTAAGACTACTTACAATTTTATATTGATATTAAAAGTTAACTAAATTCTAACTGATAATTGTATACCTACCTACTTATAGTTATAACTGAAATGTACCTACCTATATTACCGAATAGATATTATGGACTATGATAGACGAATAACATATAAGTACCTTAGTACCTACTACCTATGGTACCAACGTTACTGAATGTATTATATATAGCCGTATAGGCCACTGTAGGCACAGAATAATAGTAATAAGTATAGGCTTATTAGGTACATATTTACATAAATACCTAGGTATTTCGTTAATACTTTATAGTTACTTCATCCCCTCTTCTCGGGACTCGGGCTATTAAATATTTTGTATATAGGTAGGTACCTAGGTTTTATTGAATCTTCAATAATACTACTTGAACGTTTTATATACAATTTTGTCTTTAATCGTTAAAATGTAAAATCATAAACTTTTCTATTACCATTTATCTTATTATCTGTCTATAGTCTATATAAGTGTTATATTTACATATTTTTTAAATCTATCTACTTTTAATCAGGTAGGTATCCATATTATATTTCCGCGCGATCAGTTATCTATATTATTATATATAATCTCATATTATCATTAGTTATTAATCATTATTAATAATGACCTTCGTAAATTCGTAACTATTTATTATAATGAATATTAGAGAGTCTTTAATGTTCATGGTAGCTATATATTCAGATATCGCGTAGTGGGGTAATGGCGTATACTATTAGGTATTAGTATTTATTACTATATGACTATATTATATTTTATATTTCATTATATTATACCTATTGTATTTCACGTTTTTATTTACATGTTATATATTTATATAAACCTACTAATAATTAATATAAGTACTATAATTGAAGAGTTTTCATAATTTCACATTATTAGTAGATATAAAGTATCTGAAATTCTAAGATCTAACTAGTAAAAAAAAGTTACATATTATTTATTTATTTATTTATCTTATTTAAATCCAGACTTTACTTTATTAAGATTACTCGTAAACCATATAAAACAATTTTTTCCAGTATAGGCACCTACACTAAAGGTAGAAATGAAGACTATATTTTTATCATACAAATACATTTTTGAAGATTGTGATGGGAGCGATGAATGTTTCAGTGTAATATTCACGGGAGTATTTAAAAAAAATGTTGTACCTATGCCTAATAATTTCTTACCTTTTAGAGCAGTAATAAGCTTTAATCTTAAGCTTTGAGAATGTTTTTTTGTATAAAATAATTGCTAGATATCTCGGGGGGTCAAAAGTAAAAAATTAAAAAGTAAATAACCGTAATAAACACTTGAAATTTTAATTAAATATTTATATACCTAAACATTATGTCTTATTTCAGCGTAACGCCACATATTATAAAATATATATTATTATATTATTTATAATGTGTAATATATTATATTTTATATTTTTTATGAGCGTTTGAATTTGGTATTTTTAAATTGATGTTAGTAAGTATGACTTATAATTTATATACCTATATAATTTAACCACCGAATACAACATAATATATTATAGTTTCTACGCAGGTAAAAATAATATACTATATACTCAACTATAGTCAGTTGGGTAGTAACGTAACGAAAATAACGCGTTACTGTAACGGTGTCACTTTGCTTGTAACGCGTTACGTAATTTCATTAGAATTATTTCCAAGTAACGAAAAAGTAATGGAAATTACTATAGAATAACGCGTTACAGCTTTGAATTATTAAGTACCTACCTATAGGTATGCCTATTGCGAATTGAAAAAATATATATGTATAATGCGGGTATTATTATGTTTACCAATCTAATATGTATATTATATATTTAATTTTAAGTCAGCACAATTCAGTTTTCAATGGTTTTGACATTTGAAATGTTTAATTGCACCGTAAATCACGAGAACAGTTAATTCAATTTATTATTTAATTTGATTCCTTTAAATAGGTTTCCTATGAATATAACTTGTGTGGAAGACTACATTTTATATGATCCTATTATATACGTCCAGGCACGGATCCAGAGCAAAGATCT
>NC_042496.1:13226326-13231007 GCF_005508785.2 Acyrthosiphon pisum | reverse complement strand
CCCCCTGGATCCGTCCCTGTATACGTCTATACAGGTTTTATAAAGAATTTGCTTGTTCAATTTGCCTGTAGAATTTAACTGCCAAGAAATTAAAATTTTTTTTTTATTTTTGTAACGAGAAAGTAATGAGTTACTTTTCTATTTGAAAATTAAAGTAATTTCATTACAATTTTATTTGAGTAACGAGTAAAGTAACTTCATTACTTTTTAAAAGTAACTTACCCAACACTGACTATAGTCTATAACATATCAGTATTCAGTAGCCAGGAGGTTACAAACCAGTGGCATAATTTCAATGTTTATAGGAGGGGACAAAAGTTTTGACTGAACAAAAGAAAAACAGACCGCTTCGCTAGCTAACTAATACTCACTTATATTTTTATTTTGATACGATTTCCATCTTACATAACTGTATACGTGTTTGAGACAAAAATAGCCTCATAAAATAAGACGTTAATGAGCTAAATAATAAATTATGGTATAGATAGTAGATACCTCAGTGGCTCAGTATCGTCATTTTATATTTTTCTAGAGGGGTTGAATAATTAATTAAATTACAATACAAAACATGATAAATGCTAAAACGTAATTGAAAAATAGAAAAATGTTAAATAAGTATCTTCTATTATAAAGGTTTTTCCTTACACAATATTATATTTCCTCAAAATTAGAAAAATTATAGTTTTGTTATATTTTACCAACAACCGGACCAACATTGGACTGCTTGTACAATCAGAGACAGTGGCAAATTACAATCTTGCCCCCTCCCCCCCACAAATTCCGTCACTGAACAGGTATACCTGACATAGTACTATAGTAGTATCAATAGATGCTATCATACATAAATATATTTTATAATTTAGTTAACTAGATCAAGTCTGGAAAAATATTTAAATCACGTACCTAAAGATGATATTTAACTGACCTCAATAGCCAACATTCAATCAATATCCACATGTCAGAATTTGGATTTAGTAAAAATTTACTTCAGAGCATTATATTATATTAAATAGGTACTTTTATATATTTAAAATAGCCAATGGGTATAATTATATTTATTTAAAATAAATATTATTAACAACAACTAACAAATAAACATAAAGTATGAAAAAAAAAAATTTTAATTTAAAAACCAAAATATGGGTAGTAGCTAAGGTACTCACATATTATTATAGCGGTGTCGCAGTAATAATCAACATATAATAATAAAGAATGTGGTAAACCGTAAACAGTATACAAATGAGAAAAATAGGTAACCATAAATCGTTATAAATTAAATAGACTATATAGGTGACTGCAGTGACAACGCGTAGGAACCAAAAATCTAAATTTATTCACACTTGCAAAAATTGTTTAATAATAAAAATATTAAATTCAATAGACAAGAAATACAATTAATATGAACAATTGATTAATTATTGTTGGTATATGTTCTACATTAACATTTCAGTATTACACATTTGTAAAGGTTACCTACCTAATACCAGTAATACCTATTACTTACTACACGTACACCTATCACATTCAATGATGTCAAGTGTTAACTGATTATATTTTACAATAATTATTATTTATTATGTTCAAATTTTAAGTAATAAAAGCATTGCATGACGTGATACCATAAAAAAAACAATAACTAGATTACTACTGCCTTATATAGATGGTATAATATTACACTATTATGTATGAACTATATTTTATGGTTAATTGTATTTCAACATTTTGAATTAAAACTGATAGGTATCATTGGAATTTGGATCTATCAAAAATTGAACATAATAATAGTAAAGTATATATACTTACACAATAAAATAAGTCAATCAATTTATTAAAATAATTAAAACCAATGTTGGTATACTTACACAGGGTAATTTTTAAAATTTTTTTGCTCACCCTATTTTTATGCTTAAATTATGCATAATATTTTCTAAATTTAATTTTCGGAATTTTTTATGATTTAACCTTGAAGACCTTATTTTTGAATACTTGAAATATTTTATGCCACTTTAGGATGATCCTGTGATAATACAAACTTCTGTTTTTCATATAGGACCCCCACCCCGTATTGGCCTATTCGGTATTCCGTTAAAATCAATGCTACTGGTGTAGGACAGCATATATTGCACCAGTTTTTGTTATATACACTTATGTTGCAGAAGTATAGAACTCATTCCTTTAGTCACTTTTTCAAAGCCAGAAAAATATTTTCTGATTTTTACATATATAAAATCTCGATGATATATTAGATATATTATTACTAGATGCAATAGATATTGACCAATGGAGACGAGACTAAGTAAAGATGTCTAAGTATAAAACTATAACCTGCAGTAGATAACTATAATGAGATTACCTATTGACTATTTTATATTATACAAGGTGTTCAACAATTTGGAAATGCTTTAATTACTGTTTGTATATTTTTAAATACCTACCACCTACATAATATGGCAATAAGTAATAATATAGATAACACTGCTAAACATGTATTAGGTAAAATATTTAAATATTTAATCACCTCATTAATTATATCATAACTAGTCTAATGATCGTTTCAAACTTTTTAAACACTGTACATATATTTATGTATTTTGTCTATAAGACTATGTAGGTACAATTCTAATAACGTCTAACATCTGTTTAAGCATTATACGGTGTGTAACAGAAATACCGCTGACAAATAAAAAAATTTTTCTTCGACAAGTACGAGTACCTATACAGACTATAGTGTTTGTATATAGAAATATAGAATATAGATATTTTAAATACCGAAAATAAAAAAATTTTATTTTATTCAATTGTATTGGAAAAATTCAAAATACCCATTTGTAAATCTCATTTTTAGACAAATTTTGATGATAAAAAATAAAAACATTTATTTAATAATTTTTTGGAGTAAATTAATTTTAAACGTTAAAACGTATTTCAAAATATTCTTTTTGGGAATCTCCTGTCATAATATTATATTTCTTAAATTATTTATTATCCATACGTATAGGTAATTTTAATCATTTTTGTAGTTTAACCATAGTATCAAATTTTATTTTGGTTTGTTAGGTTACTGTTACACTGCAGTGTATATTATTCGAGTTGTCTGAATAAGGTTTTTATGTTGACGAAGTCTGTTGACTGTTCAAAGTTAAATAATAATAATAATAATAATTTATTGTACCTATAGGCTATAATATTATGTAAATGTATTTATATCAACTATCAATCTATTCATTTGTAGGATACAATACAATTTCTATATCGACTAAATCTATATCTAGACGCATAAATTATAAATCTAACTGGAGCCCTAATATCAACAGGAATGTATACTCCTAAACACCAAGGGTCAGCATTTTCCTTTGAATTTTTTTAATGTTTCTTGAGAGTTGAGGGTCAATTCTGCGTGGCCTACTCCCTAAATAAACTGCGGGAAAACAATGAAAATCCCTAAACTCAGAAGTGGATAGGTATTCTTATATTAATATGAGTAATACCAGTTATGTAGAGAAATACATATGCTTACACCTGTCTGTGCCCTATGGTACAAGTGTACAACCTCTGTACATTTGATGAAATTATAAATTATAATAGTATAATATGAACTCTTAGATCTATAAAAAAAACTAGACCAGTGGTTCGCAAAATTTTTTTTCCATAGTAGCACATTAGTATTATTTATTAAATCTCACGGAACACTTAGGATAAACATTGTCTTTTTGCCAAAAATAAGTACTTATTAGGACCACGAAACACATACCTACGTCAGGCCGGGTCAGGGGTAACCAATTAATATATTTATTTCTGTACTGTGTACACGATAAGTAGTCGAAATAATGCTTCGATTTTCTTTAATAGTATCTTGTTCGATGTGAATCTAGTTAGTGCATACGGGGGTTTTTGGTATGACTCTAAATGACTGTAGATACATGAAATGTTCACTGAATGTTTATATTAGCATTTGCTCTACACTATAAAATATTCAAAATATTTTTACTTGTTTTGAGCTGTTTAACGGATATTTTAAGTTTCCATTTTTTTAGGTTTTTATTCTATAGATGTCAATAAAATTTAATTCGTTGGATCAAAAAGCTTGACAATTTAATACAAGGCTCCTAATATATTATTACAATGACAGTTAAAATATATTAAAAATACAAAGTCACAATTTTATTTTATAAGCATTTAAAGTTTGGATTTTGATAAAATACATAAAAATCAATCGTAAAAATAAAATCGTTTATTTTATCAATTCCTATATTTGATAAAATTTTCAAAATTATTTTGATTCGTTTTAAGCTGTTTAGACATATTTAATTTTCAATTTTTTTAGTTGTTTTTTTTTATAATTGTCAATAAAGTTTTATTTGTTGGACCAATAAACCAAAAACTTTAATATATATATCATGATATATTTTTGCAATAGCAGTTGAAAAATATTAAAAATACAAGCACAATTTTTTTTTATAAAATTTATCAAATTATGTTGGACGTAAGTAGTTATTTTGTAACCAAACACACCACTGGGTACTTATATGAAATTATATATTAATTGTTAGTATAATATACAAATTATAAAAATTCAACTTACAGGTTGTACAGTATTAACAATAATAAAAATAAAAATATAATATAAAATATCCTATGTAGGCTGACAAGTGACAATCATCCAGTGGCGGATCCAGGGGGG
>NC_042496.1:13226089-13226226 GCF_005508785.2 Acyrthosiphon pisum | reverse complement strand
TGCTTTGGATGAAGGGAATATTCCCATTTACACAAGTTTCGGGGTGTACCCATTCCTTGGAGTAGAAGGTGTGTTGGAGAGTAATTACATTACTGTTACGTATCAACCCTATATCAACCCGAACAGGGAAGAGGGGG
>NC_042496.1:13225114-13226039 GCF_005508785.2 Acyrthosiphon pisum | reverse complement strand
TTTTTTTTGAAGTTACACCAAAAACCAAAATCGATTTTCTCGAAAACGGATTTTGCGTAAAAATTCCCGTTTTTCCTTAATTTTTCTTT
The DNA here is from genome assembly GCF_005508785.2 of Acyrthosiphon pisum. NCBI lineage: Eukaryota > Metazoa > Arthropoda > Insecta > Hemiptera > Aphididae > Acyrthosiphon > Acyrthosiphon pisum. Next base: position 13,225,950 of record NC_042496.1, on the reverse strand, counting down.
TGTTTTTCCCGGCGCTTTTGAAAACTATTGGAAAAATTTTACTTTTGACCCCCCAAAGTACCAACTAGATTCACTTTCCTATCAGAAAAGGTACTGTTGAAGAAAATCCAAGCACTTTTACTGTCCTAAAACGTGATGACAGACACAAAAAAAAATTTAAAAAAAAATAAAAAAAAAAACACACATCATTGTAAAATCAATACATTCATCGTTCCACTCAGAATCTAAAATTGAAAATGTATAACAAGATTCCACGTAAGTAGTTAATTCTGTTACCAAAAAATCTAAAAAATTCATACGCACAGTTTATTTTTATAGTCATTTTAAGTTCAAATGTGGACGAAATTACATATTATAAAACCTAGTATAACTATTTTAGTTATTTTATTGTGATTGTATAATATTATTCGTGGGTACTTGAAACTTCTAAAGTATCCTATTATATATCTATGGTAGTATCATGATTTGTTGTACCTAATGGATATTGTGATATGATTAATTTGGAATTTATTATAGGTACCCATTATAGGTCAATTTTTTTTTTAATACCATAGATATAAGTATATAATACGTCTTATAACTAGACTGACATACCGTCTCCACTCAGAATCGTTTTTCTTATACAATGGTATTATATCATTGAATTCAAATTTAATACCATCCATTATACAGTGAACCAATTTTAACCTACTGTACAGCAGAGCGACATCCACTTATGCCCACCTTTTATTAATTTCATATTCGATTCTGAGCGAAGAGATTTTACATGCTTTGTTTTGGTTTTTAGCTTTTTCATTTTTTTTTTTTTTTATTAAAAGTTTCTTTTTTGGTAGAAA
>NC_042496.1:13184060-13225064 GCF_005508785.2 Acyrthosiphon pisum | reverse complement strand
AAATTGTTATGAGTGTTTGAATTTAATATTTTTACAAGATTGGATATTCACTCCAGTTCTCGCATAGCGGATTTTGTTATTTCGTTGTAATTAAAAAACGAATAACTATAGATACATGAAAATTTACTGAACTTTTATATTTTCATTTTCTATACACCATTATAAAATTTGAAAATATTTTGACTCTTTTTAAGCTGTTTACGGACAGTCTCAGTTTTAAATTTTTTTTTTAGTTTTTTTTTTCTATAAATATCAATAAAATTTTGTTTATTGGACATTGGGTAAAAAAACGTGAAAATTTAATGCAAGGCGCCTGATATATTATTACAATAAAAGTTGAAAAATATTAAAAATACATACGCACAATTTTTTTCTATAATCATTTGAAGTTCAAGTTTTGACAAAATGTATCAAATTTAAAATTGAATAATTATTTTGTAGTTAAAAATTTATAAAATGTTCAACTTTTATATCTAAAAATTGAAAATGTATAACAAGATTCCACGTAAGTAGTTAATTCTGTTACCAAAAAATCTAAAAAATTCATACGCACAGTTTATTTTTATAGTCATTTTAAGTTCAAATGTGGACGAAATTACATATTATAAAACCTAGTATAACTATTTTAGTTATTTTATTGTGATTGTATAATATTATTCGTGGGTACTTGAAACTTCTAAAGTATCCTATTATATATCTATGGTAGTATCATGATTTGTTGTACCTAATGGATATTGTGATATGATTAATTTGGAATTTATTATAGGTACCCATTATAGGTCAATTTTTTTTTTAATACCATAGATATAAGTATATAATACGTCTTATAACTAGACTGACATACCGTCTCCACTCAGAATCGTTTTTCTTATACAATGGTATTATATCATTGAATTCAAATTTAATACCATCCATTATACAGTGAACCAATTTTAACCTACTGTACAGCAGAGCGACATCCACTTGCCCACCTTTTATTAATTTCATATTCGATTCTGAGCGAAGAGATTTTACAATGCTTTGTTTTGGTTTTTAGCTTTTTCATTTTTTTTTTTTTTATAAAAAGTTTCTTTTTGGTAGAAAATTGGATCTGGTTAGTGGTCGGATGTTGGTAATTTGTACAGTCAAAAGTAAAAAGTTTTTAACAAAATTGGTTTTGTTTTATTTAAAAAAAATGTATAATTGCATATCATTATTATAGTTGAAATGTCCAACAAATGTGCGTATTAGTATTTGCTATAATTATTATTATTGTATCTACTAAAGTACTAATTATTATTTATAGATTTTTTAAATTGCTGACTTTTTTAGTTGATTTGAGATATAAGTATGAATTTTTTGATGGTTATATTAAGTATCAAGTATTAATATATCAATCATGATTAATTAGCCTTTAACTCTATACATATCTTAAATAACCAAAAATATTAACATTAAAAAAAATTATAATTAGGTAAGTGTTTTTTTTATTTCAAACATCAAAAAGTTGTAAAAGTACTCGCGCATATTCATAAATACTTGAAAGTTTCAGTATTTCGTCCTTTGAAATACAAAAAATCAAGATCAAGAATAACTTGAAACTAACATAATCGTATCATCGGCAAACTACAAGGCAATTTATTTGGATTTTCAAAGTAAATGAATACCATGAAAATATTTATAGTTGTATATTGAAAAGTATGAGAGATAACAGTTGTTGGTAGTACACCACCTGTTCAATAGACACAGGGGTCTAATAAATACATTTATTTTTAACACTATTTTATTATTATTATTAAGTATGATAAGCGAATAATACATTGTAAAGCATTATCACGTAAACCTAATTGTATTCTTTTAATTTATCAATAAAGAATACTCTGATCAACAGTACCATATTATGCTTTAGTTAGGTCTAAATACTCTAAATAGATAGTACCATATTTTTCATTATTTCGAATTTTTCAATGATTTATTCATAGATATATTATATAAATAGTTTCACTTTATACATAAATATAAATTATACATTAAATATTATATTATAGTATTATACTTTATTAAACTTTATAAAATTTGTTTTTATTGCTATAGATCGATTCAAGATATGATAATACTGTTTAAGTTAATTACAATACAACACATCCAATAACATTCTCAAAGTATTCTAAATTATACAATAACTAAATTCCATTTATTGTATGAGCTTTCATTATTGCAAATGTTCATTACAACTTCTGCATTTATCCTTTTCTCATTTACACTTAGACATGTTCCAGCTGCTAAATTATAAAATGCAGTTCCCTTCTATAAAAATAAAAATAAAACAATGTTCTTAAAAGCATCAACTATCAAGATGTTTAAGAAATAATTATTATAATTTTAGATTCCAAGCAAAAAAAAATATAGAAATATATTAGTTTTACAATGTTATTTTTTGTGATTCTTTTATCAGAAGATTTTTATAATGGGCACATTTCAAAATAAAAAAACTTAGTTTATTGGTATTTTAGAAAAATACTTATTACATTTTCTTTTAGTAGATTTCATTAACGTAAAAATATAGCATAACTACCAAGTAATAAAAATTGTTGAAGCAAGTTAGTTTTAACAGATATACATAAAATATACATACATACATACATACATATATATATATATATATATATATGTGTGTGTGTGTGTGTGTGTAAAGGGTGATTCACCAAGTATGCTCAGTTATTTTTCTTCATTACTGCAGTTATTCAAAATCTGATTTTTGGAATTTTTAAATATACGTTAAAAACCATATTTTCAAATTCTTAAGATTTTTTGGTTTTAGATTTATTAAACTTTGTGTTCTAACTTTCTAAGAATAAAAGGAGGTCATTTATATAAAAAAATTGCAAAAATAATCCAAATATAATAAATACTAGAGCCAGTTTTACGTCTATATTTAAAACCTTTTTAATACAAACATTTTAATAACACAGAAATTTTTAAAAAAAAATTATCCATTTAATAACTTTTAGTAAAGAGGAGAGGTTCTTATTTGTCTGAATATATTTAAAAATTCCAAAAATCGAAATTTGAATAAATTATGTACCCCGTATATATATAATATATTATATTACAGTCCAAAAATTATTATAAATCTATACAATTTTTTAATTAATTTTTATTTCATGGTAAAGAAATAATTATAATAAACTGGTGGAAATAATAAGAATTTAATATACAGTACCTAATCAATAATCATTTAGATGTCATGGATTCATTGTTTGATCAATAATAGTTAATCGATCATCTTTTGTACATACAAATGACAATGCTCTATTAAAAATAAGAAACGCATATGACAGTGACCAGTATTTATCAGCAGCAGACAGGTAATACCCATTTGTCACCCTACAAAGTCATCAATCTATATACCTGTCAAGCCCCTACTCACAAGTCGGCTACTATATGCATTTCTTATTTTGAAGTCTATAAATTGTTTGCATATTTTGTCTCACGAAAGAATGGAACCGTTTTGTGTTTTAAGACTAAGCAATCAAAACTGCTGCTGCTGGGCATTAACATGTTACTCTATAGCTTGACCATTACCAACATATGAGTATATGACTATTTACGTTAAAGTTATTGCAGCCACTAATTGTTTTTTGTTAAGACAAGGTATCTTTCTCTCGTGGACAGGCTTTAGTTTCAATAGATTTTGTTTTTTAAATGTTTATGATATATAAATTATAAATATACATCATCTGTGTGTTTCCAACGCTGAGAACTTCCAGTTTCACTGCATTTTCCTATAACTGGATTGCCTGATGCACTATCCAAACATAAGAGTTTTGATAAAACTAATTCTTCTTTATCCGTTTCATACCATATCTAGAATGATTTCCAAAATTTTAAAAATCAGTAGTTTTATGTAAGTTTAAGTACCAACCTGTTCTTTATTGCGAATACAAGATCGAAGAACTAATTTACTATTTTTAGTTTGGTGTCCTTTTATTGGATGAATGCACAAATTTGTATTACTTAAATTAATCTAAGTTCAACAGAATAATAATTAAACATTTATACCATAAAAATTAAAATTAAAATATTACTAAAAATTTTGCAGTGTAGTTACGAATTCGTTTATTCCATGGTTGAAAAATAGGTTTGTCAACATTTTCTAACTTTTTACTAAGGCGATCAGCTTCATCAGTTGGTAATAACATTTCAGGATATACATTTTCTAAGTACCATTCAAAATTGTTGCATCCCAGTTTAGTACGTAAAGCTTTTCTTTCAGACACATCACCATAGTCTAAGCGCAGTAGATCCATTCGTTTACTAATAAAGAATTTCTGTAAAATAGTATCTTATTAAATCATTAATAGAAAAGTATAAGTATGGTAGCGGTACAAAATGTAATATATAAAAAAAAATATCTACTTATAAATTTCGATCATAGTCATATAAATGATTTATGATAATATGTCTATGATTATTATTGTATAATGTGTGATCTGCAATAATTTTGGTTTAATAAAACTGTATAGTTTATCTAATATATATATTGTGAGATATACAGGTACTTGGTTATTGAGTTTTGAGTAGGTTATATTTTATACACTCACTAGGTTATATATTACTCTCGCATATCTACACATATACATAGTTAATACTTAGGCGCTGTGTTGGAATATCTGTGTTGCGACTGTTGTAACTACTTGAGTGTTATTTTGTACAATTATTGCCAAATAATTATAACGAAAATTCTCAAAAATTAAAAACAATCATAATATGCAACTAAACACTAACAATTAATGAACAAAAATGTAAGAAAAAAAATGCAGTTGAATCATTTAAAAATTTAGTAACTTTAAGATGCAATAAATAAGGATGCCAAACATTTGCTTTCATTAGAAAAAGCAATAATATTTTTACTTATACAGATTTAAATGGTTGGTTAGAGTTACTAACCCTCATGAAAATTGATTTGAGTTTGGGTCCATCAAATGTCAGTAATTCAATCAGCTCTGTTTAAAAAAAGAAATAAATCAATAATTATTGACTGAAGACAGAGTATTGAATAATTGTAGAAAATTACAAAAAAATTGTGGTGTCTAATTATATAGACAATTCCTGGAGGTGATCATCTATTCGTCCCAACGAAAAACAGAATAGTACAGGGATCAGCAACTTTTTTGATGTCGAGGACCAAAAATAAATATAAATTTTTATGGGCCACAATTTGATTATTCCTTATTTTATTTTAAATAAAAATGTAATCATATCAAATTTAGATTGTTTAAGTTAATTACCGTTGGTTGTATTCATTTAACAATGTATCTACAAAAAAATGTTTTAATTCGAAGTTTCCAATTCATACTATCTTAGTTTGTGATTTTTACACAAATTATATATTTTACTAAGTGGGTCATATGTGGCCCGCGAGTTGCTGATTTCTGGTATATACTCGCCGCACAATAAGATCATGACCAGTCGAGCATTCAAAACAACATCCTCTGCCGCATCACTCGTCGTTTTGACCACTCCTACTTTTATATACGGAATGATTCACGTTACAACAGTCATGTACGTGTTTATAAAACATTATAGAACTCACTTCATATTTGCTGCAGCGTTGTATAACTGTGAACAGATGTTTGGGGGAACCAACCGGCTGCATGTAACAGACAAAAAACGGTCCGCCACTCGGTCATGATCTTTGCGGCGAGTATAGAAGATTATTTTCAAAATAATTTAAAATTAACTTTTGATCTATAAAATCAATATTATTTATAACGAGTTCCAAGATCAAATAAATAAGATTATTATAATATCAAACATATTATTTTTTTAGATAACATAATATTACACCACTATCAAGCATTAATAACTCACTTTAAAATCATCCATCCAGACATTTGCCAGGCGCAAAGAATTTCTAGCCATTGTGTCTTCATTATTTGGAGCAGAGTATGGTCGATGTTGACGGAATACATGTCCAACACGTGAACAAGGTTCTATGTAAAGAGATCCTCCACACATCCATACCTAAAAATAAAAAATAAAAACAATGTATATTTAAAGTTATTCTATATAAAAAGAATGGTATAAAACAGGTCAACTCAAATGTCTAAGATAAATAACTTACTCATGCATTATAAATCATTTAGAATAGACATGGTATCATTTATTTCTTACTCGAAATGATAACTCCAAGTTTTCTCCACCCCAAATATTCATTCCAGAATCATATTGACCAATTTCATTGAAGTACTCTCTATCCACAGCAAATAAGCCTCCAGCAATTGTAGGAGTCCTACAATTTAAATAAATATGGATTATAATAGAAGATTAATTATATTTTGTATACTGTATAGTAAATAATATATTACTTGATTGGTTTCACAAAATCTTTATCTGTAACTAGAGTACCTTTTGGTAAACTATCCCATTTAAAATGTAATCCCCAATTAAAACCTCCTCTGACCAATGGAGATGATTTATAATCAAATGTATCTGGTTGAATAATATCAATAATAGGAGCAATAATTTGTGTGCGATTATCACGAACTCTTGTCAAAAGTGGTTGAATCCAATCAGTATTTACTTCAACGTGACTGTCAAGAAATATTAAAACCTGTTTAAATAAAACAAATTGATCAATCTTAAAAATTATTTAAGTAAAGAAAATATTGAAACTTTATAATTAGTTTGTGATAATTTTGAAAAAATACACAATAAGGTTTTTTGATCGAAAGCAGTTTAAAACTATTATACAATGCAGACTCATTCTATATTTAATTTATTAAGATCAATAGTTTTATGTACTGGTTTTAAGATTGTGAATATAAATAATTGATCAAACTAAGTTTAATAGCTCAAAGTGCGGGTGGTTAAAGACTAGAGAAACAATGCACTCGGTATGGATTTAATACACGTTATACCAGTTGCGACACATTGTAGCTAATTTAAGTTGATATGATATAGTTTATACCTATGGGGCTTGGTGTGGATTATTGTATAATTAATACACAACATATTCCAACACCTTTTTTAATTTAAATTATTTCAGATATCATTGTACACCAAATATCTTACACTAATAGATATTTGTATATATAAATTTATAGAATAACAATTATAAAATTAATAATTTATTCCTTTAATTACTTGACCAGTCGCTAAATTAGCTCCAAATAATCTTGCACGAATAAGTCCTTCTCTTTTATTAGTTTTTTTAAGATGGACTATACCCTGTAATATTTCATCGTTTATGTATTGGTCTACTATTTTGTGAAGATTTTCTAAGACAAAAAGGAAATAAATTATTATACAAAACAATGACAATAAAAATTACTTTTAGTTTTTACTCACCTGAATCACTATAATCATTTATTAATATAACTTCATGTAAAAGTTTTCTTGGTGTACGTCTAATGACTGACTGTATAGTTCTAAAAAGAGCTTGTGGGTGTTCATTATAAAAACAAATTATAATACTAGCGCTTGGCAGGTTTTGATCATATTTTATCGTTGAACATCTGTAAAAAATAAAGTATAATATATATTATAATTTATTATGTATAAATTGGTTTTTTTATACTCAATTAAACTCAACTTTAACTTACAATTTATGCCTAGTGTCAGGTAATGTCTCACGATAATTACCTAATCTCAAACTAACCAAAGCATTGAAGCCATGATCTTTGTATCCTTTATCCCTGGTGGCCATATCGTCATCCGTTTTAATGATTCCTAAATCATTAATACCTACACAAATAATGTTGATAAACAAAGAATTTTACAGGTAAATAATTAAAAATAAAATAAGTATTAAATAAGTAACATGTACACCAACCACTTTTGTCCATATGATTCTTAAAGTATTTAGACTTCTGTTTTTTCACATACTCAAAAGTATTCTCTTTTCGAAAAAGTTTTACATTTGAGTAGTTATCAGGTCTGGTGTTAAGTTTCCAATACATATACAAACTTAGAGACCAAGTAAGAGATGTAAACAAGCAACCAAATAAAAAAAATTTGTACCCGTTCATTTCTAATAAATTTTTGGGAAAAAAATTCATCACTAAAACTTTAACAAAATAATTACATTTATTATGTTTTTAAATTCAGATAATATTACTTAATATAAATGTGTAGGTTAGAGTCTAGTCTACCCAGCAATAATCAATAATAATAATCGTGATTATGAAATTTAACTTCAACCCATATGTGTAATGAGATCACAGATCATATTAAGATTTATGTTGAAAAAACTGAATAGTGAAGACTGTTGAGTAGTGTCGATTGAAATTACAATATGTTATCTATGATTGGCGATTGAATGATTGTCGACCGACGCAAATATGCAAATATGCAATAATAATTCATATACTTTGCGATATTTGATTTATAGTAATTGACTCAATAAACCTCCGAAAGGCGTAAATACTAAATGGTGAAATCGTAAACGTAATGCCGTTATGGTAATTGTATTTTCGTATAATAGATAACAAAGAGACAAGAGTAATGATAACAAATACACAATTGTACAATACACATTTTACTTTAAAAATGATAATATTTTGAGTATTAGATCACAGAATAGATTAAATCTATTAATATAAATTATATTAATTTATATATTTTTAATTTAAAATGTTTATATACATTTAATCTATTCTATGCTTAGATCATATACAATTATTGTATATGATCTAAGATTTGACTACACTGATATTATATTTGATAGGTAGGTACCACAATTTAGCATTTTTTTAATTTTGATCTTTTAATCTTTAAATGTTAACTTGTTATTTAAGTCGCCCCCCCCCCCCACCAAGCTGTATTTCCAAACAATTTTATACCGTTAGAACAAAATTATAAAAAAAAATCATCGAATCTTTCCGAAAATTATAACTTGCGGGGGCAATGTCCCCCTAAACATGTCGATGGAGCCGCCCTTGCTTACGTATATAACTAGTACCCAATAGGTAATTTAATAGTTATATAGATTTATAATAATTTTTGGACTGCAATATAATATATAATATACCTATATAATGTTCACCGGTTGATTCACCAAGCATGCTCACCACCGCATTGCTTTCATTAATTATAATTTATTCAAATTCTGATTTTAGGAATTTTTAAATATATTTAGACTATATTTTTAAATTCTTAAATATTTTTGTACTACTTAAAAAATGTCATGTGGCGATACAAACTTCTGTTTTTTAAATAAGAACCCCCTCCCCTAGTCCCCTCTACTGAAAGTTATTAGGTGGATAATTTTGTTTGAAAAGTTTGATGTACCGAATTCAAAATTTATTAGCAGAAAATTAGCAGTTCCTTATAGTTATTAAAAGGTTTGTACTAAAAAGGTTTTACATAAATATAAAATAGACGTACGGCCGGAACTAGTATCTATAATATTTGGGTCATTTTTACAAACTATTTATATTAAGTCTCATAGGCAGCACTACGAGGGTGGCAGAGTAGGCAACTGCCCCTCCTGCGAACCGTACCTGTATTAATACATAAATCCTTATTAAAGACCCCCCTCCCCTGAACATATAGTAAGATGGTTAAAATATTTTCGGGAAATTTTATCCACTAAATAACTTGCAGTTAAATAGTGGGTTGAAAACAGTTGGTGGTGTTATTTTATTTTCAAATTTTCTTGATCTTGATTTTTTGTATTTCAAAGGACGAAATACTGAAACTTTCAAGTATTTATGAATATGCGCGAGTACTTTTACAACTTTTTGATGTTTGAAATAAAACAAACACTTACCTAATTATAATTTTTTTTAATGTTAATATTTTTGGTTATTTAAGATATGTATAGAGTTAAAGGCTAATTAATCATGATTGATATATTAATACTTGATACTTAATATAACCATCAAAAAATTCATACTTATATCTCAAATCAACTAAAAAAGTCAGCAATTTAAAAAATCTATAAATAATAATTAGTACTTTAGTAGATACAATAATAATAATTATAGCAAATAGGTACTAATACGCACATTTGTTGGACATTTCAACTATAATAATGATATGCAATTATACATTTTTTTTAAATAAAACAAAACCAATTTTGTCAAAAACTTTTTACTTTTGACTGTACAAATTACCAACATCCGACCACTAACCAGATCCAATTTTCTACCAAAAAGAAACTTTTTATAAAAAAAAAAAAAATGAAAAAGCTAAAAACCAAAACAAAGCATTGTAAAATCTCTTCGCTCAGAATCGAATATGAAATTAATAAAAGGTGGGCATAAGTGGATGTCGCTCTGCTGTACAGTAGGTTAAAATTGGTTCACTGTATAATGGATGGTATTAAATTTGAATTCAATGATATAATACCATTGTATAAGAAAAACGATTCTGAGTGGAGATGGTATGTCAGTCTAGTTATAAGACGTATTATATACTTATATCTATGGTATTAAAAAAAAAATTGACCTATAATGGGTACCTATAATAAATTCCAAATTAATCATATCACAATATCCATTAGGTACAACAAATCATGATACTACCATAGATATATAATAGGATACTTTAGAAGTTTCAAGTACCCACGAATAATATTATACAATCACAATAAAATAACTAAAATAGTTATACTAGGTTTTATAATATGTAATTTCGTCCACATTTGAATTTAAAATGACTATAAAAATAAACTGTGCGTATGAATTTTTTAGATTTTTTGGTAACAGAATTATAACTACTTACGTGGAATCTTGTTATACATTTTCAATTTTTAGATATAAAAGTTGAACATTTTATAAATTTTTAACTACAAAATAATTATTCAATTTTAAATTTGATACATTTTGTCAAAACTTGAACTTCAAATGCTTATAGAAAAAAATTGTGCGTATGTATTTTTAATATTTTTCAACTTCTATTGTAATAATATATCAGGCGCCTTGCATTAAATTTTCACGTTTTTTTACCCAATGTCCAATAAACAAAATTTTATTGATATTTATAGAAAAAAAAAACTAAAAAAAAAATTTAAAACTGAGACTGTCCGTAAACAGCTCAAAAAGAGTCAAAATATTTTCAAATTTTATAATGGTGTATAGAAAATGAAAATATAAAAGTTCAGTAAATTTTCATGTATCTATAGTTATTCGTTTTTTAATTACAACGAAATAACAAAATCCGCTATGCGAGAACTGGAGTGAATATCCAATCTTGTAAAAATATTAAATTCAAACACTCATAACAATTTAATTATTAATTTGCTTGAAGACATTTTTTTTTTTTTGATAAAGATAGACAAACTTATGAATGATCTTGTATTACATTTTCAAATCTTAAATTTAAAAAAAAAAATTTTTATGAATTTCTAACTCAAAATAATTTGCTAATTTTCGTGATTTTTACATATTTTGCCAATTTTTGAACTATAAATGCTAATAAAAAAAACTGTGGCTAAGGATTTTTAATGTTTTTCAAATGTCATTAAAACAATATAGTAGGAGCCTTTTATTAAATGTTCAAGTATTTTTACTCAACAAATAAAGTTTTATTGACATTCATAGAAAAAAAATATTGAAAAAAATTGGAAACTGAAAATGTCCCTAAATAGTTTGAAACAAATCAAAATATTTTGAAAATTTTATCATATATATAAAATGGAAATATAAACAACCAGTGAAAATTTCATGTATCAACGATCATTTGTTTTAAAGTTACACCAAAAACCAAAATCAATTTTCTCGAAAACAAATTTTGCGTAAAATCAATACCTTCATCGTTCCACTCAGAATCTAAAAATTAACATGATTTAACATCATATACCAATATCTTACACCCATATGAAAATTCCTACACATAAATAATATGAATGGGGAATATAAAAAGAAAAATTGTTGATTTTGAGTAAGCACTAAACAAACTCGGTGTAAACAACGAGAAAGCCGGAGAAAATTCACGAATGTTCTATGACGGTAATCATTGTCGTATACTCGTCTTATACATAGGTATAATATACATAATATAGTAATAGCAGTGAAAACTACAATGTGTGCCATAGCTGGAAGCGGTGAAGTAGGGGGCGGCGCGGCGGCCACAGCAGCGCTCACGAATCGTATCGAACCTTCTCGAACGTTCGGTCGGGTATATAAGCGTTACCAGCTGGCTGCCGAGCTTCAGTTAAAATTTGAATTCGAAGCAGTACAGAGCGATACCAGTGCGATTCGTCGAACGAGACACACATATAATATTACGTACACTTTTACGTAGCTTTCAGTGTTATACACAAATATTTTCCATTTTCGGTTTCAAACACATAGTGACTTAAAACCGTTATCGAGTTGTGGTACTACTACAGTATTATATTGTAAGTTGTGTACCCACGTAAACGTTATTTTAGTTTTATATATTAAACTTCTGTTCGTATTAATTGTGCGCGAATAAAAACGACAACTGTTGGCGAAATGGTTGGAAGAACAGCGATCGGTATCGACCTGGGTACCACCTATTCCTGTGTGGGTATCTGGCAACACGGAAAAGTAGAAGTCATCGCCAACGATCAAGGTAACAGAACCACCCCGAGCTATGTGGCGTTCACCGACACCGAACGGTTGATCGGCGACGCGGCCAAGAACCAGGTGGCAATGAATCCCGTCAATACGGTATTCGACGCCAAACGTTTGATCGGCCGTCGTTTCGACGACGATAAGACGCAAGCGGACATTAAACACTGGCCGTTCAAGGTGGTGAACGACTGCGGGAAGCCTAAAATCCAAGTGGAATTCAAAGGTGAGCGGAAAGTGTTCGCGCCAGAAGAGATCAGCTCGATGGTGCTGACGAAAATGAAGGAGACGGCGGAAGCGTACTTGGGCCGTGACGTGACGGACGCTGTCATCACGGTGCCGGCGTACTTCAACGATTCGCAGAGACAAGCGACCAAGGACGCGGGCGCCATAGCCGGTCTGAACGTAATGCGAATAATCAACGAGCCGACAGCTGCGGCTTTGGCGTACGGTCTGGACAAGAACCTGAAAGGAGAGAGGAACGTGTTGATATTTGATTTGGGCGGTGGCACTTTTGACGTGTCCGTCCTGCAGATCGACGAGGGTTCCATATTCGAAGTGAAGTCAACGGCGGGTGACACGCACTTGGGCGGCGAAGACTTCGACAACCGGCTGGTGTGTCATTTGGCCGAAGAGTTCAAGAGGAAATCCAAAAAGGACGTGCACACCAATCCGAGAGCGTTGAGACGGTTGAGAACGGCCGCCGAACGGGCTAAGAGAACGTTATCGTCTAGCTCGGAGGCCACAATAGAGATTGACGCTCTGATGGAAGGTATTGATTTCTACACCCGAGTGTCCCGAGCCCGTTTCGAGGAGCTGTGCGCAGATCTGTTCAGATCGACGCTGCAGCCGGTGGAGAAGGCGTTGGCCGACGCCAAGATGGACAAGGGCGACATCAACGACGTGGTGCTCGTGGGTGGTTCGACGAGGATCCCGAAGATCCAGAGTCTCCTTCAAAACTATTTCTGCGGCAAACCGCTCAACCTGTCCATCAACCCGGACGAAGCGGTAGCCTACGGTGCCGCGGTGCAAGCGGCCATTCTCAGTGGCGACACGAGTTCTGCGATTCAAGACGTGTTGCTCGTCGACGTCACGCCCCTGTCGCTAGGAATCGAGACCGCCGGCGGCGTGATGACCAAAATCGTCGAGCGCAATTCCACGATACCGTGCAAACAGACGCAAACGTTCACCACGTACGCGGACAACCAACCGGCCGTTACCATCCAGGTGTTCGAAGGGGAAAGGGCCATGACTAAGGACAACAATCTGTTGGGAACGTTCGACCTGACCGGCATACCCCCGGCGCCCAGGGGCGTACCCAAGATCGAGGTGACTTTTGATATGGACGCTAACGGCATTTTGAACGTGTCGGCCAAGGAAAACAGCTCGGGGCGCTCCAAGAACATCGTCATCAAGAACGACAAGGGACGCCTGTCTCAGGCCGAAATCGATCGTATGCTCAGCGACGCCGAACGATACAAAGAAGAGGACGAACGACAAAAAGTCAAGATCGCGGCCAAGAACCAGTTGGAGAGCTACGTGTTTGGTGTCAAACAAGCGTTAGACGAGGCCGGCGACAAGTTGACCGAGTCGGAGAGGAATACCGGCAAACAGGAATGTGACGCGGTCGTCCAGTGGTTGGACAACAATCAGTTGGCGGACAAGGAAGAGTACGAGTACAAACTAAAGGAAATACAAAAGAGCTGCTCGTCTCTGATGATGAAGATACACGGTGCAGGACAAGCAGGCGACGTGCCTCCCGGTGCTCATGGTTTCCCAGGTTCTAGAGGGCCTACCGTCGAAGAAGTCGATTAATTCCATTAAACGATGTATAATCTCATTATATTTGTACATTCTGTTGAACTTCATCCTATATTTAGTTTTTTAGTTTTTTACTGTAAGGTATTCACTAGATTTAAGCTTATGACTGATTTTTATATTTTAATATTTGTGTAAGCACCCAAGTTTTCACAAAATAAACATATTTATTAGCTGTATAGCTCGTATACGTTTTGACTTTTTATTTAGATATCCTGGAAAAAGTTCAATGTATGGTATTTGATTTTGATATAAAATATACCTTTAATCGTATTAAACTATTATATCCTTTATAGAAAATAATATTTATTGATAACATAATATTATCATACCACACGTAATGGAGGTAAATACAAGATGATCTATTTGTGGATTTTAATTGAACAACCGTAGCACAATAAAATTGTACAACTACGATCAAAGATCTATGGCAAAATTGTCATGGTATATCTTTAATCGTGAGCATGATAGACATAATATTTGATTTTGGTTTTCGGCAATCGACACTTGCCAACTTGTCTGTAATAACTTATGTTTGAAAAGTAAAAAAAATTGAATTTTTCTAATGTCGTTATTCAAAATATTAAATTAAATAATATGTTGTATTCACAATTAAACTATAGTTTATTTTTTTGTTTAATTCGTTATATTTTTAAATAAAATATATTTATTGTCCGAAGTTTATTTTTATATTTATTTTAATGAAATCAAATAGGTGTCTAAAGTCACCCCATTTTTCTGGTCACTCCGCACAAAATTCGACTTTTAAAAATAGTATGAACTTTAATGACTAATGATTATTCTTCTGTTATATGATTTCGACATACCGAATGAATACGATATATTTTTTTCATAATTTTACGTTCTAATCTGTCCGGAGTCACCCCATTTTACGATACATCCTGTATACTAAAAACAAGCTATTAGACGCTAATTGACAATTGTATTTGTATATATAAGCATATTTTATGATATATTTGCTATTAAAGTAATTTATTTTACCATTAGACGTTACTACATTAGGTTAAATACATTTTTGGAAAAATAATTAATAGGTTTTTGGTTAACTCTAAATATATTACCGTAGATACTTGAGATTTTCATTGGTTTTATATAAGCAGGTTCTGTACACGATAAAATTTTCAAAATATTTGGATTTGTTTTGAACTGTTAAAGGACATTTTTAGTTTCCAATTTGTTTAGTTTTTTTTAAGTAATTCTATGAAGATTATTCTATGAAGCACACAAGTTTTCACAAAATTAACATGTTTATTAGCTGTATACATTTTGATTTTTATTTATCCTGGAAAAAGTTCAATGTATTATGCTATTTGATTTTGATTATTGCCTGTCAATAGAATAATGTACATGTTTGTGTCGACGTATGTGTATATTTTACTAAATACTATAGGCTAAGTATTATAATATCTACTATAATACTAAGGCAGAAGGCTTCTAAGTTCTAATACATTGTTACAATATTAGAAATATACAATTTTTTTTAAAGTTTAAAGCATTTAAAGTTCAAATTTCAATAAAATACGTAAAATGTTACTTACTAAGTTTATTATTACTTATGTATCTTATGCTTTAACTTAATTTAATACAATTTAAATGTGTACAAACATTAAAATATTAAAACCATTTACATATAATAATTATTAATTAAATAACATATTATATGTGTTAATATTGGTTTATTTTAGATCAATATACAGAATAAAAACAAAACAAATGTTTGAAAAGTTTAGATAAATATAAAATTACATTATTAAAACAACAAAAAGAGTATTTAATTTTGTGCTGTCATAGGTTTAAATACTGTATCTTCAATAAGCTTCAACAAATCAATGACATAAGGTCTGGCTTTCACATCTTTTATCAAACATAACTGCATTGTTTGCTGAAGTACCGATGGTACACCTTCAGTAAATACTTTACTATGACTGGGAAAATTAATATTTTGCTTAGATTCAGCAATGGACTGCAACTTTTGCCAGGTGTTTGTCAAATGTGAATATGGAGTCTTACCATAAACCAGACTATATAATATACATCCTAATGACCATACATCTGATTTTTGGTTTATCTATAGAAAAATAAATTTTATCAAATATATTTCATTGGTGTTATATATATATATACTTGTCATCTCACTTTATGTCCTTCAAAATTAGAGCCTCCACTTCTTATACATTCTGGACTCATATAGTTCCAAGTTCCAGTAGTCACATCCTTCAATACACTTGTCATGTCGCCTTGTATTTTTGATGCAATACCAAAGTCTATTAATTTTAAACGACCACTAACTAGAAGAAAATTTGCAGGTTTGAGATCTGAATGAATAACACCTATTGAAAAATGAAAATTAAATTAGTTTATTTTCTAATTAATTCTTATAGTATATTTGTATTAACATTTTTATATTAATTTTAAATTAAATGTTTATTGATTTCCTATAAATGATTTGTTGGTAAATTTAGCCGTATGATCTGTACAACAATTTTTGTAGATTGCTCAAACTATACAAAACAATTTTTCAGAAATTGATTAGGACCTGAATAATAATTTTTCTGTGTCTTAGTACATATTATAATTGTTTGTGGAATAATTAATTTTTTCTAATTTTGAATATTATAATTTATGATTAAAAATGAGAAAACAATGTAAAAATAAAATAGGTATAATATTTTTATAATATCTAAACTTAATATTAAATATAAATGTTCTTAAAATATTTGGTTATAAAAAGTCCATTTAACGCATACAAATATAATTTGATACTACCCAAGAACAAATTGTCAAATAAGTATTATAAAATTAAATTTATTATTTACCTTTAGCGTGTATCTCACTAACAGTGGTCAACATTTCTGTCCAATAGTACATAATCATGTGAACTGACATATTTTTTGTACTACGGATGAGTTTTGAAAGATCTGTATCACCTTTTTCCATTACCATGTAAAGAATCTTTTCTTTGACAGTATACTGACTGAAGTAATTAATTTTCAAGTGGTTATTTAAATGTAATTTACTTGATATATATTACAGAAACTGAATTATAAGATAAAAAAAAAAAATGTATAAATTATTATCTACCTGTCAAATAAACGTATAACACTTTCACAGTCTTGCAAATTTTGTAACAAACTGACTTCGTTTAAGTATCCTTTAGCTATAATATTTTCAACTTCAGATAAGTCTACCTTTTTTATTGCCATTACTTGATTAGTTTCTGGGTGTAGGACCTAATTAAATTAAACAATTAATTAGTAAAATATAAACAAAACAAGGAATAGGTAGATGAAATACCTCATATACAATACTAGATCCGCCATGTCCCAGTGTATTAAGTATACTATACTTGATTCCTTTAACAGATATAAAGTTATCAGTGGCACATTTAATACACACACTACCTGATAAATTAATTGGCTGTTTAAGCTCTTCATCTTGAACAGATACAGTAGAATTGATATATGTAGAAGTTTGAGCACGGACAACAAAATTATTACATTTAGCTATAGGAGTTAGTTCTGGTATACTGGTGTTATGGTGTTTAGGATGAGCATCTAAAGGTTGACATTCTAACTGTTCTGTTGACAAGGAAGAATCAACTAAAGAATTAGAACTGTTTTTACAAAAAGACAAAAATGATGATTTTGGTATAGAAGTTGTTTCTCTGAGACTATGATACAAACTAGTATCATAATTTGACTTTGATGTTTCAGGTGAAGTATAACATGTATCATCATTTATAACTGGTAATTTGCTTGCAATTTCCTTAACATTTTCTTCTACATCAATTGAACAAGAAGTTGTACTAATATCACTTTGAGGCAATATTATAGATTCTAGATTATTCAGTTCTTCTTTTGACTGTTCTGGTAAATTTTCTTTGTTATAATATAATGACCTCTTGGTACTTAATGGAAGAGCGGGTTTGAAATTTAATTTACGAACAGTATTCCTGTTCAAGTTGGTAAATGTATCACTTGGAGTTTCTATATTACTATGACTTTGAGCTTTAATTGCTGGACGAACAAATGGAGTGTTTTGTACTAAATCAAGTTTTTCTAAACTATGAACTAATTTCTTAGGTGTGTGTACTTGAAATGAACTTCCCAAATCTGCGTCTGCTGTTTTATTTTCAAATAATGCTCGGTTATCATTATTATATTTTAAAGATCTGGCTTTTTGTCCCAAACGACTAAAATAAATAATCAAATAATTAAATACAATTAATAATTAATTATGTTTTAAGTTTTGAACAGAAATTTCATAGTATCATAAAACATAAATATTGCAAATTGATTTTAAAAAAGAAGTACATTTTGATAATAATTATTATAATTTATAAATGTTCAAAAGCCCAGTGTTTGTCTGTCAACACAAATTTTAAAATGGAGGGATGGCCCTTGCAAGTACAAGATTTAGTAATATCACAGAATAGATGAGTAGTATATATTATTTATATTTATGTTATCTATGTTTATACTTTGTTAGATTTCAAGAACTTTTTTCTAATTACTATTATATTACAAAAGCTACATTATATATAATTTTAAATATTTTATTAGATTACCTAAGCCAAAATTTAAAATAAGAGTAACCTCAGGTGGCGACTAAATTTTGTTTGGATTGGTCAGTTTTGTCCCCATCAATTAAATCAGTTTTTGTCGTCAGCTTTTATTTCCAATTATCAGCTGCGGCCTAAAATTTGCTTTACTGTGTTAATATTAAAAATGTAAGCAAGGTGGTTAAAATAATAAAATGCCGCTCCCATGATCACAGCACACGAGGTATGTTAGCCAATCCCATTGCTGACACTGTGTGCAGACCCTCAGTCTGAAGTTGATTTTATTTGAGATAAAGTATAATATGTTATTGTACCTTCCATATACAATTATGAATTATTCAATTTATAGAGCTATTTTATATAAATATTTTTAAATTATTAATTTTCATTGAGGACAAACAATATGAGACACTTTTATAATGATATAATATTATACATTTATACTGCCAAAATTGTTTAGAACAATTATAATAAATGTCAATGGACTAAAATAAGTACATATTTTGGATAGTTGAATTGTATTTTTTTCACGTTTTAAAAAGTTATTTGAAGATTAAAGGTTATCTACTCTACTCAAATGTTGAATGAAATCTATGATACAAAAAAGACAATAATTTGTAAACAGTATGAAATAAATATAATAGGTAAATACCACAGATTATATGAAAAAGAATCATTAGTACTAATTTTTATATTCTGAGGTACTAAGCAATATGGCCAATGGGGAGGGGGGCTTGAGTCCCCCCAAAAAATGTAGTCAATTTGCGCCTATGCCTATGGGCAAAATTAATAATTGGATAATGTATAGGTACCTAATTATTTGTTCGTAAGTTCTGATTATTATAATATAATACCTACGCAAATGTTTTGGGGAAAATCTTTGTTTGAAAATTCAATGAATCAGCTAATACTTAGGTATATAAGATTAGTAAATTCATTAATCATTATCATAATATAGATCTGAATACCTATATCATAATATACCTAATTATATATCCAATACATGTAAACCACAAACATACCTTGTGATAGGTTTTCTTGGTCTAGAATATTTTATTTGTAATAAAGGACATGTAATATAATTATCGGTATCTCCATCGTTTTCTTCGATATTATTGTTGTAGAATTTTGATCCCATATTGAAGTTCATCATAATAATATTATCATAATCAATTGAAAAAATGATATTCACTTATATAGTTTCGTTTAAATTCTGAAAATGGAAAAATATCTTAACAATATATTTAACGTGATAATTAAAAAGCCAACATTTTGAATAAATAAATTAACATATAAGAACTAAGAAATATTATAATAGACGATTATAAACGGTAATAATATTATAATAATATAATAATATCAAATTTGATACCTACATAATACTACACAATTGACAATAATACAATATCAATAATCAATTATAATCAGTGAGTGAGAAATGATAAATGGATACATTTTTAACTTCAGCATTTAACTATAATAAAATTATTAAATGTAAATACTAAATACTTAATACACGATTATATTAATTGACAATAATACAATATCAATATTCAATAATCACTAATCAGTGAGTGCGAAATGATAAATATATACTTTTTTAACTTCGACATTAAGCTATAATTATTAAATGTAAACACGAAATACACGATTAAGGATCAGTATTATTTGATCAGTACCACGGTCTTAGATCAGTACTGTGTGTCGTGTGATAAGATTATTATGAGAATATAAAATATTATAAACTACTTCATATTTAAGGTAAATTTTATGTTATGGATTTTACCACAGAATATCTAGACGGAATAAAATTAGATTTTCATTTTTCATCTGAATTTTTTTTTTTTTGCAATATTACCATATTCTTACCGTGGTTACCACACTTCTACAATCTTGTTTGCACAAAATCTGAAAAGATCAATCCAATAACAACATTATTTTTATACATTTGGTCACTCTGTAAATTTTGCTGGGCAAATTTAAATTAAAAAAAAAAGACGTCATGTTCACTGTACTTACGTATTTTACCTACACTCATTAATAATTATAATAAAATTGTAATATCATGTTGATTTTGGATTCTGAGCGGAGCAATACTTTTTGTTGTCTACAAGAAAGTAAATAAAATACTTCGATTTTCAACTTTGGCGTTGGTTTCTGGTAGCAAATTGGAACTAGTTGGGACCAGTGTCTTAGTTGTGATTTTGTTCAGTGTGGGGGGATGGATGAGTTTTTAAATAAACGACACGGGGGGGGGGGGGGGTCTTTATACTATACAGCTCTGTTTTTTTTTTTATTGCATCATTATGCACAGTAAAATAATTTATATCGAACATTTTAAACACATATTTTTAATCTATAATATCCATATTAGGTATATAAAAGCCAATTAACCACTCACTCATCGCTATTTCTCAAAAACGACAAAACGTATGAACTTGAAATTTGTAATAGTGGTTTTGCTAATTTCTAAGACTCCCTCTAGATGTGCAATAAGATAATAAAATACACATTTCAAGGATATTTAAGAAGTTATTTGGAAAAACATTGATTTTGATTGTTCATCAAGTTGATTGGCCAACCTAAGCATCCTGTGCATGGGGTGATTATGACTGAAGGAAGTAGACAGAATTATGTATATTAAGTTGTCAAGGGGTGGTAGTCAAAAAGTGAATTGGCCAATAAAATATTTAAATATTTCACAGAATCATTTTTCGTAGGTATACAATGATTTATTGAATTCAAATTTAACATACCAGTGACCTACTCGATGACATATTAGGCTCACAGCAGATTGATTCCTACGCGTTACCCGCATTAAAAAAATTAATCATAATAATTGATTAGAAATTAATATAAATAATACAATTTTGTTTATTAAAAATATATTGTTATTTGTAGTTATAGATAAGTTTTATTCAATTAAAAAGAAAAATTAAATTATAATATTAAAGTTTATAAATATTAATACCTATAGTATGATTTAAATAACTGTAGTAAATGAAGTAATTTTAGATTTTAAATGGTGTGATGAATATATATATTGGTTTTACAATGATGGTCAACCAAACCTTTAAAGCAGTGATAATACTTTAATCTTCAAACTTTAAGATAGTTTATGGTCTAAAATTGGATCTATAGTCTATTCCACTAGAGAATAATCACTTTTTGCGCATAACGAATGATTCGATTGGTGCTTCGAGAACCACGTGATCACGTTAACACAGGGAAGTTAGCGGGGGATGCGCGGCCCTGAATCGGTCGGTGGACTGATTATTCTCTCGTGGAATAGATTATAGTTGATACTTTGGAGGGATTGAAAGTAGACAATTCTCAGTACTTGTTCTCAAATTAACCAGGAAATACAACAAAAAATGGGGGAAAGTAAGTAACCGCTCTACTGCAGTACCTTCAGTAGGTGTTGAGTGGGTCCAGTGGCGAATTTTGTATGGGAAGGGGCTATAGGTCCATTAGCCCCCTTTCCATATGCCTCTGAGTGGGTCACTTTAATGTATGTGTTTAATATTTAAATTCAATGACAAATTATTACATACGAAATTACGAACAACGATTCTGAGCGAGGTTGCCGATTAATCAAATGGTAATTTTGATGTAGGTGTACTTAACCAGGCCAATAATTCCTGGAAAATCTACAGAAAAATTAAAATTAAATCTTTTAATCGTATTATAAAATACACGAACAGATTATTTGGTATTTACTATTTAGCATACAA
This sequence comes from Acyrthosiphon pisum, assembly GCF_005508785.2. NCBI lineage: Eukaryota > Metazoa > Arthropoda > Insecta > Hemiptera > Aphididae > Acyrthosiphon > Acyrthosiphon pisum. The sequence continues at coordinate 13,202,406 of NC_042496.1, read as the reverse complement.
ACAGAATTATCATTTATCATTATTATTATTAAATGTAATAGTAGTCATTTTTAGTCATTTTTAGTCATTTAGCTTTTTACTTACTAATTAGATGAAATTTGCTACCAGAAATCACCATAAAAGTTGAAAACCAAAGCAGTTTTACTTTTACTGCTTCAAAAAGGTGATATTATTCACAATATCTAAGTAAAATAAAACGTAATATTATAAAAATAATCCATTCTTTAGAAGAAGCTCCGCTCAGAATCTATAACTATTTAAGGGTTTTTAAAATGTATATTTGGTCTTATTGACCAAAATACCACAGCATTATAATTAAAATTAAAATTTATAGCACTTCCGTATTTTTTGTAAGTTTATCGACCCTGAAGTGGGACTTATTCATCTTTTCTCCCACTGGCCAATCCGCCTCTATTGCTATTATAGTAATAGTCTGTAATACCAAAATATTATAAATTAAATAATGGAGGTTTACACAACGTTTTTGCTCACAATTACTTATCACTGAAACCTAATTTAACATATAAATTACAGCAGTGATTATTCAATAACGAGGCGTACACTCGTAACCAATGATACCTATAGTAACTAGTAAGCGACTACCCCGATTGTTCTTGGTATAAAAAATAACAACTACATTATTTGTTAGGTATCAAAATTAATTCATCTTGAAATCATAAAGTGCTCTATACTAATCTATACTATACTATAAACAAGACCATACTATAAACTCTATACTATTTATACTTGAAACACTGAGATAGATAAGATATACTTATCTATCTCAGTGACTTGAAACAAGGTGTATTGATACATCTTATCAATACACTTCGGTTTGAAACAGGTAAATCGAAAAAAAAATATTAGATAATATTTCCGTACATTCATCTTTTTGTAATATAGGTACTCCTATCTATATTTGATAATAGGTAACAAAGAGTCGATAGGACTATTATACCTTCACTGCTTATACTTATAAGCCTCAACGACTATGAATTAACCGGCTTCAGATTGGACTCAAAGAATACAGTTAAATAGTATGAATATACAAACGTTTTTCTCTAAAACACTCATTTGTTGGTAATATATTACAAATATTTATAAATATTAAACATTTAAAACTTATGCTAAACTAAGTATTTTTAGTTAACTTTCTTATACTATACTGAAGTTGGTATTACAATATTTTAATAAAAAAATGAACTTGGAATTTAGGGTACTTACGAATTTTATGTCTGTCAGTACATACAACAGTACTTAACAGTAGTAGTTATAATATTTATGATTTCAAACTTGTAGCATACCTACCTATATAATATGTAGACATGTAGATGTAGGCACATCATCTTTTGTGGTATCATGTATATAATATTGTAAGATGAGTATATCACTCTGAAGTTTTGAACCATTTCCATATTAAAAATGATTTATGAATTAAACAAAAAAAAAAAAATATCAAAGAAAATTAAGTACTGCAGGTGTACAACTTACAAGTGCAGTATGTCGGCCATTAGGGGTTTTTAACTGTAGGTACTGATAATTTTGTAAATTTCTTTGGTAAAAACAACTCGGTAGGTACACAATTAAAAGTAGTGGAAAACATATAACTAGGGTCAGTGGCGCATAAATCTAAATGAAATGTTGTTGCAACAGAAGTTTTTTTGGACCCACTGCTCACTTATATTACTATAACTATTGCATTCAAAGGTCCACATTTTTCATATACCTATACAAATATAGACCTACACATAATTATAATTTATACTAATGCTTAAATATATATTTTAAAAGGTGTAGTGTAAACGCTAAACGTAATAGTTGGGATGCGTGCTATACTGCCACAGTGGGCACCGACCATAATATAGGGTATCAATAAACTCTTTTCTGCACGGCTGAAGCCTGAAGGACGTTATTAGGTTAGAATATATCAATCGCTATTCACTACATTTCTCGTCAAATATTTTCTTCAAGATTGGACGACACCGACTGTTGATCGAACTGAATAAGACACGGGTGACGTTTCTGTGCCTTCTTATTTTCATTTTGTAAACGGGACATTACTGAACGTATCAAAAGAATAAAACCATGATAGTATATTTTTTCTTTATAGATGAATTTTTCATTGAACTATAGTCAGACTCCTATGAAAGATTATCATTAAAAAAAGCACTAAGTTAACATATCGTTAAAGTAAAAGTTTTGAACTTGGTGTCCGGCACAGATGGCGGCACGGGTATGCATGTGCTAATCGCTCACAGAGGGATGATGAGGCAGCGCACGCGCCCTCCACACTCCCTGACCACGTTGTTCGGTATTTGGCCGCCACCGCGACAGTTCCGTGTGTCACGCGCTACGTCGTCCGATAGCTGCGGTGCGTTCGTCTGCGATATTCGTATTTCATTTCGTGTTTTATTATTTTTTTCCCACCAACAACATTTTATAGAAAAAATTTTGTTTCTATGGCCTTTTCCGCGACCCGATCCTGTAAACGTTCCGTTCGTGATTCGTTTAAATAACCGGTAATCGAATTTGTGCGTGTGCGCTGGTGCGTCAACAGCAGAGACAACGGTTGTAAATCCACGTGAGTAAAAAAAAATAAATACATTCATTAAAAAAATCTGTTAGGCGGTATGGGTGTAAACTATATACTTTGGTCGATATGATTGTGACTTATGATTTAACTTATATTAATTATAATAAATTATAATGATCGAACCGCGGGCTGTGAAGTACATAAATATATAGTTTACGAGTGAAAATGAACTTTTTCACAGGGTGGTCGGCATCGCCGTGGTGGCCAATATATGACGATGTCACTGCTTTCTTTTACTCAACATGACACATTACTCGTTTCTTATTTTTTACATTTTATTATAGTAAAATAAAAAGGAACACAACGGTTCAGTTATGTTATATGACGTATTATAAAATGCCAACATCGTATAAAGTGTGTGAGTGTGTGTGCATGTGTGTCTGTCTGTGTGTCTATTTTGGAACGAATCCAACAGCACAAAAGGACACGCGAAAAGTTTTAAGGGAAATATTGGCAAGACGTGCCAGTTTCTCGACTTTGCGCGATAAGATTGTTCTCATGAAGTTTCTTTTTTTCCCGTACACCCACTGGTCGAAAACTTAAATTTATTTATTAAAATTCAAACAAGGTAGGTTACACAAACGAAAAAACAACTTAACGATAGTAAATGATCATATCGGTAGTAACACCACGTAATACATCTATTATATAATTAGTAATATTATCTGTTCTAAACCTATACTATAAGTTTATACAGTCGCGTTAAAATAGTTAAATTCTTTATTTTTGTTTTTTAAGCAGACATTCAAATATGTTTTAACCCAGCAAAAATCATAATATATGAATCAGGGACGAATTCAGAACAAAGATATCTTATGGGGGGGGGGGGGGGCAGGTCGTTCAATTCAATTTACGCAACACAAATATTCAGCTTGTACATATTATTTAAAACTTATGTAAGTATATAAAATCCATCACCTTCGCTTATTGTTAAATTATAATTTAAATATTGTAAATGTGTAATATATTAATTATGTATAAAGGCACAAAAAAATTTAAATAAATAAATAAAAGTGTCACCATACTTTTAAATTTCCCTTATTTTATATTTTGTATATACTTTATTTATTAAAAATGTCTAGGATTTAAATGCAACAAATGTAGGTATCAATAAAGATTTTATTATTTTTACTAACATTTTTTAAATATAATTAAAGAAGAATTGGTTCAGTATAATTATGATTATCCCAACAGTGATTACCATTTACATATTATATAGTAAATTCAAAGAAATTTGTTGAAATTGTCTTTAAATAAATTATCTGTTTATTGTTAAACACTATTATATATTTATCCTGTACATATTTTGTACGTGTTCAATTTATGTGATGTTATTCTATGCTAATCAAAGTACTTACTATATACGTTATACCTTGATATATTGACATTGTTCTCATCCTGCAGAAATATTTGCTCGGTTTAAGGAAACCAATCAGTCACTTTACCATAAAAATAATTAAATATACCAAGGCAACATGATACTACATGATAAAAACGTACTTTGGTAGAGGTCAGAGGATAGGAATAGTTTTCCTACCATAGAATTTTTTTTTAAATGTATTATTCTACCAATTTGGAAATCGGAAAAATAATAATGTTTTTTCCATTTGAATGAATTTGCGATACCTGGATGCACATAAACACATCCCGATAAATGTAGAACTCAATGTAGAAGATAATAATAAAATTATGATAAATGAAGTGGATAAAAAGCCAAGAATAATCAAATCACTGTTGTAAATTAAAATAAATATTTCCTCACGTGTATTTTGCTTTTAACTTTTTAACCCCTCCCTCTCCTCTCTTACCATCACGAGTAAACTTACCTGGATCACTGCATTCTATATTATATTAGTATAATATATTAATATAGTAAATAACTTAGCATACATGAGTAACACTATACCTATATACGAGTAATACTATGTAATATAAAGTACCCGGTGACTTTAATAATATTGTTAAATGTACCTACCAGAGCCCATGCATATGTTATGTTTAGAATTACCAAATTAAAAGATTTTATTGCTTATTTAATATTCGTAAATTATACTTTATAAGTAGACTAAAATTATAATTTATAGATACTATTCTATAAGTTAAATAGTTACATTTTAAGTCATCTCAGTGGTGTTATAATTTTAAAATAGTAGGTACCCTAGTACTTAACCTACTCTTAAAAATATATAACATACGGACCAATGTACCATGCAAATACAACTGAGCAACGGCCCCAAACCAAAATCAATTATAAGTCAATTGTATTTAGTTTATAGTTATAATAATAAATTAGGATTGGTCTATTTTTTAAGAAAAGTGGTTATGTGGTAATCAATAGTTATTATTATACTATTACCGACTTTAATTAGGGAATCCACAGTCTTATTCAATTTTTAAAATCTTCTCTATGTTATATTCTTTTCTGCTTTTCTCTTAAATCCTTTAAAGTCTAATAAAACTTACAGACAATCACAATTTTTCTACAAAAATATTTTTCGGCTATCTTTGTTTTTTATCTAGATTGCTAATGACCAAAATTTATTATTTTTATATTATAATAGAGTAATATTTGTCAACAAGAATTAAGTATATGCTTGTAAATTGGAATATTTAATAGATATAAAATAAAATACATAAATGTATTGTTATTTGTAAATTAATATGTAGGTAGATAGTTAAACATAAAAACGAAAAATAATGTAATTTGGTAGGTACCTATAATTAAAATTTGATTACAGCTAAACTAAATTAAACTACGTTTTTTTAATGGATTTCTTTGATGTTAAATATAATTTAATTTTACTGACAAATGCCTCAAATAACTGTATTGTATTAAATATCAATATTCAGATATAAATTATGAAATATTAATAGGTATCTACCAACCGAAGAAGTTACATTAACAATTTAAAAACTGGAAATAGTTTCAATATAATTATTAGATAATATACTTTATGCATAAGTAAAACTTATTTAAATCATATTGAAACGTTTTATGATCAGATAAAGTAGATTACTTTACTAAGTTACCGTCAATTATGCTGGAACGGTGGACAAGTGGATTTACGGTGGTAGAGATTTCTACGGGCTCTCCATTTTGGCGAAAGTGTAGATAAAAGGAGGGTTTTTTACTACCAAAACCTTTTAGACATAAGACTATAAGAGCTATATAGGAAAATACATTTGGTAACTCTAGTACAGGTCACTTAAGCTTAACATTATTTTCGTTTTGCTTCAGTGAATAGATTTTTGTCGTCTTTTGCATTATAATTTATATTAAATCAGAAATTTGTATTTAAAATAAATGTGTTAAGAAAATGTACTAATTTGAAATAATAAAATAATAAAATATTTGTATTGTTAAAAAGTAGGAACCTATACTTGGAATATCAGAATATGAAAATGATTTTTGTTGGAATAAATAGTAATAATATAATATACAGTATACCTACTATTCTTTATTATACTGTTATGTAGTGTATTATACAAAAACTAGTTTTTAATTATAATAGTAGGTTAAAAGTGATACCCAATATAAAAGTATATTATAAAGAATACATTTGTTTTAAATAAAATGTAAAAATGATATTTTGATTAATATAATTTTAAAGCATTAATGAGATATCGGGTGTTGGACGTTCTGACAATCATCTCGTTACACTTACCTCAGTGGTAGTGGGTTGTAATTAGTACTGTACTTATTAGTATTTTTCTCAATATAAATTTAAAAGTAATAAATAATAATAATAAATCATTGGATTCAAAATCCGAATCAAACGAATCTCGATTAAAAATTAGAAATGTGCTTTTTGTGATTTTTATAAGTTTATCCAGATGTCGGTAGTTTTCTTTATGGGTATAAAACATTTCTAATTAAGAAAAATCAAAGAATTACCTTTTAATTATATCAATAAATTGAAGTAAAATTTGATAAAAGTGTTATTGTAAAAACAGCAGCTCAAAATCTATAATAATTATTAATTTATGATTTATGACAAACACGTATAAATAAATTTTTATTTATATATTGTTAATTTCCTTGTGTTATTTATTTAAATAGTATCGTAAACTAAATACAAACATGAATAAAATGTATACACACGTGTTATGTAAAATAAACATAAAAAAAAAATTACCAATAAAATAATATAATTTTGACGTTAATTTAATATTGTTTCGTTTATTTTTAAATTTGTATTAAATTGTATGGTCTAATCCAAACAATAAACTAAAATGTATTGTTTTTATGTAGATTTAACTATGTCGAATAATTAATTGAAAAAGTAAGTAAGTAAATAGATATAAAAATACATACAATAATATTGTATTATATAATTTTATATTGTTGGACGTTTAAATAATCCGAGTTAGGTAATATAATATATTGGGATTATTTTTTACTATTATAGTATTATAACTGATTTAAATACCTGTATATAATGATATTATATGTTCTTCATTAGGTAATACTTAAAGGTAATACATTAATACATAATGGGTACAAATAATAATAATACAATTATCTAGGTACAGACTTAATTTATAAAATAACTATTTATTTTATTCTAAATATAATAATTATTAACTATTAATTATTATACCAAAATACATTGTAAGCTCATCTGATTTATCTTTATGCTAATAGATAAAATCTTCTGGGGTATTTGTTACGATTATTTAAAAGGGTTATTATTATGAATTTATAGTTATCTATGGCGTGCACTCTTGCAACAATAAATACCTTTCCTTCATCGATAAGTGGACTATAAGCAGCCTTTACCTCCTTCATAACTATTCATTCCTGGCTGGGTGGCTTGCTCAGTCTCGATATCTTGGGTCAAGCCCTTATTTGCGTTCACGGTCACGTCTTGTTTTAACAATATTATTTCCTTTCAATTTTCATCACTATCCTTCTCAAACTCTAAAAAGCTCAAAGTGTAAAATCATTACTAAAAACACACAAGGTGTAATCCCTCTTGTAAGCCTTCAAGACGCATATGTTCCCGTTCGTTTTTGAGTGTATTTACACAACACTATAATACTATGGTTGTGCGGTGCATTCAGGCGCATTACGAATCCAAAACCAATTCTCTTATGCGGGTGATTTAAAGGTATGTGTGACAACTCGCTCTTTGTTTCGTAATCTACTCTACCTACTAAAAAGCATTTTATTCCTATAATTTATTAATTTAATTATACTTTTAAATTTATTCCATTCTAACCTAAAGATTTGGTCAATGGGGCAATGGGCACATAACAACATTGTTTCTTTATTAATTATCTGATTTTCTTATTCAAACACAATAATATTTTACATTTATTAAAATATTTATTGTTTGTAGTATATATAACGGAATATGCCTATATTATAAGCTATAAATTCTAAATTAATTTAATTAATGAATGTCTGCATATTTGTCAGATTTTTAAAAAATATTTTAGTCTACTAAGATTCTATCATATTTAAAGCTTTAATCCCACAAAATTCTTTAAACCAAGTGTTAATAAATAATATTACCTACATTCTTATAAAATGTATCTACTTTCATATTATTATTAGAACTATATATCATTTGGCAATATTAAAATATTCTACTTCAGAATATGAATATTTAGGTTGGTGGCCAGTGGCGTATACAGCTATTTTCAATGGGGGGGGGGGGCTTGCATTAAAAATTATATACATATATACATTATATATCAATACATAGTTTAGCTTGATAATTGACAAATACAGATACCTATAGTAATAGCCAAATCGCGGAAAAAAATTCACCAAGGAATAAAAGCCCACGGTTAAAACACTCACCGAATAAATTAAAATTAAAATATATATATATATATATTTTTTGGTATAAATGTAACAAATATAAGTTTGAAAAATATAATTGCAAGTAAAAAATGTATTATGACGTTATCTATATGTACCTACTATTAATGTTTTATACTTTTTTAGTTTTCTGACTTATAATCAATGAAATATTTTAAAAATATAAAATAGTATAATAATTGCATGGCGCTCGCATGGATTTTTATTTTCAGGGTGTGTTTATTTATTGGGTTTTTTTCGATAGTTTTTTTTCTGGGGTTTTTTGTAGGCTTTTTTTTTGCCTACCCGATAGCCGAGAGCCGATAGCCATATTATAGGCATATTATAATATATATATCGGATCATACACAGATTTATAAATTAACATATTACTTCGATTGTTGACACTCATGTTTGTGTTTGAAAAAATTTCCTAATATTTTCACTAGTTTGTAATCAGTTATCAGCAATATCTACAATAAAATGCGTTGCTTATATAATGGAATATAATTTCAAATATCCGATATCTAATAATAAATTAAGTGGTGACGGTCTTCTCACGATAATTTTTTTATCAAAAATCGACGGTGACAGTAACACTACAATTCGTTTATCTTATTAATATTAATTTTTGTATTTTTTATGAATATATTATAAAAAAACTACAAAATTATTTAAAATTATATTGATTTGTATTATACATTTTTACGTAATTACGTATATTGAAAAAAAAATACCAATGGGAGGAGGTGGGTACTGGGTGTTCAACGTGTGTACACCATTGTTTCTCGCACATTAATGTATGATCAACAGTATATATTTTTCAAATAGAAGGATTAAAAATCAAGCAATGACTGAAAAAAATGTATTAAAACCCCTGCAGATAATTGCTAGAAAACAATAATGTGTATTATGTGTTATTAGTTCTATGAACGAATATTAGTGTTAGCTAATAGCATTGATTATGATTTATGAATACTATATCATAATCAATGTTAGTAATCACTATAAAACTGTACAATACAATTTATTAGTTTTTGATACTGTTGGAAGAATAAACTTTATATTTTAAATTATCTATTAACTGCATTTTATGCAATCTTTTCTGAGCAAATTGTAGAACTAAATTATTTTATTTACTTAAGAGGATGTCGGCGAACTCTTTGTTTTCTCTTGCTGACTTACACGCAACATAAACAACTTGCCTTCAGAAGAACCAATTATGTTTTGTTAGCTTTAATATTGGAGTTAACTGTCCTATTGTGTAACTTTAAGGTAAGACTATTATCTAGAAAACCCAATAGATTCTTATTGATGTTTTAAGTTATAACCAACTTATAGACGTTTAATTAAATGTTCTAAATCGTCAAAAATTCAATTATAAGCATGATTAAATCAAATTTAAAACGCTCGGTTATTAGAACGAAATTATTCACAATATATACCTACGTTAGGTTAGGTTTGTATGAAATGGTTGTAATTCAATTTATCACTATCAATAGTAGGTACAATATTTTCATGATATATGATAACATTATAGTACACAATAATTGTATCAATAAAACTATAATTATTATAGTTTTATTTATATCACGGATACAGCATGGAGCGACTTCCCTTTCAACTTAATTATATTAGTTTAAAATAATAAAATCTATAAATTAATACATTTCAACAGAATTGTACGATCAAGATACCGATTTCAATGTTTCATAATTATTACATTCTTTCGTTTTAGCAGGTTAACAGGTTGGCAGCAACGAAAAAACATTATTCTGAAAAGGATTGAGCTAACAATAATAAAAATAATAAATAAGTTTTGTGAATTTAACTATACAAATTGCTTTATGCTCGAGAACTCCAAGAATTAAATAACTGTATACAAGGAGTAAAATATTTAAACTCAAACCTTAAAATTACTCTCTTGAAAAATTCATAAAAACGATTTAGAATTTTTTCATTATAGATCCATGGAGTAAAATATATTGAGAAATGAGAATCTAATAACACAGAATATTCCGTTTTAGATTCTGAGCAGTTGTTTCACTAATCTGTCTACACTGGTAGTATAGACTTGAAAGCTACCTTATAACATTAATATAGGTAAGACAAATATATTATATAATATTATAAAAATTATATAATGGCAAACATATAATTAAAAAAAAACTTGATGATTTTAAATAATTTGTATATGTACAATTTCGATTTTGATAAAAAGTGTCTATAGTCCTAACATTACTTATGCGCCGGACTTAGCCCCTCAAAAGTCCGTCAAGCCCTCTCATATTTTAGAAGCCCCCTACTCACATTTATTTTATGTAAGCCCTAAAATTTGAATGGATTTCCACCTATGCAAACTCCCAACAAAATAAATGTTGGGCTTCAAATTATTTCATATCCATTGAATTAAAAATTAAGGTTGTCATTATCTAACAATATTGTTTTAATCAAGTCAAAATTAAATTGTGTAAAAATTAATATTTGGTTAGTAAGTAGGTTTTATTTGTTTGAAATAGTACGTTCTCGTCGTAAACTGTAAAAGAACATCATTGGAATCTGAAAATTCGACAGCTTAAGTAATTTCTTTGTTCTATTTATAATATAATAATTATTACTTTATTATGGTATTTTAATTCAAATTATTAAATGATATTATCTTTGTTTAAATTTGGTTTTAAATTGGTAAAATAAATGTATTACAATTTATAAAGTTAATGAATTATTCTTGTCAATCTTCATTTCAATTATTTGTTTTTACTTTTTAAAGTCAATGTTTAATTAGCTGTCAAAATTAAACAAAATATTTGTTTACAAGTCTGTAGATAAATTACAGTTATTATAGCTGTATCCCAAGGAAAAATAACAGTTTGATAAAAAGATGAGTTGAAAACTTTCACCCGATCTCAAGTTTATATTATTTATAACCGTTTTCATTTTCTTTCAGTGATATATTTTTTATATTGTTTTTAAAACTTATGCAAAGAAAACGATGGAATATTAATTGGTCTTGCTAATATTTATTGAAGATAAATATTAAACGATAAAAAAAATAAATGAAATTACTCGATACATACATTAGAATGTATACATTCGTTAGAATTTTTCTAATTGTTCAACTTCTATTTAATACTTAAACTCTTGTAGTCTAAAATATAGACGAGTAGTTAAAATGTATAATACAACAAAAGAAGATATTTAAAATAATACATTTAATAAGTTATAAAAGGTGTTATTGATAAAAAAAAAATGTTAATTAATCATTGTATTATATGAAATTGTTCAATTAATTTTAATATTTTAAATATAGTATTACGTAGTTGAATATAGTCATTGTTAGAAAAGATGAGTTTTTCATATATAATTCACTGCTGCCTCAATAATTGTAATTGTTGTTTGGTTGTTATAATAATTTTTTTTCGTGTTATGGAAACATTATCTAGGGCCATTTTATGTAACTATAAACTGTAAAATTAAATTTTATACTTGTGTATATGTATTAAATATATTACACGAAGGTTTAATTAAATTAAGTGTGATAACTATGGAGTTTAACATCTAACGGTCCATAAACGTGTCTAACTTCTTATGCAATATTAATCAATAAACACGGATAATTAATGCTGTGCTGTTTTTTGGTTTTAATAATATTATAACCTGGGAAACAACCTATTATATTTTAGTATCTAACATCATTATGATTATAATGTTTTTTATGTAGGACATTCTCTGTCCCCTTGTAAATGTCATCCTAACAGTCCAAATGACACGTAACCTTATGTAGTAAAACATAAAAATAAATGCATGCACACTAAACTTATTTTTATTATAATGTTTTAAATTTTGTTTGATTATTTATTAAAAGAAAAATGTTTATAGTTCATTGATTTAAAGTTAATTTTAGAAGTCAAAGTTTTATTTTAAATACCTTATTTTATCTTTTATAGTTGGCTACAAAATTAGTAAAACATTTTCAGATAATAGTAAAATACTTATACAAACTATTTTAATTTGTTAATACATATTATCATTGATTATAGGTATCTAAAAAAACATAACTTTTTTAATGTTTACTAAAATACATTATGGAATTTCGGAAAAATATACTTTTTGCTTTGTTTTATACATTTATATAAGAAATAAAACTTTTTTATGACTTACGTTTTTTATATTATAATTCAATTTAAAATACCATTTTGATAATTTATTTGATATCCAATAACTATAATATATCTATTAATTAGAGAGAAAGTTATGATTTTTACAAATAGTGAAAAAAAAATAAATATTTTTTCACCAATGCCATTGTATGGTATTTTAAAATCTATTTTACCAAATAATTTCGTTAATAGTTTTGGGCCATTCTAAATATAACTATAGGTAATTTAATTTTACTGTAGATGTATTTAAATTATCATGAACTTTTTTTTATAAGTTAAAAAGAGTAACCTATTACTTATTATATTGGTATAATTACATTTTTTGGTTTTTATAATACGTTTATACTATACCTATAATTCTGTTAATTTGGCTATACATTTTTTTAAATAAAAATCCTTCAGCTTTAAACTTTAGTACACCTGATGTTATTTTTTAGATTATAGATAAAATAATTTGAATTTAGTTGGTTTAACCATAATACATCACAATAAAGATATTTATACTAACTAGGAATATATGAGTAAGTTTTCCATTTTATGTTCCTACTTCTTATACATGGATATTTGTATTTAATTCACGAATAAATAATAACTAACTAATACATTATAATAAAACCGTAACTAATATTAAATATGATTCTATGAAATACCCACAGTTAAATTGTGAACCTACTGGTGGTAACATAATAAAACTGCTATTACTCAAGTAGTTATACAGTGTAGGTAGGTAGTATATTAATTAAAAGTTTATTGATCAAACTTTATATATGCATATTATTTAGCTTTAACAAGTGTTAAAAAATAACGTTGATACTAATTTTTCTACTTGTGTTACTTATAATTGTTTATTGAAATTGGAAAATCGCCTAAGTAAATTATCATGTAATATGTTCACTACTACTTATGTTATATAATACCTATATATGTATTATATTTATATAATTTCTATAATATTCTTATCGAAAGTAGGTAACTAAGTACTTTACCTAACCTTGCATTATATTTATGTTTGTAACATATTTGCCATAGTATTATGTTCTTATTTATTTATTCATGTAAGTAATTAAAAAATATACGAGACATATTAGATAACTACTACTAATATAACAAGGTTAATTAGTTTTTTAAATTTATTTATAAAAGTTAATTTAGAGAGGGTTGAAGAGTGTTCACTACGCAGTGAAAGTTGTTTATTAAAATATCTTTACCCTTGTGCACAGACTTTGTCACGGTCCACGACTCACGATGTTTGGCGGGGCAACGGTAAATAATAACACAACGAAAATGTCGGCTTGTAGGAGACGCGTCACTGGCACCGTAATACAGTCAGATGCGACGTGGTGCATTCGTGTTGGTGGTGTAAAAGCTTCCTCGGGGGCATTTAAAGTCGGTTTTCTTTTGTCTATCACCCTCTCTCCAACTCCACTATCTTCTTATCCTCACTCCGTATTTTATATGACACTCTAATAAAGATTGCTGGCATCGGGAATTATATGAGATGAGGTTAATACGGGCATGCAATAAAAACGATTTCGCTATATGTTTGGCGTGTATGTGTGTTTTTCACCCTTAGGTCTTTTTTTTTCAATTGCGCGTCCATCGTTTTTCTGTAGATGTTTGTGCTAAGAATGGAAGTCCTGAGGCTCAATTTTGCCACCAATGAAGGTGTACAAACAATCGTGCTAACGATTTTTGGCTTTATATTATATAAAAAGAAAATTTTTTCAATGGAACAGTGTCCTTCAACGAGTTTAGCAGGGATTTTGTTTTTAGTATTATCCTTCGACGTCAAATATTAAATGTAAGAAACTACAGAAAAAGTTTACTAGACGCTCGTATCGTATCGTCTCGGTTTAGGTACTAATAATAGGTATAATTACAGGAATATTTAAAAATCTTAAGTTAAGTAAAAAAAAATAATACCTAAAAATCAAACATTCAAACATTTTTTTGAATGGTTAATCTTGAATTATATATTTTACTGAAACAATTTTTTTCCCAATTCTTCCCTTTAAAACTTATTATATTTATATATAGTTTCATATTATAATCAATAAATGATTCCTGAACATGTCATTCCCCACTAAGGTAGTATGTTATGACTTATGAATAATAATAAAAAAAAAAAAGGTATTTATTAAGAACTAGTGAGTTGTAAAGATTTCAATATATATTTTTTTAGTTTTCATTATGAATAGGGAGATAATTACAAAGAATTTGAAATACAAAATTACCTGTTTAACCTACTGACCAAATACTAGATTTGATTTTAAATCAATATAATACTAAGTATTGAGGTAAAATGCAATTTTTGAAGCATATCCTACATTCCTACTACTATATAAATAATAATAAAATAAACACTATTGTAAAACTTAATCTTAATTGAAGTTAAATTTTAAGGTTAATTTAAATTCTTACTGTTTTTACACCTATAAGGCGTAGATTTGATTAGGTCAGGTTTCCATATAATCTATTTTATTAGGTTATTGTAATATTATGTTTAACTATGAAATATGTTGAACATAAAATATTGATTTGTTTGTTATGTATATTGGACAATTACCAAAGGTTATATTTCGTATTACCTTTAAATATAAATTAATACGATTTAATTTTTAACATATACCAATACGGCTATTAGGTAGGTACATTTTAATTATCTTAGGTATACAATTAAATACATAATTTTTATTCAAACAGTTTTTTTAATAACTATTTCAAACTATATTTATTCACAGTCGTGTGTCTTCTGATTATTTCACAATAAAATAAAGTACAAGATATTATTTGGGGATACACTCTGCCGAGTTCCGTCTGGTGTACATCATTTTTTTATTATCAGCGCTAACCATTGTCCAAGTCAAGTTGGATCTAAATCACCGATGTCACGTACACGATGTCGAATTACGAGCCGAGGATACTCTGTATATATATCCATGAGCTTTATAAATCTGGCTAGGAATCCTATTCTCCCTTCTACATTCCCTTACTCTACCACATACCATAAGCCGTTCATATAATGTCGGACAAAAATAATGCTCATGCTCATTTTACGGTTAGTCTTGATATAGTTTGAAAAAGGTTGGGCGAGGGTAGTTCTCTAGGGCATTTCACAAGAAAATAATATAGAGAAATTTCTCTTACAACGTGGTCAGTGCTTTTGTAGCTCACTCATATTATATGAGTGTGTGCGCGCATGTTTATGTGTATATAAAATAAATTGTATATAATATATTACACACATAAATATATTTATATGCATCATGCATGTGTGTTATTATAGGTAGGATCCTGATGAAGTTTTCCGGTCCGGTTAAGCTGGTGGACTTGCATATAACATTTTGTATATAAAAAAGGGATGCCCCAAGGGGTAAAATTTAATTTGTACAATGCGCCTAAAGGATTATAACATTGCTCGAACTCAACCGACCGTCAAATGAAACCGATTCTCGAACGAGTGTTCACGCGGAAATCGGATAATTTTATAGTTTAATTGAATAGATTTATTGTGGAACCGTTGCCAAATATAAAGTTCAAAGTGATAGAATTTTTTATAAAGTACAAAGATATGTACTTATATTTATAGTTTATAATAGTTAATAAATTATTGTATGCATCCCTGTATCTAGTGTAAATAACTTAACAACTTGTAAATGATACTTGAATATAATATTTAGATTAATAATTTATATAATTTGATTATGTAGGTAAATATAAATATATGTAAATATATTATTAATTTTATAAATTCACTAATCAACAATAAACTTACTTTTAATATTACACAATTATTAACAATTAATAATAATTACTTATTATTTTTAAAACAATTATTATACAACTAATAAAATATTAAGTAATTTCTTTAGTTTTAACCACATTATATACAAATGTTGTATGATAATTTTACGAAGCTTAATGTAAAAGTAAAAATGTTATTTTGCTTAGATATTTTGTACTTGAAGTAGTTTTTAAAACAAAACAACTAAACAAAACAAAAAACCGTTTAGTTTTCGTCATGTTGTTTTAGATCCCGAAGTAGAGGAAAAAAATGCTTCCTAACTTCAAACGGTTTCGTCGTTTTGTCGACGTGACAAATGGCGTTTGTTTGCCCCTAGGAAAAAACATCCCCCAAACGATTACTAACGGCCAAAAGTTGCACCACCACATTGGGTAGAATTTGTCCATGGGATTTATAAAGAATGGTATATAAACTGCTGTTAAAACATGACCCAAGGGGGATTTTCGCGTTCTTCTCCTTGCAAGTTGGCCACAATAAACACGTCGGGAACACCCAAGTTACGCTAATTGCTAAAGCTATAAGAATTACTTATGTAAAGTTTTAAATGCTTATTGTAGATCTCTGCAGAATGTAATAAAGCACGAATTAAGATTTTTATAATTATTTTTCATATATTGATATCGTATTACTGTTTATTAACACATTATTAATATATACATTATACATTTAACATTTTTAAAACTATTTTCAAGAAACAACTAAAATACTATAAAATATTTACTATCAAATTGATTGATTATGATTTTGTGTATATGCATTTAAAATGAATAACTATTATTCTATACGGTTAATGGGGCTGAATTCCTAGCTGCTTTGTAGTGTTTCAACATATAATAAATTAATCGATTAACCAGTAAATTAAATTATTATTGTTGCATGTACCATTTTCATATAATATATTTATATATAAATTTACTATATGACATAGGTATACATATTACATAAAATATGTACTATACGTCTATACACCTAAGGTTTTAAGGATCTTGTCTAAGATAACTTAAATTTAGTATACATTAGTTGTATAAATATATCTACTATACAGTATACACTAAATATATCTAGTAATATTGCTTTAAAATCTCAATTAAAAAAAGTTATTGACGGGGACTAACATTGAGATATCATGACGTAAATTGACTCAGAATTTACTGTATTAGATGTATAACACTATAATCACATAATAAAGTAGGTACCTAGGTAAATATATTTTATCAAATTTAAAATACTTAAATTAAAATTTAAGATTTTAATTAATTATATAATGAAGTTTAGTAATAATTGCCATTTGTTATTGTTCATAATAACACAAAATAATAAAAAGGTGGGTAAGTGGATGTCGCTCTGCTGTACAGTAGGTTACAAGTGAGTCACTGTATAATGGATTGTATTAAATTTGAATTCAATAATATAATATCACTGTATAAGAAAAACGATTCTGAGCGGAGACGGTATGTCAGTCTAGGTATAAGACATATTATATACTTATCTATGGTATTAAAAAAAAAAATTGACCAATAATAGGTATCTATAATAAATTCCAAATTAATCATATCACAATATCCATTAGGTACTTATAACGCGTCAGAATACTTTAGAAGTTTCAAGTACCCACGAATAATATTATACTATCACAACAAAATAACTAAAATAGTTATACTAGGTTTTATAATATGTAATTTCGTCTAAATTTGAACTTAAAATTACTATAAAAATAAACTGTGCTTATGTATTTCTTAGAATTTTTGGTAACAGAATTAAATATTTACGTGGAATCTTGTTTTAAATTTTCAATCCTTAGATATAAAAGTTGAACATTTTATAAATTTTTAACTTCAAATGCTTATAAAAATTGTGCCTATATGCATTTGTAATATTTTTCAACTGCTATTGTAACAATGTATCAGGAGCCCTGTATTAATTTTTTATACTTTTTGACCCAATAGATAAAACTTTATTGATATTTATAGAAAAAAAAA
>NC_042496.1:13120658-13183376 GCF_005508785.2 Acyrthosiphon pisum | reverse complement strand
CAGTCTTAAAAGGGGATGCCGGCCCAAAAAAAAAAAAAAATAAAAACACACATCATTGTAAAATCGATACATTCATCGTTCTACTCAGAAGCTAAAAATATTCAATTAAAATTAATTATGTAATGGTCATGTTTTTGTGAAATAAAATAAAACTATATAACTATAAATATAAATCATTACAATTTAAAAATATTATTTTATTTATTTATTAATTTAATATATTTTATAGTTTTTTTTATTATAGAAAATTTAAAATCTGTATTACATGACACAAGATTTAGGAAATCCTCCAGATTTTATAGTTATAAATAGAACTTGTATGCTTTTTAATTACTATTGAGTGACATAATTAAATTTAAATTTAATAATATATCAATCGGAAAAAAGTTATAGTAACTATATTGGAAAAAAATAGGTATATTCATTTAATTTTTAATGTATACCTATACATAATATTATTTAAAAATTTAGTATATTAATTAATCTTGTCAATATAACTTTTGTAGTTTTAATGTTTAATAATATGAGCTTGCCTTATTACGTATTTATAAGTATTTATGTACTATCCTCCATGCACCTATGATCGTTATATAATAGCAAGTGAACGTAGAAAAAAAATCGGGTTTTTTTTAAAACTTTCTATAATCCTTGTATCTTTGTAATATAATAGTAGGTACTTAATTTTTTTTTTGTGTCTTTGTTTTTTTTTTATATTTTAGGGAGTTTTGAACTCACCCTGAATTTGCCACTGTAAAAGTAATAACAAGTTTATTGGAAAGTTCCTTTTTGTATCGAATTTCATTTTTGTTAGAAAATAATCAAATAAAATGTTTTACATAATGTTTATATTTGTACAGTGTATAGTACAGTAAAGTTTACACTCCATTACTATAGTCGTTACTCGTTATTATATCATGACATACATGTCATGTACCATAAAATAGATGGGTTGCGATTGGCGTTGTTCGTAAATAACGGTGAACTTTTCAAATGTGCCGGACGAGGAAAAGATATGTTCTAGCTATTGGTACCTACACAACTTATTCTTGTGATAGGCGGTCCCTGACACCTGCAGACGTGTGTATATTAGGGTCATTTTTTTGAAATGTCCAATATAATATATAAATAAGATAGAATTCTCCTTTCAGGAAACACGACCGTCGCCATATTATGTCGTTTTTCTCCCTCTCGAATACAAATCACGTGAAACACATCAGTTGATGGAAAAAGAAAATCTCAAACACGCATTTGTGCACTTTTGGTCACAATAAACGTTTTTGTCCCCGTAAGGCTGTAAATGAAATATATTGTTGTGTGCATTACGAAGGCAGGTACTTTTTGAATGGTATTCTTGAGTTAGTCGTACCAGAACAAAGTGTTATCCTTATACGATATGTATAAAAAAGTGTCGGGATGGTGTCCAGACTGTCGCCGCCGGCGGCGCAGAACGTAGACGGCTGTATTATTGATCGTCTGGTTTTTAGCCTGTTGCAGAGGCGGCGGTGGAGGCTCCCGCCAAATTCAGTTTTATTGTCTGCATGTTTCTCTGTTGGCATACGTAGCTATATTAAATATATATGATGACGATATAGGGGAATAAATTGAAAGGGTTGTGCGCCAATTCTGATGGTATATGATCTTATTGCACATCCACTGCCGTCGCCGTCGCCGTCGCCTCTGCTGTTTAATTAATACTGAACCGACAGGAAGCCTTATTATTAAAGTATATTTCCGTTTTTATTAGGTAGTTTTATTTGCAGATTGAATATAAAATATGTAAACATAAGAAATAAATAATAACAGACAATTGATACAATATAGGTTGAAAATGATTTTAGATAAACCATTAAAACATTGTTTGCATAATATATAAATACTTAATGTTAATAAGGAACAATGTAATTTTAACTGCAACCATGATACACTTATAACTTTTAGTTAGGTACCTACTTTATGAACAAAAAATAGAAAACGAAAACGTGGTATATTGTTTTATTTAATATACACAATGTTGGATCAAATAGATAAAATAAAATTCAATTGGTTAAAACAATGTTCATTAACAGTTAAAAAAAAAAATACAATTTTTTAGAAAACTTTTATTTATTTTTTTGAGTCATATATATTCTTTTACTTACTACCAACTAGTGTTATCTGAAACGTATTCAATGTTCTGCAAGGAAAAGATTATTCAAATACCTATAATTATTTATATTAAATTTATTTTAAGAATAATAATTTTCTTTAAATTGTTGAATACACATACATAATATAATGTTATATTGTGTTTAAATTATTCGTGAATTGTATTATAAATTTAATATAATATATATGAAGATACATATCAATATATGATGATCAAATTGTATAGCACTTATCTTAGCATAGGTAATGTTAATAACATCTTAAAATTACTGTCAGTTTCAGCGACGAATTAAATTCTTTAGAAAACTAAAAGTTGGGATGTTTTAACCGTATGTAAGGTTGCATTCTTTATACTCAGCGGCTGAAAGTTTTTTTTCATTCTTTCCTTTGCACAACCTCGTGTTTTTAGTAGCAGAAAACTCTTGTAAACTCATCAGATGGTCCCCCGGGCAAAACGTGATGTGAATACCAGTGACGTCTAGACGAATTAACTCTACCCGATGGTTGTGAGTTAGATTCTGCTGAACATTAGGCTTCGTGTAGTCCATCAAATTTCATTATGTCCAAACGATTCAGTTTTGCAATTTTGAAAGATTTATGTTATAATAAAATATGTTCATATTTTTGTGTACAATAAACTTAAGTTAATGTACCTAAATATAAAAAATTATTTTATTTTTATCAATCATTTTAGCCTTTTTACGTGGTATATTAATTAAATACAATATTTATTGCTTATTCACGTAATATTACATATTATTAAGACTTTTTGTTAAAAATATATACATAGTAGGTTGCAGGTAGATAATAAAAATCGTATGGGTATTACTATTACGTTTATATTGCATTGATATGATTTTATACGTAGAATATTAATTACATTTTGCTAACATTGAATTAATTTAAACACTATTGTTTCTGTAGACAAAAATATTGATCAATACTTTGAAAAATAAAAGGTAAACAACATTGTTTAGCTATTTATATTGTCTTATGGTCGTGAGACAGTATGCTGGGCTATGAAGGGATCTGGTCGCCATCTTTTAGTACGACTAAAGTAAAGGAATAAGGGTGATATTTTTACGTGCTTTGAATTATAATTTTTCGGACCATCATTTTGTACTTTTATTACTTTAAAGTTGAGAAATAAAAAATACAGCTAGAGATATTACGGTACAATTTTGATATGAGCTTAAGATTTAAAGTATAAATGTGAAATTATTATAGATCATAATGATATTTTAATTTATTTTCTTATATATATACATACATGCCGATTATATATCCAACTATAAAGCTACAAATATGTCCAACTACAGTGTCACACTCACACCCACCCACACACACCCACACCTCCCGGGGGTCTTGTAAAGAATACATTTATTTTGTATTTGGAATACATATTCGAATACTCTAAAAAGTATTCGAATACTATTAGAATACTTTTTTCACAACTAGTTTTTGTCAGTTTTTGAATGGTTGGTAATTAATTTTTATTAATTGATAGTTGAAAATACATCGTAATCATAAGTTATTTATAAATTTTGACCACATATGATACGGCCGCTACGGGCCATATGGAATACTACACATTGGTGTTTATAAAAAAACTAGCAAAGTGCGAGTCGGACTCGCGCACGAAGGGTTCCGTACCATCATCAGCTATAAATATGTCGCCATGTCGGCAACACTGCTTATATTGTATATTCTAGGATTTTTAGTATTTGTTGTTATAGTGGCAACAGAAATACATAATCTGTGAAAATTTCAACTTTCTAACTTTCATGGTTCATGAGATACAGCCTGGTAACAGACGGACCGTGGTAATAGGGTCCCGTTTTACCGTACAAAACCCTAAAAAATCATATCACGGCCCATGGGCCATATATGATGTTTCGTTAAAAAAATAAAATTAATGTTCATGATGTTCATGATAAAACTATTTTTCTGGATAGGAAAAAAGTATTTTTTTAATGAATAAAAAATACAAATAAAAAGTATTCAGAATACGTATTTGAAATTTGAATACTTTTTAAAAATAGTATTTAAAATAGTATTCGAATACAAAAAAAGTATTCAAATACTTTTATTCGAATACTTTACAAGACACACACACACACAATTATACACTTACATAAACATTTGTTGTGTATATGAATATAAAATAATATAATATAATATAAATGTAATGATAAGTGTTGCGGCAAACTTTGTCCTTTTCGCCTGGGGAAGGAGACCAGGAGGACCGTTTATATACCACGAAGGCACGGAAGGTCTATACCGGGCACTTGTGTAACGTACGTATATTAATGTCAGGCGACTGTGTAAGACAAACATTTGGTGAAACCAAGTTACGTGCCTATAGAAGGGGTGCGGTGGGGATTGGCGAGGCGACACCCAGACGGTGGTTGTTGTTCACGCGACCGGCGAACAAGTCGGCAAATGTATATAATATAATACACATATATATATATTATAGTGGTGTAGTATCTTCGGCTTCCGGAACGTCTTTGCATGTTACTGGAGGTTAGGTCAGGCGGCGTGCGAGCGGCATAGGCCCCGGTGGAGACACGGCGCGTTCGTTAGTTTGTAATGAGTTTTGCCAGCCGACAAAATTAAACCTCCCCGCAGCCCCTCGGCGGGATCATCATACACACCCTCTGGTCTGTAGATATTTCGTCCCCGCTCTCCGGACATCCTCAGTACAATAACTCCACGAGCGTGTGTGCTATTCGCCGTCGCTTCAATTCCGCATATTACGTCCTCGGGCAATTTAGTCGCTGCTAAATGTAATGTGGTTTTCAAATTGATTTATTTTCTTAAAGACCCTGTGAAAATCTATACGAAAGTGTCCACAATGTATCTGTGTGCGTGTGTGCGTGCGTATATGTTTGAAGACCGAGAAAACATTTCAATTGAATTATATATATATATATATATATTGATGCCCTGTTATTATTTTTAAAGTCGGGGAAGAGTTCTGTATTATTTGTTGTTATTTTTGTTTCTTGTAAACCGAAATTCAATAGTAATAAATAATGTACAGTAAGTTTTCCCTCGTACTATCCATTAAATATATACCTGCATAATAATATATTGAATTTACAACATATATAGTATCACGTGTTTGATTTGTCGTAGCTGCATTAAAATCTATTTTTCCATTCTTAGTCTACGTTATAAATGTTTTAACACTTGTTTATGTAATACGACTTGAGTTATTGAAAAATAAATGTGTTTTAATTGGATTAAATTCAAAAGTTCAACTGTTTAATTTTCCAGTATAAAAACGCAGTTTTAACATTATTTCTTCCATTAAGCAATATCATTAAGTATAATATAATTTAACTACCTATATAATTTTGATCTTAGTTTCTATTGTCTAATAAAGTTTATTTAATTAGGGATAAGATAATTTTCATAATATTGAGAATTCTATTCTTGCTTAAATATTATGCAAATAGTTAAATGGGTAATAAAATTGAATATTACAATATTGAACATTTAGATACTTATGATGTTATACTTATATTTTAATACTTTAATTAGCAAAAATCAAGTTAATAAAATGATTATTTGACAGATCTAATAGCAGTGATTTTAAGGTTTATTGAACATGCATTTAGCTTTAATCACGAAATCCTATATATATTATTTATTGGAGTTCACCTCAAATATTTCAGTAAATTCTTTAACTTAAATTGAGATTCGATTAAACTTTTAGGTAGATATTAGCGGAATGGAATTTGGTGTTTTTTTTATTAAACGTGTCGGGTGTATAACGAAAATATCTAACCGAAAACATAAAACCTTTAAAAGCATTTCAGATATTTCGTGGTGTGGACCGTAGCTAAATTAGAAACTGTGTTCCACCAAAATAATGTACAATGTGTAAATACACACACAGCCAGAGAAAAAAACATAAATAGTTTTTCAATTGATGTTCTCCAAAGTATTATAAATTATTAATTAGGTATTACTTATTTACAATGTAAATATTTGTTACTTTGTATCAGTATCAATGATGATGTATTGTAATTTATAATAACACGCAAAATGTATCAATTTGAAGGAAAATGCAAAGTTAATTAAAGTTATTCCATATCCATTCCCATTAATTTCTGTTCAATTACAGTTTCTGTTTTTTGCAATATTATTTTTATTTTCATATTCAATTGCTATCATGGATATTTTGTTTTTATTCTTATATAAATCTCTACTAGGTTTTGTCGTCAACAATACTGACAACGGTCGGAAATATGTCAACGGAAAAGGCCACGGCATAAACAAGTATTATAAATCCACTCACAGAAAAAAAGCAAAGCTGATGGAATAAAAGCAGCCCGCGGTATTTACCGTGCTTGATCCTAATCGGATTCAGTTTAATGTTATGCATAGAAGCTTCTTCAATGTCCCTTGGGACCATCTGAATCTCACTGTGCATATGTACGTTAGTTTAAAAATATCAAACATAATATTATATTTTATAAATTTAATTTGGTGGTTAGCTGCTTAAAATTTAATTTATTGTTTATTAATATTGTTCTATTCATTTTTTAATTACGATTAAATAAAACTTCAACAAAGAATTTACCGAAATTCAATGACCTTTATTGCTGTTTTATTCAGCTAAATGTAACAAAATACAAAAATATATATCCAATGTGCATCCAATGTACGATGTATTTGTGCTATAGTATAATATTATACATTTGAAATGTGATTATTTTATGATTACATTTACTAAGGTCAAATACTTTTTATATGCTCTAATTTATTACTCAAATGAATAATTAAACATAAGATTCTTATTCAATTTGTTTAGGTAATATAAATTATATTTATTAGATATGTAAGAATATTGCATATCCTAAGTAATTTTGATCTCAATTTTTGCATACAATTTATTTGTTTTATTTTATTTTGCACATCATGTTGTACTAAAATATTATACTTTTATTTATGAAACCAACGATAATCCTTAAAACCACATTTCAAAGAAATATCTTGCGCTATTTAAATTTTTTATACTTAAGGTCTGTGATGAAACGTGCGATGTTGTAGAATAAAGCCTTTAATAATAACCTTTAATATGCTTAGAGCTGCACGCTTGGACCCACGTTGTACACGAAAAGCATTGGAGCGAACTTTAGAGTTTTTTTCGTCCTCCTCGTCCCCTAAACACAGTTAATATTATCAGCTTAATATAATCTCAATTTTTCCTGCCCTCCACGTGGACCGTTGATTAACCCCTCGCGTAAAAATGTAGTCGACCCTCCAATATTATTATTAACTCATAAAAAGGGTATGTATGTATATATGCATGCACGTCAAATCCTCCGGCTCTTTTCCGTATAATATTGACGAGCTATAGGCCTGTGATGTATATTTTCCTGGTTTATGGCGGTGTTGGCGGGGGGGGGGGGGGGGTTCAGTGGCGGGGGAAGATGACACAGTGGACATTGCGGGGCGGTAGTTCAAAAACGCCGCTGCACAGCCACCGGCGGCCAAGTGAAAAATCGATAATATAGCGCACCAGTATTATATGCAAGCCACGACGGCTGCACCGTTGCGACGGCTGTTGTTCGTCTAGATAATAATACGTCCTACAGCCTATACCAACAAGCGCAATAACGTTACGATAAAATAATATATAATATGTAGCCATAATATAGGTACTAATGTATTATAACTATTACAATATAAACATTATATTATTTTATATTTGTATGAACGCAACGTTACAAAAGAAACACGTGGTGTACGCTTATAGTATTTTTTAATGTTTATGAGATAATATAAATTTAAAAAAAAATGACGAGTTATTTTTTTTAAAAATAATTTTATAATCTTTCAACACACAGTTGTACCAATTATGGAATAAACTTGATTTTTTTTTAAATAGTAACAACTATTATTAGGTAATGAATTGTATTCTGTTTGTGTTTCTTTTTATAAATATATTTATGGTGGAATCACCAATTTTGTTTCACTACTTTATGAGCTACGCGCTACGGTCCAATAAAGTTCAGTAAATTCGTTAATTGTTTTAATTTTAATACCTAATAAATTACAAAACAATTAAATATATTTTATATACTAGAACTCGATATTTTTAATAAAATTTCATGTCTCTGTAAAAACTTAAATTGGAAATAAATAAAAACATGTCCTGAATTTTCGAATGGATCTTTACAGAATAGTTTTGTGCACATAGTTAATTAATTTAATTTTAACATAATTAAACTTAATTGAGTGGCTGAGGTAATATAATAGTTCTCAATTATTATTTTGATAACACTGGAAATACGTAATTAACATAATTTACATATACCATTATAATTCACAAAACCTACACAAAAACATATAAACAAATATTGAATGACAATCATAAACAATGAAAAATAGCAATTGAGAAATAATTTAAATTGTTTAATTTAACGCCATAATATATACGGAATTTTACAAGGTGTACAGTTTAAAACAATCTGTATAGGTCTATTACTGAGGCAGTGTAAAAAACAAAACCAAAAGGATTATGCAATATCGAAAACATAACACAGAGAAATACATTAATTTATGTTCAAGTATAGGCAGTATAGGCGAGTGGCCAAAAAACTAAAATACATTTTTAAGTTGGTGTAACAGTTTATGCATGGGGTGCAGATTATGTCCACACATACCAATAATAACAAAATGCATGGCAGTCACACTCCAAAATAGAAAAATTAAGATAAAAAGGAATCGCGAGCAGTCTTTTTGACGGGCGCCGTGCGTCGGGGTTGCCGCTGTCCATGATCGGTGCAAAGTACATACGCACGCAACCGGTGGTCGACCATCTCTCATCGTCGGGCCCATCTTAATGCACGTGCACGACCGGATGGTGAATGGTGAACATGCAGTGCGGGAGTGCAGTACCAGCAGTACGTCTTGTCATCGAACAACTCAGACTTTTATCACTCCGGCACGGGCGTCAGCTGGCAGCGGTCTGGTATTGTGCCTGCTTGCCGTGTTGGAATCGTTGAACGATTTGCGAAATGGTTTGAGTTTTATGACGGGATGTGGCAGTGGGTTCGTGTACCTATAGGTCGCACCCATCTGCGGCCACTCTGTTTGGGAAGCAACCGCAGCGTCGTCAATGTATCGGCGTTCATCTGCAGCTGCGGCTTGTACACAGTGTTGTATCGCCGTCCGAGTTTTGACGGAACTGGACACGGTTCCGCGTACTAGTTGGCGATGACGAACATCGGGCCTGGTCTGGGCGTTACTCTTTCGTCGCGTAGTCGTGATGTTGGTGGTCCTAGACGTTTTGAACGTGTGATCGGGTGAGTAACGTAATTGCGCACAGGCTGTTCTGCTGGCCTTGGGACACTTTCTTATCGACGGCCGGGTGATTGATGCTCAGCTGGGCCAGCTCGTGGTCAACCGACCCAACACCGTACTCCATCAGCAATTGCGGCTACAGGCCACCATCGGAAAATGTATCCCGGTCACCTGAAGACCACGCAGTGACATGTAAATATTGGGTTAACGCTATGACCGTGCTGAACAGGCTGTCCCTGCGTACGAGGTGGTCCGCGCGATAATTAATCCGTTCTGGTACGGGCCATCGATAGAACACGGTGGCCAGCAGCGTCCATCACGCGACCACAAACACAAACAGGTAACCGCCACACGTGTAATACTTGGTCCGGGTTACACGTCTATAATATAATACGCACACGCCTAGCGGAGGTGGCCCACATGATTTTATAGTGGCCACCACGTGCCACCGACGGTTGCCCCACACGTACATCGTGGCCAGACAGTACGGGTGGTCCTTGGACGTCCGATATCTCGTCACCGCCGACCGATCATTGTTGATGGCCTTGTGGCGCGTCTTCGACCACCTGAGGTTGGCCATTACCACGCCTGCAGCTGTAATGCTGCGATCAGCGCGATCAATCGTAACGCGATTTTCCTGTTGTAGGTGCTCGAAAAACCATAATAATATTACAGTTCAACCATCAAATGTATAATATTGTACTGTCACGATGTATATGCCATCAAGCGCGGCAACGTTCAACGAATTCGTTTATTGCAGGCCGCAACCCTGGCCGCCCAAACGATATTAATACACCGCGTTGAATTAAACATTTATTAATAACAAATGGTCAAGTACCTCTATAAGTAGTAAACGTGTACATAACAGTATAACGTGTATAACAGTCAAATACAATGTCTATTTCGTAGCTATAAAATATATTATATCTACCTATATTGACTATAAAAGTTTGTTTAAATACATGTTGTTACTTATTGGTATATTACTGTAAGATTGAAATTGGTTTGGCTGCCAGATAATTATAGATGACGTGTCGTATTGTTTCGACTTAAATGATCAAAATTGAATGTTTGAATGAAAATGATTTACTTGATTTTATATTTTTGTGTGATAGTACCTACCGATGTCAGAATTAAGCTGTTGAATTGCTGAGGTGTACAATCGAAATGTAAATTTCTAATTATTTTAATTTAAAACTATTAATTAATTATTTAAACTTTAGAAGACTGAGGGACGTTTTTACAATGTTCGGTTGAAGTTAACCAACACTTATTCATCCGAATTCTGCCGGTAATACAATTTGTTATTTGTCGGTTAGCGTTTACCGACACTCTACCGGACATTGTAAGAACGGCCCTTTATATTTAAGTCGATGTCAGTTGGTTATACGACTGCATGCTTAAACAATTATCATTAAAAAAATGGCAGTTAAAAATAAAAAAAACACATATTTTCATTTAATTGAAATTCCATATTATCATTTATCAATAAATACTTACATAATTATTAAAAAAAATGCTCTTCATAGGGCTATCTGCCAGTGTCGTCGCACATATGTCAACAAGTCTTTAACGACGAAACGAAAATTGTAGTAAAATGTAAATCATGTTATATAATTGAATATTTATATTACATCCTCTTCCTGTAAATACCACGATGACGTATGGAATAAAACATCGTCTCGGATATGGAAAACGTACGTGTCGACTTATAAATGAATTGGGTCGTGCCCCATTTCCAGAACACCGTAATGAAGGGTTGTTGATTGCGTGAATAGCCAATGATGCCGTTATTATTACTATACGATAGCGATATTATAATATAATGACGAGCAGGGCGATGCGAATAGAAAAGCACATCGGGGTATAAAACGAATCACCTAGGGTGCATATAAGTCATCAACCCTCAGTCACCGAGATATATATTATTTTGTATGAGCTCATAATATTGTATTATGTAGTATATTTAATTATAATATGTAGGATGGTTATACTATAGTCTTTATGTACGACGATGATCGAATTGCATTATTGCATTATATTGCATTTTATATATTGTCTGGAATGTTCCTGGACAACTTTAAACATATGTACCTAAAGGTAGGTACTAAAACTGGAATTTGTATTTCCATCCATGTGGATGCATTACTGTTTTGTCAACGGAAATGCGGTACTTTCCATGCAATCTTATCAGGATAATATTTTTAATTTTAATACGATTAGGTAGGTACCACGGAAGTTCAGAAATATTGCAACTGTTATAACTTTAAATTATTTAATCACGTTATGATTAATACTATTATCATAATATTCTCTAACATGTACATTGTTGTACCTACCAATGACATAATTAATTTTCATATACCGAATATAAAATTAATCAATTTTGTTTAAGATTCATAAAAAATAAAATACGAGTTTTTACTTGTATAATTAAAAAAGGTCTAACTTATATACTTTTTACAACCATTATAAACTCAGTTTTGACCGGTCATTAAAGGTAGTATATTATTGAAAAATCAACGTGTACTTTGTACTTTAAAGTGACATTTAAAATAATTTATGTTGTTAAATAATTTATATTTGCTTGTAACACGTTTTCCTAGATTTATTTTTATATCGTGTTTCGCTACTAATTGCTTATTATGGTGGTAGAAGTGTGGTTTTGTTACCAAAACTGTGTAGGTAAAATATTATGTTAAGTAAAACTTTGAATCTTATACCTAATTGAACATTTGATTTAAACAGTTTTTAAAAATTTTTATGGTTCTTTGTTATAATCAATTTTTCTAATTAAGATTTAAAAGTCTTAATATACACCTTTATAATTACCATTTCTATTTTCCTTGTAAGTGTCAAGTTCACAATATACAATTATAAACATTGGAAGTTATAATGAGTCAACTTAATTATATTTGTAGAGTAGTCTAATTAATCAAGTATAGTTTTTAAAACAATAAAATAATTTATTTATGATGCTTTTAAATTTCGGCGGTAATCGTATATAATTTATTATTAATTTTTGTTTCTATAACTTATAGTATGTCACATAGTTTACTCCACAATCTTTATACCTATGGTTGATAAATTGTAAAGTAAGTACCTACTAGGTATATAAACTATATTGATAGTTATTGATCGATTATAATATGGGCATTTTATTGATATCAATAATATTATTTATGAGAAGTTTTATACTTCTATTATATTTACAAATTTATAGTTTAATAATAAATTGTAACATGATATTATTAATATTATACCCATATAATTATGTGTTTATATATTGTTTGTTTTTTCAAAGTGTACAGCTACAAAAGTTTATAAACAATATAAATTTAATTTGTTGTGATGTGTCTACATATTATTATCGTGTAATATATTATAACCCGTCAACAATTTCACGAAGTTTAACACGAAGAGATTAGAATATAATGTTTGACATTTATCTACTACTAAGTTATGTTCAGCATCAACCATCAAGTATACTCGACTAATTAAATATTATTATAATGTGTATAATACAATTTATTTGATCATCAACAAAATATTTTTTTGAAGGACTTTGGCAAAGAAAAAAATATAGCTTGATAATAAATAAAATATTTCTAAAAGTTACTAGGTAATTATATAGGTAAAACGCAACAAATATAAGAAAAACATTAGTGCGGTAAATATGGAACGAATATATTTAAAATAGAAGTATGAACTAAGAATTAACATGGTTATAGCTTAACTATAAAAATTAATTATGTTTTTAAAATTTTATATTTGTTCCAAATAATAGTTTTTAAAAATCAACTTTGGGATTGGATTGACTAAGAACTTGTGTTTCTATTATTCTGCAGATTTCTGCACAAAACTATTATAATATTATAAATATTAATATTTACGTCAATATTCCGCGTCTACGTTCGGGAGATGGAATGGGCTTCGTAGTTATACCCCCCGTAGATAAACCATGTCGTCATTTCCAGTTCAAATGATGGCCGTGATTTATAGCTATGATGTAACGTAAATATAAAAGGAGCATAAAAATGTCTATGCATAACTAAAATCCCTGCCGCAACGACGGCGGCGGCTACGACGGTATATGCAAAAATAGAGGCTGTAGTCTGCTGCCATCACACTATACTTTTCACCGCCTGCCTTTACATATACGAGGGTAGGTATAGTAGTTGTACGGTTCCCTAGTGTGTCTGAGAAGTTATGAGTGGGCCCGAAACGATGACGTTTCACCAACAAACCCTGACAAGAATGTTTTATTGCCACGTTCCCCGCGCGCTTTTCCGCCTTCCCATTATCGAGAAGACTCACTCACACACACACACACACACACACACACACACACACACACACACACACACACACACACACACACACAATGATTTTCCGGGAAAACCGCTTTTTCCAGCCCCCGCAGCAACCATAATTGCTCGTAAACAACTCTTCCCGCTGCACCTGCCGTGATTTGTGTCGGTGGTCTAATTCTTCCTCGTTATGCTACCGGTTTTTTTATTTATTTGTTTGGTATTTTTTTTTTTTTTTAGTTTCCAGCTGGCATTGAGTTTTTCCTTTCTTATTGCCCACCATACAAAATGGAATTTCGTATACGTTTGTGTCGCGGGCGTAAAAGGGCCCTCACTAACAAGGTAGAGGAAGGAAATGGAAAATTAGAATCACATTTCATGTTTCTTCTTTCCCCCGAGTTTTGTAATAAATTGGATAAAACCGTTGTCTCGTTTTTTTGTTTTTTTTTTTTTAACTACATTTGCCATTTAAAGATGAAAAAGTCTCTCATAATAATATTATATATAATTATACTCATCTATAAATAAAAATTATTTAAAATAGTTGTTTGAACTATTTTTCATTACTCATTACTTATAGTAACTTATACTTATATTCATAATAACTTACTAAAGATTATTTTTCATTAAATTATTCTTATTCATAATAGGTACTGAATGGATATAAATATCATTAAAACGGTTTTTAATGTATGATAATAAAATAGTCACGTATTTAATTTCTTATAACTGCGTCACAACTATGCTTATTGCTTACCTAACTTAACTTGTAGTTTGATGTATAAGTGGATGATTATAATATTATACAGTGTTCACTGTTGACATGCACTTGCAACTTTTGATAGAATTAATTTTAGTACCTATCTGATATAGCTATTAAAGTATTAGGTATACGGTTATATAATGTGCTAATATACGTTATACAGGTATGTTATCATATAAGTAACTATGTTCAAATGAGTTGAATTATAAAACATTGTATTCAAAAATTATTAATAACTTGATCGGTAAAGAAACAGTCAAAGTTAAAAATAATAAATAAATAATTTTTAAAAAGTTTAATATCAGGCAAATTAGTCTACCACCTTTTCGTAGATTATTTCTAGTTACCAATTAATTTCTGCTACAATCTAATTTATTTTATGTTCTGTGAATTATTTATAAATAATTGTCTAAAAAAAAAAAAATGTAATAATAGTGCTTCAAAAATTACTTTACCTTTGTAAAATTATCTGAACAGGCATTAATTGATAATAAATAATAAATAAAAAAATAAATATGTTACACCAATTAATAGTTATTTGATATCAATCATCTAAGATAACTCTGCACGATACAAATAGCGACATTGTATTGCATTATATTTTTAGTTATAATATTTAAATAATACATACCTATATGGTTGACTTTGTGGTACATTTTAAGATTGTAGTAATACAAATTGACAAATTTAAATAAACACAATTTAAAAATAATATTAGTATACCTAATACCAAAATATAAACAATACAAATATAACAAAGCTAATTTTGGTAGGTATTAATGTTATACCTTTCACCACCACAGAAATTTATTTTAACGAATAAAATTTAACTAAAATTGGTGTTGTGATGAAAATATTGTTAACCGAAGGGAAGGGCAATATTCTTTTTTTTATACATTTTAAATTGGTTATTCTACTACTTTACTCCAATGAGCGAAGAAAAGTTCTAAGATTAAACATGAAAAATCTACACTAACATGTCTTGAAGGCATGAAAACTTTTATTCTTCTAAACTTGTTCAATATGAGGGAGCACAAATTTTCGAACTCGAACTTCTGTAAACCATCAGTCTCCATTTATGTATATTGTATAATAATGTTATTTGTAACCAGGAAACATATTTATTTTTTTGAACATTTAAGTCAAAATAGCAAAACAAAAAGCTAAACATGTAATATGTAAATCATAATAATAAAATATAAATTCTGTCTTAGATTATTAAATTTGTGTTCGATTATTTTTTCTTTAATACAATAATACGGAAAATAATATGTTAAAATTGTATAAATATAATCACACTGTTAAACATAAAATTAATTAAAAAATATAAAATACATTTTAGGACTAACTTTTAGGGTTAAAATAATATGACTAATTAATATTAAACATTTTTTTGTAATCTTAAGTTATACTAGGTATTTCAGTAGTTTTATTGTATTTTAATTTCAGTTAAGTGAAATATATTTACATTAAGTTACACTAATACATTTTCTACAGAGATATACCTAATACTTATCAATTATCATTATTTAAGAACTTATATTTTTTAAATACAAAATACACAAAACTAATAATTTATAAATAATTATCAAATCTATGTGAAATTGAACTCTGGGATGCTGCCAGAAATTCAAACATTAATAAAAATCAAAAATGTTGAATCTAAAATCTTTCACTTTAAACTTAACGCTCTTCCATATATGATACATCTCTAATGAAACTATCCATAAGGACATAAACATATCCACAGCTAAACTGCCATATCCCGCTATACAAATTTCACAACCGTTTCCATAATCATTCGAACACGCTGATTAAGGAACTATCCCCTATCACGCTCTCGGAAAATCCTCCTTGCCACCTAAAAAGGATAGGGTATAAGGATTTAAAACAACATCAATATCAAAAAAAAAAATAAAAATAAAATGTCAGTGGGAGTGCCTTCTCAAGTCAATGAAATATATACAATACATGTTATTCACAAATTATTATGGAAATATTTACAGATTGTATTTTATGTAAAAAAAATTAAAAATAAATGCCCTGGAAGAAAGACCATTGACATACATAGGTTAATAATAATATTTTAAGGATAGGTATAGTCTTAGGCTAATAATTCCAATATAGATTCCCTGAATAATAGGAATACATTATTTGTTGTTAAATCAGACTGATTTATATTATTAATAATCGAACAAATATTCTATAAATGACAGAAAAATTGATTGTTACATTTGTATGATGTTGTATTACAACGTAACAAATACAACAGTGATTTAAAAATTCAGACAGTTTAATTTAGATTTGATTTCATATCTAAATTGGAAATAAACCATTAAATACTATAATATACTAGTCATTTTTTTTTATGGATATTAAAATATGTATCACATTGTATATGTTTGTATTGCTCATATTATTACATTAACATATTATAGTATAGATGCAAACATAGAGAGCTAGTGATACAATATGAAGATATTATCATAACAATATTATAGTAGTAATATAAATATTTTTTTGAACAATAAATAGGGTTTCTCTCTCAAAAAAAGTTAAAAGGTTAAATCTATTGCTTTTGTTGTGAAAAATACAAAATCGAACTTGAAGTGAAGGATCGTATTTGGTGAACCATATATGTGGATTTGTCTATAAGCGGAACCCAAGTAATTTGTGGGGTCGCTTTTCAAGCTAATTTGTGCCCTTTCTGTGAGTGTGGTTAGTTGTGGAGGAGTAGAAAATCTTTTAAGTAACAGTAATTTATCGTCTTTCAGCGAAATGGCAATTTACACATATACGGCAGTCGATCAATCAGTGTGTTGATATGTTGTGTGTGTTGTGTGGAAGGGGTTGCATACTTGCACTACAATATTTAATTGAATTAAAAATAAAATTACACATTTCTCAAAAGAAATTTAAGTATAAAAGTGCACAAATATAATTTATTATACAATAATATGGTAACATTGATTGATTATATTTTAAAAAGATCGTTACTTTAATAACATTTTACACATCAAATTAAAATATAATTTAATAAACTGAAAATTAAAATACTTTTAAACTGGTAATTTATTTAATATTATATATTATATTTATTTTTAAGTAAAAACAAAACTTAGAACTTAAAATGTATGTTTATAGCTTTAAAAATGTATTCATCAAAAATGTATATTATCGCTTGTTTTTGATTGAGCAACACAATCACTCACACAAACGAAAGATAACTTAGATAAGTAATTAATATTGTAATAATACACTTTTAAATATACTCTGTTATAATAGTATTACAATTTGTGTATGTCTAATTTTTTATAATATATTTTATTATAGGTACCTATATAAACTTATACAGTACAAATGTGGAGTTAATTTTACGTTTTTGAAAAAATCATTGTAAATACTTGATATTAAACCACATATTTTATAATATTTAGCTATGTTATGTATATAATTTTCTTAGCTAAGATAAAATAAAATACAATTTTTTTTCGATTGGGATGGTTGGAGTAGGTATTACCTAAAATTCAACTAAAACATACTATTACTCGATGGGAACACATAAAAAGTAACATCGTGTCATATAAGGTAATAAAATTGATTTTTTTTTATATATACATTTATAATAATACAATCTTTCTTTTCACCACAAACATCACTCTTATAATACCATTTTCCAATTAAAGACATTCAAAGTCTAAAGTCAATAATATATATATATATATATTGATATAATTTTTGTACATTTATATGATGTTGGTATATGGTAATTGGTATACATTTTCCCAGACGTAAGACTTAGATTCTTCTTCGAATGATAATATTTTATTTCCTCGTCTCGGTCTTTGAAGTATACTAAGCAGCAGTAAAAAAAAAAAAAACAATTGTGAGGCTTCGTCATATTAATTGGGTTTCAACTGTAGTAGAAGAGAAACTCTGATCAAAGGATATTTCATCTGCAAACAGTTCAAAAGAAAATTAATTAAGTTGCATAACTTTGCCACGAACTTTTAGAACTTTTACTAATCTCATTGGTACCTTTAAGTTAATAGCAACGGGCATACGGAAAACGGCCCTATCTTTATATTATATGCATACACTTTTATTTATACAGTTTAAGTAATGACATTAGAACTACTTTCAGTTGAAAAAACAATTGACTGATTTTAACAATTAACAACATTTACATAAACAATATAAATAGAATTCTACAAAATAAATAATATAAATAACATAACTCAAACAATTATTTACTCTTTAGTTTCTGAACAAAGTGAGGAATAAATTGGTTTAACAATGATGTTTATTTTTTGTATTATATTTTTTTAAAATTCTTTTTTGGGCAGAAGAAGTGTTTAAAAAGTTTCAATTAACACTTTATTAAAGATGAAATTAAGTCTTTCTTTATTTCCATGCTTTGTACAGGTTTTTTGATTTAACAAATAGTGTTTCTAATTGTTAAGAAAACTATTGATATTCATTGAAGAATTTTAAAGGAATTTCACCAACCACGATTTTAAATTGAACTTAAATTTAAGATAATTTTATTTGTATTAAATAATTTATCATTATAAATGATAAATGTGTGTAAGAAAAGCGTTTAAGAAAAATAGTGTCAAACATCCAATCGGCAATCACTATATGCTGGCTGAAATTTTTATTTAAAAATGTAAAAATGTCCATATTTATCACTTGTTAATTTACCATGTTATAACTATATTAAATTTTACCATCTTAAAGGATAGTGACATATTTTTTTTATAAAATAAGGCAACATTTTAATGATTCTTAATAAGTAGATTCTGTAATTTAAAATCCTAGTTAATACCAACTTAATGTCCTATATTTAATTATAAACATTAAATATTTTAAGATTTGATTAACTGTAAATATACACCTATTGTTATTAAATACAGTTATTTTGATATAATATATTATTATAATCATTTTTTTTTTATTTTAGTTACTAAACAAATAAATAATCTTTAAACATTTCATATCAGGTTTTTTTTCTTATTCTTTTTCCTTGGTTTAGATAGGTACTGTTGTATATATTTTTTTTCAGTCGATTACCCGCGTTCATAAAAACACAATTCCAATGTTACAAAAACAACAATAAAGGAAAAAATTATATTGCAACGTGATGTTCTTCCATAAAAAATCATAGCGTACATCATATAAGTTATATCTAAAAAATAATATATTTATCTTTTGTACACTCTTGCCCATCTGGTTATTTAGAAGAAATTTTGTATCGTATAATCTCATAACAGTCATTGTCATATCGTATAGTCATCGTATAGTTTAACTGGAAAAATATTATTGATATATATATAAGTACAATAATCGGAGCAACTTTAATCATAATATAATATGATATACTGATAGCCATATACTGCTACAGATAGTCGATAAAATCCTTGAAAACACAATAAAATAAAAAATAAAAATCATAATAGGATCAAGGCTCTTTTATATATAGACGTTTACACATGAATATAATATAAACTATATAATTTATTTCTACAAATATTAATGAGTGTATTATATATTTTTTAGAATTCATCTTGGTCCCTTAAATTAAACTAAATCTCTGTGTACCTACTTAAATCGATTGATATTATGAACGATGCATTGTACGTCATGGCATCATAACATAGAAATTTATTAGTTTATTATTATTATATTGTTTTTCCATACTCCTATGTCGGTTTTTATTAATATTCACAACTTGATTGCAGGATAGTCGGGTTAGGCAAGGCACTGGTGAGATTATGGTCATGATGGAAATTGTGCGATAAATAGGAATGATCTTTATATTGAATAATATATGCGTCTACATATTATTAGGGACAGAAGAAAGAACATTACTTAGTCATAAAATACCTGTTAGAAATGTTTTTAACCATGAAATTGGATCTCATTGTCATAAAATTATATAAATTAGTCTCATTTTTAACAAAAGTGTAAGGAAGGATGAACATTTTTTGTATAGGTAATATTAATTAAACTTGGTACTTTGTTCTATACCTATATTTTTCTGTAATTTTGTAATGAAAATAAAACTGATAGTATTCAGGATTATGTAGTATTATGTGAACACTATATAGTGTAGATCATCGTTTGCTAACTTATAAATAAAAACATAAATATAATTTGATTATATTTTATATTGTATTTATGTCAACAGACTTCACTCATAATACCATGATAATATTAATATAACGAGCTATCTGTATAATATACCTATTTCTTTAAAGATAATAAAAATAACAACAATAATAACAGTGAAAAAAGAATCATATACACAAGCGACCAATAAGACCTGTAGTTTTATGTTAATGTTGACGACTATGTAGGACTTTTTTCGCAAAACTTTGACGATCATCATGCGAATACGGGTCTTATGGAGGTCTGTGGGGAAATAGAGTCCTTTACGATACAGCCCAGCCATATATTGAACCCCGAGGACACTTCCGTTTCAATCTGGTATGTCCTATTGGCTATTACAGACGGTCCGGTTTGCTTTTAAAGCAGCCGTAATTGAAAAAGTATCGACCAAAGAAAATACTTATTGATAAATATAACACATAACATAT
This sequence comes from Acyrthosiphon pisum, assembly GCF_005508785.2. NCBI lineage: Eukaryota > Metazoa > Arthropoda > Insecta > Hemiptera > Aphididae > Acyrthosiphon > Acyrthosiphon pisum. The sequence goes on along the minus strand of NC_042496.1, from coordinate 13,162,236 downwards.
ATTACTTTTTAAAATAAAACAATATTTACAGATATTTGAAATTATTTTTTTATTTTCGACAACGCATAGAATCGTATTTTAGAAAAATCTTGATTTTAAAATGCGTGGATACTGATCAGTATATTTTATAATACTAAAATTCATTGTTAAATACTCTGAAAAAAATTGAAAAGATATGAATACAAATATGTAAATTCGTATTAATTGTATAGTACATTTATTTTGTCTTATATCATCAATATTCAATGTTATATAACTTTGAATTCTCAGCAAAACTAATAATTTATTGGTTTAGAACGATGTGTTTGAATTATGCATATGAATATTTGGTACTTACCAAGTTTTTTTATATGAATAATATAAAAGTTTAATTTAACTAAAACTGTTTGTCGAATATTTAGTTACCTAAGTTTATTATTTTCTAAAAATTAGCAAGAAAGATTCTAAGGTACTTATAAAGATTTTCAAAAAAATTACTGAACATAATATATTTTTTAATAAAATATCTAAACATTTTTTTTATCTAATTAAAACAAAATATAATAATCCTAGAGTTACATTAAAAATAAATAATTTGATTTTAGTTTCCTTTTTATAATATTTGTAATTTATGTTACTAATTATATTGATTATGAAAAGAGGTACATGGTAGGTAACTGCTCTACAGTAGACGTTGAGTAAGTCACTGTAATGTATGTCTTAGATTTGAATTAAAATGTCAAATCATTGCATACGAAAAACGATTCTGAGCAAAGACGTTAACGGTCTGTCAACATATATTAGGTACTAAGTATATTTTATGATATATTTAAATTGCTATTAAAGTTAGTTATTTAACTATTATGTAGTAATACAGTAGTTTGAATTAATATTCGCCGAACATATAGCATTTGAAAATGTCATTGTTAAATCAATACGTTCATCGCTCCATGTAGAATCTAAAACTACTATTACTATACTTAGCAGGTACCTACCTACTAACTACTATTTATAATCAATGAATAATGATAATACCGTAAAATTAGATACAAAGTTAATCATAGTCGAGTGTTTTTAAAATTGAAAGAAAATAATCATACGATTTAACTTTAATACTGATTTTCTATGTTTTTTGAAAATATTGTACGATGATGTTAATAGAATTTATATCTTAAGAGATGATCTGAACTCATTTATCATGGATATTTAACACATTTCTATTAATTATTTTAGTCAATAAATGTCCTAAGTTATCTTTAATAATTATTAAAAATTTAAATCCTTTTTATGATATTATATGCAATTTTAAATTTTAAAACGGTGGTATAAACATAATTATAGTACCGGACTAAATTCAATAATTGATCTGCGTTGTTTTATCAACTATACAGGTTTTATTTTTAATTGTAGCCTGTTGGTATAGCCATAAAAGAAAAAGTTTATTTTTTCATGACGTTGATCTAAAACATTTTTTTTTAACACTAGCAATAGGTATAAGAAGTATTAAAAACACATTAGACACAAATATATTTTTTTTATATTCATTATTAGGTATAGAACAACTTAGTTAATAATAATGAAAATGTATTCAAAATAATTCAAATTGCTAGCGACAAATGTGAATAAAAATGCACGAATACTTCTGGACGGACTAGTAACACTATATTGTCTTTAGTACCGTGTTTGCGTGCATCAGGTGAAATAGGAGAGAACACAATTAAAAATTTAATTATAAAACCTAGTTGGTATAACCAGCTCGGGAATTTTTTTTCATAACGTAAAAAGTTAAAACAAACCATTGTAACATGTTGAGTGTATACTGTATAGGAATGGGTTATCTTTAATGAGAAAAATATTTTAATTAATTTTTAACATTTTGGTTAGATAATCATATTTTCCTGTCCGATACGACATGTCAACAATGTCAATAATCAGTTTGTCGTTTTATTGACGTGTTATGTTTACCACATGCTACATTAAAAAAAATATATCCCTTACATATGTACGTATGTGACCCTATACAATAAATCACCCATATACGTCAACCAGTAAGTACATCCGAGAAACAACTTCCGGGTTACGCCTTTGATGGAGATGTATACAAAACGAGGGTGTGAATTAAACCATTATCGAATAATATATGCTCAATTATTTTCAGTTTCTGTGCGCATAATAATATGAACAACGCTAGACAATAATACAATAGAAAACGTTTTGATTTCTAATTTGTTTAATACTTGAATGCCTTCCAATATTTCTTATATGACATAGTTGAAACTTCCAGCTAGTATCTAGTCTAAAGTTATAGAGTGCTCCGGGTGCTGATGATATATTATATTACCTATATTACATTTTACAAGTATGTCATTCCAACATAGGTGGTTATTTTTTGATTAAAATGTTAAAAATAGATTTAAAAAATAAGGATTATCCCTTAGTTATAACATATAAGACATTCCAAGCACGGGAGATTATACCAAATGTCTATCAGCTATACAATACAGCTATAGATAATGTTTTATAGCAAACATAACCTTGTATGAAACTTCTCATATAAGTAATTTTATTTAAATTATTTTCAATTTCAGTTATAAAGAAATCAACTAAAGAAAAATGTAATGTATTTCAATTACACTTTAACCTTAAAAGTACCTATTGCAAAAAATGTTATTTCTATAGTTTTATTATTGTAGCCTCAAAAGTCATAAAAAATAATTAGTTCTTTAGTAGTTACACTTATGTTTATTTTATTTTATTTTATTTTGAAATTATGTGTAATATATTATATTTAGAATAGTTAAACAGTTTTTTTATCATCTATTATTAACGGGTACAATGTAACGGGTACAGTAACTCGTAATTTATGTAAGTTTCTAATTCTCTAACTTAGAACTTAGATTATGGTAGAAATATTTTTCGTAACCTTTACTTCATATTTGATACAAACAGATTTACTTTATAGGTTCATAAAAAAATAAAGAATTTTTAACATAAATATGTTTTTGGGCCAAGTACAGATATTTTTATTTTCTAACTGATTTTGCGTAACACTTTATTTATCACAATAGAAACGAATAAAATGTAAAAATTACCTAATTCCCACTAGGTATATAATATACGATTAATGGTTCCTACGTATTAATACATATTTATGATTCATACATTTTCTTTGAATTATAAAATATCGAATAGCGTGATACGTTTAGGTAATTATGTCACACGATGACCACACCTGATTTAACATTTTTTTTTATCAGCACATTAAAAAAATATAATTTGGATTTTTAAATCACAAATTTTCCACATAAATATTGAAATTAATTGTAATTTTAGAATTCTAACAAATCAAATAATAAAAATATTTTTTTACAATGTATTAACATACCAAGAAATATTGCTTTTTTATTTTCTGGCTAACAATAAAATAATTTAATGGAAATTTACATAAAATATATACAATATTATAATGTTATGCGAATAGTTTATGAAGTTGTATCTTATAATTCAAGCATTATTGTCACGAGAGAGCATAGGTAGGTACAACAGTACATTTAACTTTTCGATATATTTGTTTTTGATTTCTGTGGGCTAATTAAATAGTTTTGCACAATATTTTACGACTATAAACTATAAAGTTAGTGTCAGCTAACTTCGCAACAACTGTTGTGGATTATATTTTAAATAGTATACTTTACACATTGTTAATTCAAGTTTTAAAACGCTGATAGGCAATATCAAAAATATGTACCTACTTGCCGTGTTATATTTTATTCTTATGCTGTCTATAATTACCTATCATCCAACCACAACAACCGTAATGATATATTTTTTTTTCATGAAAACATTAAATTGAGTGTTGAATAAACAGAAAGGCGAAAGCGCGGTTTGGGAACAGTGGTACATTATTAAGCTCTCTATACCTAGCAGTATAGTCTTATTAGTCCATGACCAATGGTATAACTGATAAGGTGATAACGACTAAAAACAATCTGCTGCAAAGTTATATCAATTTCTATAACCGTCTGTGCATTTTCCACGATCGTATATGTAATAATATGTAAGAATACTGTTTTGCTCATTAAAAACTTTTGGTAATCAACTATTTAAAAACATACGTTAGAATGTAATACATATTATATAATATATATTAGAATTAGAATGGGAGCACTTCAAAGAAGAGTTGAGTTTTGAACGCGTACATAATATTATTTAATATGTTATAAGTGTAATGTATATATTTTTATACTTAGGTAAGATGTTTACCGTTTAATTAACTGTTTATGAATTACTGTGATTATATGAAATTCCTATTTTGCGTGCCTTAAACTTTGATATGATAGTGTTACTGTATTCCTGTGTATACATTTTAAATGAAAGTTATTGAACAAAACGTAGAAATGTCATTGAGAGAAAACAAGTTCATGTACGTATACAGATTTGAGATTTTTATACTGTATTATAATATACCAAATATATTATTGCTAGTTCAGTTTATTTTTTTAATAACGAATTTGGATTAAAGCAGCTTTTATACAATTTTAGCAATATTATAATATGATTATAATAAAAATAATATTGATTTTAATTTTAATTTTTTGATAATACCTACTTGTGTAAAATAAATACCCCATAAATGTCAAGCACAACAAAATCAGAGATTGTCGTATATAATATAATTAAGATGGTCTATGCGAAAAAATCATTATAATGTTGCTAATTTTTGTTTAAAACATAAATGCTGTTGAATATTACTGAGATATTAATAATTAATTAATTTATTGAATAAATATTGAAATATTGGATGTAAAACTTATTTATAGTTTTTTTTTTACACAATACAATCCATAAACATTGTCACTAAATTCACTTCATACAACAAAAGAAAACTCAATTTATCAATCACTCATTTCACTTTTATAATGCAACTTTTCTTCAATGGATCTACAATAATGTCTATGTGTACCGTAAAATATCCTTGATTCACAGCACAAAAGGTACCTACTCGGTGACGTGGCGCTTGGAATGGAATTGTTAAAAATATATGAGTAACACATGGGGTGAGGGAGAAATACTTTATAGTATAACAACGTGTTTTGCTCTGGTTTTGATTAAAATACGAAGAAAACGTCTTCTGGGAATACCTTTTGCGTATCTTACTTTTTACATTTATTTTGATTATATCTATATGTATGTTTATATGTATACATATTTATTACTATATGTTTACCTGAAGTGTAAAAAAAAGATTTGAAAAAAATCAGCCCTTGTGTAATATTACATAATTGGTAGTAGATTTTTCTAAAACAGCGAAAAAATTAAATAATTATTATTGGTTTATTTTTTTAAATTTAAGTATCTATATACTACGATACTAATGATTTAAAGTTACAACTTGTGATACTTTAATTATAATGTGATTCGTTTTTTACATTCGACCTCTTTAAATTAGTTTAAGTATAACGTATGGTTAAGACTTTTAAAACGTACTCGTATCGTTTTACTTTATTCTTTAAATTTTAAATTCTTGTGAAATTATTGGTCATATCATTATATTATTACAATACTTATGTGCATTATCTATAAATATAAATAAACAAAATAAAAATGGTTATTTTTAATGTACCTACTGTCTTGAATAATTAACAATTGCATTGAATAAACGTATTTATCTATGTGAATAAATATTTTTTATTTTTCTAAAAAAAATCCAAACTAATACTATAGTATGAAACAATATGAAATAAAAATTTTTCGTCGGTTTAAATTTTCTAAATATCCTGAATTATAATTTTAAAAGTTTTCCAAAGATATTTAGGCCTATAATTTTCACTCATTATATTTACCTAAAACCGTAAAAGTGTTATCAGTAGATGGTTTTAATTCAAATTTATTCAATAAATAACCGTTCTGTTAATTTTACTGACGTTTATTTATTTTAATAGGTACCTTAATTTATAAGAGTTTTGTAAATCAATTAAACAACAATTATTTTTATTGTAGTATTGTAATATTTTTTAAGTATACCTTCTCTGAATACTACAAAATTGAACACATTTATCTGATGTTTGGTGCCTTTGCTCAAATGTACCATACTTCATGTGACAAGTGACAACATGTCCTTTAAATTTTTAAATTTTATTAATACCAATGACTAGAGTAATTTATAAATATGGAATAAGTAGAAAGTATTCTTAACTCGTATTTAACAAATTTAAACTGATGAGAAAATTCCTATCAAAAAATGTATGTTTGTTCTTGTCGTTATATCCTGTGAATTTGATATGGTTCTTATAAAATGTAGTCTTGTGTAAAATATTTTCTTACATGACGTACGGATATAATGGTAACAAAAGCTCCCTTTCTTTTGTTACATTTGCGCTCAACGACCTCTTGGGGGCTGTCTAGAATGCAATCTGTAACCGAAAAGACACCAAAGTGAAAAGATGCCGTGGACCTATTACAGTATAGAAAGGGTAATATAGAAAATATGATCATATTTACCTGTGTTTGTATTGTTATATAACCTTTGACCATCATGATCTTCGAACAGTAGTCATGGTGATATTGATTCACTTCTGAATGCCTATATGACAAATATAAGCGGCTTTTTGTACGAAATATACAATTCATGTCTTCATATATTTTTGACACATACCTGGTATTGATAGTGAACATAATAATATACCAGTGTTTTTGTCAATAAGTGGGTCAGTTTTATTCCTTTGGGGACATTGAATACGAAAAGCAGGGATATTTTCAATTATTCACGACACTGTAGCACTGAGAAATGACAGTAAAAATACCTAGTAAATGATAAATTTACTATTGCAATTATTGTTATTATTTTTTTTTTTTAGGTTTATTTTAACCTGCGCAAGCCATGTTCAGATGTTTTCTGATATGCGGATTTCCTTCATCGTATACTGTCAGGCCTAGACAATATGACGGATGTGCTTTCCAACGACAATTCTTATCGATGCGATAAAACTAATTGTTTTGTGTACCAAAAATGATCGTGTGGACAGGTTTGCGATATACAATGCAGTGGTTTGTGGTTCTTGTGTTGTTGCTTGCGTACCGGTTGGAACCTGCCAGTTCATTCAGTTACCGTAAGTGATTCATATTGTTATTATAATATGAAAATAAAAAATAAAACACATTTATCACAATTTTCTAAATTTGAGTTTTACAACAACTTAACCAAGTATCATATACGAAACACTAAACAATTTTGAATACTCATTCTTTAAAAATATTAAATTGGGGTAAAAATACTATAAAAAATAAAACACACATCATTGTAAAATCAATACACCAATAGCTCCTCTCAGAATCTTATAGCAAACAAATTTGTACAAATTTCACTAGAATAATAAAATTTATTTTACTATATTTATTATTTTAATCATTTTTTATTGATCTGAATTCAAGCAATTTAGTTCAGTTAATATTTATCGTGGTAACTATTTATAAATTCAGGTGATGAAAAGTCAATACAATTAGTTGATAAATTGTATTCTCGTCTTAACCGAATCATTATATCAATTAATTAATACGTTATACCATAATATAGTTTTTGATTATATTTTATTTTATTTATGTATAAAGAAATAAACAAAACAATATTTGTCTTAATGTAAATATAATAATAAGTAATACCTATTTATAATGTACTATCATATAGTTAAGAACACCATGGGCAATAATATTAATATTCATTACACATAACTCATCAATTTAATATTGATCAAGTATAAGAATTGATGAAATAAACATACTATGGTGTAGATTTCAAGTATCTACAGTTATTTGTTTTCGAATTACAACAAAATAAGAACATCGCTACATGAGAAATCGAGTTTTGTAGCTATAGTTACTTCAAACGCTCATAAATATTTAATTTGACATTTGGGTGGATATTTTCTTTTTTTAAGGTAAAAAAATTTATGAGGAATCTTGTATTAAATTTGGAAATCTTAGATTTAAAAAGATTTTTTTTGTGATTTTCTAACTCAAAATGATTTGAACATTTTCGTGCTTTTTACTTATTTTGTCAAAATTTAAACTATAGTTGCCTATAGAAACTGTGACTTTGTATTTTTAATATTTTTTTAACTGCCATTGTAACAGTATATTATAATATAATATAATAGGAGCTTATAGGCCTTTTATTCAATTTTGCGGAATTTTGGCCTTATGAATAAATTTGTACTGACATTTATAAAAAAATTCCGTAAATAGTTCAAAAAAAGTCAAAATATTTTGAAAATTTTATGGTATTTATAAATTGCTAATATAAATATTCAGTGAAAATGTCGTGTATTTACGGTAATTTGTTTTAGAATCACACCGAAAACCCAAGTCCGAAATCGATTTTGTTGAAAACTGATCTTGCGTAAAAATTCGCGTTTTTGCTTAATTTTTTTTTGTGCTTTTGGGAATTTTATATTTTGACCTACTAGATTCACTTTTCCATCGAAGAAGATACTGAAGTTGAAAATAGAAGCATTTTTTTGACTACTTATCGTGTACACAAACATATAAAAAAACACACTTCATTGTAAAAACGCTTCATCGTTTCACTCAGAATCTAAAAGACATCAAAACATTTATTTACAAATTTAATTGTATGCATTACAATATAAGTAAAACTATAAAAGCTAAAAGTTTTCGATTGATCTTTATTTCGCCTTGATGACTTGGCCATTATCACATAAATTGACTTGGCCATAAATTTGCATTTATTGTAATTATACATGTTCAATGTTCATATTGTAAACATGTTGTACCGAAAGCGTTATACTTGTATATTATGTTTACTTATTCATAGTTTTCTGTTGTAATTGATTGAAATTTGAATGCTGCGGGAAATTATTCAAATTTTAAACAACCATAAAAATAAATTAAAGAGTTAATTTCAATGTATTTAAAAATAATTGTTTTAATAATACAAAGAAATTGTAAGAATTTTAAATTTCATAAATTAAAACTTAACATTTGAGATTATATTAGTTTTGATTATAATGTGTCGAATCAATATATTTTTTGTAATTATAATGCTCACAAGAAAACTATGTTTAAGAACGTACTTCATAACATAATTAGTAATCATTGATTACATAATTGTACTATTAATACAATTAAAAATATTGATTTAAAAAAGCTTCAGTAGTAGTCAAGGGCTCTAAAATAGTTGACATTTAAAAAAAAAAAAATTATTCGATATTATTCTGGAATAAATATCAAGTAAAAATTTTAAGTTGTAAAATTATGCAAAAAGTTTTCTACCCGGTGGAAATCGAACGAACTCGGCACTCCCGCTGGATTTCCCGTATGATTGCTGTTTATTGCAATTTTCTGGAAAAGTATTGAAAATTCTAAAAATGACCTCTATAAAGTATACCATCTGTGTCCAATTTTCGATTTGTTTTAGAAAGGTACCTCGTACCTGATATGAAACTTTTTGATAAAAAAAAAAAATACATATAAAACCTATCATATCAAACATATCATTGAAAAACCAATTATACTGTTTTTAAAACTAAAAAAATACACATGCATATCAAACTCGACGTACAGAGTATATACTCTCGGTATTTATGTATTCATATACAATTTATAAAAACTAATGATTTCCAAAAAAAAAGTTTATCACCATTATTATAATGTGCATACTGTATAATATAATATATGCATAATAGGTATATATAATATATATCAAAAATATAATAACAATCGTAAATAAACGTTATAATATTCCAGATGATTAGATTTGCGTGTTTTGAGTTCAGGTACGTCATTGTACATGCAAAAGTATGTGAAGGTATGGTATGTTTTCTAAAATTAAAAAAAAAAAATACTACTGAAACACGCAATGGAACAATAAAAACGTATTAGCATGCGAAATTTGATCTGACGTCGTATTCCATTAACCTGTCTATGAAAACACGAGAATCTCTTAATATACTCGAATGTATAAATGTATTAATATAAATGTTACTGTTTGTAATTTATATATTCATTTAATATAAGACGTGTCAGTCATGTTTATTACGTATGCGTGCGTATTGATATACAAGTTGTCACACAAAACGTCTACTTGGAATAATTAGAAAACAAACGATTTTAAATAAACATTTATTGGTAGAGTATTTCGGAAAAATCTTGACCTATTATATCGATAAATTATTTTTAAAAATTAGATCATCTTAATACCTTATAATATAACATTGTTACAATATGACCGCGTACAATTTGATTTTAAGCAAGCCGCATCATTGATTATTTTTGGATGTTTCGAACTAAAGTTGATGGTTATTGTTAAACAATTTGAATATGTACATAGGTAATAATTAACAATCCATAAAATAATTAATACCCGATGATTTAAATCTATCATTATTTTCGTGTAGGTCATTATTTGCTTCCATATAATATAGGATATTATGTTATAATTGATCAAATGTTATCAAAAAAGCGTTCACAAAATTAAAAAAAAAATTTTTTTCGTTGTTTTTAAAATGGAAGCGGCGTACACACTGTATACAAAATGAAATTTTGAATTATAAAACTAAATTATTTTGAAAATCAAACAAAATCATACATTTTAATATAAGTACTATTAAAGTACAACTGTGCAAATCATGATTCGTGATTTCTAGTAATATAATACAATATTATATACCAAAATATTTTTTTAATGTCTATAATTAAACAGGATAAGCTCAGCGGGGGCATCCCAGCTGGTGTTACTGTTCAGACTGTCGGATACAAATTGTTTTACTTATACGGATACGACCTAATAGTGTTCACTATAATAAAGTCAAAATTAAAGCGTTAAAACGTTACGTACCTACCTGTTATAGTACAACCTGGTTACAATACTATAATCATACACACGAATGGCATGAAATATTATGGAATAGAACAGGTGTATTATGTCGTATAAATTATTTCGATAAATAGTATAATATAATATACTTATAAATATACTCATATAGGTATTAATATACTCATAAATAGTATAATATGATATAAATTTACGCTCGACACGTGTCGTTCTACTGCGTTCTAGGTGCACCATTGCACAACTGCATATCCGAGTATTATATGTAATATGGCGTGTAGGTGCAGTGTTGCTTGGGCGGCACGGTGGCGGGACAAATGGATTTTGAACCGGGTGAAATATAAGGAGAAAGAAAATATTATTGTAGGGACCCCGCCCCGTCTCCCTTATCGATTGCCTATTTTACCGCCTTAAACACTTCTCTGAATTTGACAGCGAGACCGCCGCGGACGCCCGTTCGTATATTTACAGCTCTTGTCGAATCCAACAGTTTCGCTCCCTCCCCTACCTACATGCCACACTACCACCAAACACTCTCGTCGACGTTTTCCATTCCATTCCGGTCTATCCGTGCCACACTGCCTATTATATAAACCTTCTTCTACGGCAACATTTTGTTGTTGTTGTTGGTCGTTGTTGCTGTTTTTTTTTCTCTCTTCCATCCGGCAGACGTCGAAGGGCGTTTTGAAAAATCGTTCACGGCATGGATAGAATTTTCTCACTCCCTCTCTCTTTTACTGTCTGACTCTCTTTCTCTCTTTCTCTCTTCCTCTCTCTCGTTCTAGACGTTTCGAATTGGTCGTGTTCTTTACTCCATTTATTTTCTCTCTGACTAAATCTTCTACGCGCGCGCACACTCCTCTGCCGCCTCACCTTCAATAACACCACCAACAACGACGACGACGACATATGTGCGTGTCGTGCTTTCGTCCCGCCATCCTCGCCGGTGAAAAGCCTTTAGACGAAAGCCTCTATATTATACCAATATTATATACCACTGAACGTTTCAAACGAAATTTAATCTATGTGATGTTGTTTACACCTTACTACTGCAGTTGTAGTACTCTGAACTGGAATCCTCGTTTTATTTTTAGCTGTATTTCGTATTGCGAATACTTATCTAAATCACAGCTCTTGTAATATGATGATGTTATATAGGTATTCACAGTAATAATTCATAACGGCATTCTTTAAAAATTCAGTCATGTGAAATTAATTATAAAGATTCATTGATATTACTGTACAATAGAAGCATTTCTTTTATTTTATCTCATAAGCTTCAACTACAGTGGACTTATTAACTATATTAATTACTATTTAAATTAATTTTTATACTATATACATATTTGGGTTTTTTTACAATGGATGCTCTTATTATTCATATGAATTAAGATTAACCAGCTTATTTTAAATATATTATATATATATTGTTTTGTAAACCAACTTATATTGTATGGTTTTACTTTATAGATTAATTTAATTTATATCAAAAAACATAATCTAAAAATATATAAAAGAAAATTTCATTTTAAATAAATATTGCTAATTTTAAATTCTAAAAATATAATATAGTACTATCATTAGTATACATTATAGTATGTAGGTAATGTATTGAACATAATATCAGACTTATTAAAAATATATAACTATAACTATAATATATATATGCAGTAAATACGTCATATTAAAAACATGCATGATTCGAACTAGTATTTTACAATATTATTTTTATCAATATTATGAATTAAAACACTATGATATTTACAGATAAACTATTAATTTCAAACTGTATTAATTTATTATTCGATAAATTATTTATGTTTTGAATATTTAAAAAAAGTTTTTATATAAATATAATTTGTAATATCTACGCTCTTATCTAGTTTTATATAATTTTGGGTATTCGATAAACGTAGGTATATTATCTATAGTGTAATCGATTTTGGCACGTGCGTGTCTGCCATCAGAGTGGCGTAGCACACTGCACACCTGTTCGCCATTTTTGTTTTCCTCACCTCGCAGTACAACTGTTATCGTGAACAATGGTATTAACCCTCTGGCTGCCAAACGTTAAACCAAGGTTTCTGACACTGTTGTTTATAATATATTATAAGTATCACGGAAGAGATGTTATCGAAATAGACTTCTCAAAGCCCCAGCCATCATTCGGAATGACATCAGCTGTGACATCGATCGATGGTCGAGAGACACTACGGTTACCGAACGATGGATATACAATAATGATGATTGTGTTTAGGAGATTTCAGTCTGATTGCGCCGTTTGTCCATAGTAAAGCCTTTCAGTAATTAAATATTGGTCCACGCGCGAGTAAACCCTCCGAAAATAATCCCTTCCACCGCACTTTATCATCCCCTTGACTCGTCGTTGTGTTGTTGTAATAGTAGTAGTATTAGTAGTAGTAGAGTAGGCCTGTACTTCCAGTATAATTGCATCTCAACGGTCAAATGTAATTACTGTTTCCGGAGTGAGTTGAGTAGGTATCTTTAGATTTCAACACACCGTCACTGGCTTTTCAACGCTTGTGCCATCGGCTACAGGATAAATCAGTAAAAGCAGAAAAAACTCCTTAAAAATCTCATAAACAAAAAAAATAAATAGTCGGAAAGGCTTTTAAATTTTTTTTCTATTATATTTCCATTTTGCTCGATAATATAATATATAAATCCAGCGACCCTCTCTGCTTTCTATTCCTTTTGTGTCACTAATCATTATTGCTCGACTGTTTCCGGAGGACATTAAAAATAAAAGAATTCCACTCGGTGAACTTTTCAAAAAGTCTCCTCCCACAAAAGCCTAGAGTTTTTAACGACGTGTATATACGAGCGCAAACAGTTTCCGGAGCACTGGGAATTAAATTATACACGGCGTTGCTGCGTGGTATTAAACGCCCTGGGTAACCTAGAAAATAACGTTTTTATTCGACGGCAAGGCATTTGGTTAATCCTATCCACCGGGGGAGTCCCGAGAAAAAAATATAAATATATATAAATAGATGTATAATATGCTCGAGTGTCGGAAAAAATGCTCATTATACAGGGCCTATCCTCAACGAACTGTTTGGTGAGACTTTACACGGATAGACCTTTGGACAACGGCCAACTTTTACCGCGCGTTCCGTTAAGTTCGCACATTTTGCGTGCCTGGTGATAAACGGAAAATTTATTTGGTGAAGTTTAGAGTGTAAAAAAGAAAAATAATAATAATAAAACCGGGAGATTTTTTTAGGGAAAAAGGATTGAATAACGGCTTTCAAAATTGTTGCCTGTATTTATCGCCATAAACTTCAGCCATTCTTTATACATATTTTATAATGAAACCACGGTGTCCTGCTACTGCTGCAACTATACGAGTGACTTCTTTTCGCTGGGTAGGTTATATTAATTTTTGTTTGCGTTATTAAAGTCGTTTGCTCAGGTATTTTGAATGGATAAAATACATAATAATAGTGGTGTGCTATACGGCTCTTTTATAATGGTATAAAATAATAATGGTGGACATTTCGAGTGACGACCGGGAATAATCATAAAAAAATGGACCAAACAAACATTAATTAGCGGGGTTTTGAGGTCCAGTCCTAAATGTCATTAAAATATGCACCAAGTATGCGCTTGAAATGAACCCCATTAAATATATATATTTACTGTTAATTAATCCCATAATAATATACACAGTGACGTATGATATTATTGAAATAAATATAAATATATTAAAAAAATTGTATTCTATAGAAATCCAAAATGATGCATGTGTAACTATCATGTATAACTATATAAGGTATAAGTACTTTAGTATATTATCGTAGTATACGAAATCATAATATTATAAAATGCGGCCTACAATAATTTTATATTACTTTTATTTCATAATCAATATTATATATAATATAGCAACATGAATTATTACAATAAATAATAATATTAATTTCAAAAAAGGTATACCCACTAGGTATAGTATGATCATTGTTTATTGTGTTTAGTAAATAGGTACATAATTGATTATATTATTGATAATTTTAAAAATAATAATAGGTAATATTATATTCATTGGCACACTGTTTACTATTGCAATCATATCGATTATTTTAGATGATATATCACTAATTATATCACTAATTTATTTGAAAATTATAAATGTTTTTTGAAATTTGATATCTTTAAATTTTTTTACACATAGGTATTAACGTATCAATTTTCGAATCTATTAGACAGAGCTGAATATTTCATAATATAATAGTAAGAACAACTGTTCAGACGATATTAGATCTTTTTTTTTTATAAAAATTAAAAGTCTTTTGCGCCAGGTTATGAAAATGAACAATATACGAGGGGGGGGGGGGTTACCAATTATAATCAGAAATTGACGGTGGTTTCACCAATAACCATAAGACTTATAAAAAACAAGGGCAATAAGTATAATATTATAGAATTGCATTTATTACTCAAAAATAAAATGTCTATGAAAGACTAACGTAAATACTTTTTAAAATAATGAGTGTTAATTGTTGTTAAACATGTCACCTGTACATGTATATTATGATATTATATTGTATACCTAATATATTATTAATTATTTGATAGTGGAATAATTTTAGTGGACTGTGTACACAATATTCATGACGAGATTTGACATTTTTAAACATTATTTGAACGTAAAGTATCAAATTTTATAATTTTCAGTTTCGTATATTATGATATCCTACGATTGTTTACAATTATTCTTGACCTTTTTAATCGCACACAACCGAGCCTTATTGTTGGGTTCTCTTTGTCACCATTTACGCAAAACCCTTACTATACTTTTATTATCATACCTCAAAACTCTTGTCGTCTTTCTACATATTCATTACCCGTAACGACCTGTGCCATTTCAGAGAGCTTTTATACGTACTTTAGAATGTATATTACTTAAGTCATTTACTTCCACCAGAATATTTGCATTGAATCTTTCATGTATGGCTTACATGCTCAATTTTTATTTTTATTTTATAAATGAAGAATACCTATTTAAATAAATCTGCAGATGTAAAACACACTATACCTAGTTGTATAATTTTGTATACTATGCTATATATATATGTATTAAATATACGTTAAAATTTCTGAATTATAGTTCACAACAAAAACTGTAACTGAAAACGTACACAGTAAATTTCCTAACCAACTTATACAATAATTATCCCTATATTATTAAAAGGTTCAAAGAAGTATGATATTCTGTTATTTAATTCATTTTAGTTTTCACTATAAATTACATTTTGTTGCTATCTTATTTTAAGGCCAATATATTTGTGTATCGTATTCAGTGTATACGACAAAATGTATAGAGACACAGATTTTTTTATTCATTAGTATTACTTAAATAGGCCTTTAATTATCTATTATATATATGTAATATATATAATACAATGTTTATAAACCATTATACAGAAAACGCGTTTACTCGTATTACAATTTAAATACAAGTTTGAAGTTGTACAAAATATTAATCTACAGTGAGTAAATCATATTTAAAATAATATTATACAGGCGTAATAATTGTCTTTGACCACTGTTTCTGTTTATAGCATATAAATTCATTTTATATTGTAATCTTATTATTTATGACACTTGTGTATTTTTTATTTAATTTTGTGACTGTTTGATTACTGATGTAATCATGTGTTTGAAATAAATTGTTTCTTTCTATCTTGTTTATGATACTCTAATACATTCTGGTTTTGTATCGGGAGAAATTCATAATTGTAAATATCAAGAATGTGATTTTCGTGATGAGTTTTCCAATTGAATGCATTTCCAACATAACGATATAAAAACATTCCTTACCCTTCATATATAATAATATATATACTTACAATAAAATACACACAGTGTAGAAAAACAAATTTATTAAAAATACTTCCTGTTTTAATAACATATATTTTTGCACTTGAATTCATTGAAATAATTTTTTTAATAGTTTTTTTTTTTGGTTCGTACGATTTTTGATTGTTTATATTATGTATAGGTATATCCTGCACTTACTCATGTTTTTTTTATATTGGTACATAGTTTTGATTTCGTTGCTACTATTCATACCTAGACGGAAAATATCGGCGTTTTTCATACACACATATAAAATATGAATAATTTATATTGTAGGTTTTATTTTATTTTATAAATATTCGTTTGTATTTATGAGAATAAGTATGTTACTTTCAACACTCGGCATAAAAGTCTGTGTAGAATTATTTAATAGGAACTAGGTCAAACATTGTATATTTTATGCATATAATTACGAATATGAAATGTATATTGCATGTATATTGTATATAATATTCTAGATATGTATGTATTGTATTTTATATATATATATACGTAGTCCGTATTTACTTAAATAAAAGTATTGCTATCAATTTGTCAAAAACTTTTTTTTTATTTTAACAAAAATAATTATTGCACATTTTCCAAAGTAATGTATGATTCTTCTTTATAAGTGATAATTTGTCTTATTATGAAATCACAAAAAATAAATATACCCATTAATGACAATAGCTTTATAGCTGGGTATTATTACCTACCTAAATAGATTTCCCATTTTAACATTATTTTTCCATGCCATGTTACTAATGGGGGTATTAAGAATAATAATAGTTTTAATTAATTATCAAATTATATTTCTTGATTTTTTTCCCAATAGATTTCAATATTTAATCAATATCTACTGATGTATCGACCTATTTGTTTAGGTGTATTCCATGGCGTTATCTACAAAGCCAATCCAACGAATGGCTTTTGAATTATTCCTGTGTTTCTCCTAATGGAATGGGAGGGGTCTGATAAATTACTAATTACTAGTTCTGTTAGTAGTAGTAGTTAGATGGTACATAATATACTACATAGGAGAAATCGCACTCCAAGGGAAACCATTTGAATGTGAAGTCTGCCGTAAATCAGTTTTTCCGGTATATTTTTCTTGGAATAATGCATTTTTGAAAATGTAAACGATTGTTCTCATTTTGTTTCATTCATATAGTCCTTGAGATGAAAAAAAAAAAAATACTAAAGAGACGCAAAACAGTAGTACACGTTGAAGTCCCTGAAGACTTAACGACTTATATACCTAACATTTTATAAAAATTAATGTGTGATATTATGCTGGAATATTTTTTAACAAGAAGATGCATACTCCCTTCTCCCAATTTAAACACAGAATATAAGTAACTAAATGCATTTAATATATTATTAATTGTTTTTACTATGCTAATGTTTATACTATTCACAATAGCATAAATGCATAATAGGTATGATATGAACTTATATATAATATTTAATACTGCCAACAATATAATTAGCATTACAATATGTCTAACGTATTCTATAAATATTTTTTTCTTATTTTTTAAATATCAGTTTCTCAAAAATGATCTCCAGTTATCCGAAATAATATAATACAATTATAAAACGTGCTATTAGAGCAAGTGATCAGATCTAAATACGTCGTGGTCTTTATCGTCATTTTGTACGTGGCCCACAGTAAATATTTACGTGTTAAGTCAAAACACGCACGCACACATAATATGATCGAGCAAATTATTCATTTTTACTGTGTGATTATAAGGGTGTGGTATTTTTTTTTGTATACTTATATCATTTATTATAAAACCAATTTTTAAAAATAATATATTTTGATATAAGTACTTATATGGGTTATTGATTCATGGGTTATTACTTATTACTTATTATTAATAAACACATTTGAATAGAAATTAAATTGCAGTATAGTTCACCCGTTTATTAAATATTATTATTTATTATATATAGGTAATAATAGTAAAATTGCTCAATTCAATTTTTCTGTAGAGTTAGAAAAATATTATAAATGTATAAATAATAAATTATTGTGTGATTTTAAAAATAGAGCTTCGAATGAGTATAGCTGATTAAAATGTAATTAATTTATTACTATTATTATTCTTAACAATTTCTTAAAATATACAATCTGTAAATCTATTTACAACATGCATAATCTTTTATTAGAATTTAAATTTTAAAGTTTAAAAGAGTTGTTGGAAAAAAATGATCATCCACTACGTTGCTCATCAAAACTTTATAATTCTTCATATAACTAATTATTAATTAACTTATAGTTCAAAATTCAATTTTTACTTATTGGAATTCTCAGAAAACTATTCTGATTCAGAATATGAACTTAAAGTTTATGCTGTTAAAAAAGTAAGATATTATAACAATAAAATTGTATTCTTTATATCAATTCAAATTATATATAAAAAAAAAATATTTCATAAAAGTTAATACTTATTATGATATTGAGAGTTTACCATTAAAATAATCTTCCTGTATAACCAATATTTATGTATGAGAGTTTTCCAAATACTATTCTGCTCCAAGAAATAATTTTGATTAGGTTAATTTAGTCTTAATAAGGATTGCTATTTAAAAGAAAAATATGGAATCTCAAAAATACTTTTGAACATTTTCTTTTACAAAAATGTAATTTAAAAATAAGTATTCTTCCACAAATATTATATAGATTAATATATTTTTAAAATTTTAAAACAAAAGTTGTTTGTGAATATAAGTTTCAAGTTAAAAAAGTATGTTGTTTATATATATCAGCTACACACACACTAACACACCATAAATCTTGTTGAATTGCCTGTGTTACGTGAGAGCATCGCAAAAACAGAGATTATATAACGTCATTACGTCGCCTTTTCTAAACGGTTTTCCGTGTTTTCTCGCCACTCAACGATAATTTTCAGGGGGGGGGGGGATGCACGCGCGTAAGGCGTCAGCGATGACGGCGGCTACAACAATGTTTATAATATATTTACCGTATCAGTTGACTCACTATAATACTGACTACCCGAAGACAAACCTAATAATAATAATACTATATTTGTTATAATTTTATCAGTTCTAGCGTGACCGACGTGCATTTTTCTTAAACCTTATCGTTAAACCTACCTTGGAGACATAATATTATAATGAGTCGTGGCTCGTGATCCACATAGAAATACACACATTTTTCATTAATAAACATCAGCTGTTGTTGCCATTACCTTATTATTTATTTATTCGTGCTATATTTATGATTATGAGTATGATAAAACGTCTTTGTTTAAATGAATTGAGTATATTTTAGAATATGACAATGTTAATGATGTAGACAGTTCTGGTCCTAGATATGGGGAGGTTTAATTTAATTTAGTTTGGATTTTTGGCTTCTCCATTTTATGTTTATTATTATTTATATTTTTTTTTGTTCAACTTAAATTACTATACCTATATTAAGTTGTAATATCTAGGAATGATCTGGCAAGTTTACAGTCTTCATAGTTCAATAATTATAACATTTTATCACACACATCGTTGTTATTTACTGTCTTACTACATAACATTTTACTATAACAGCTACTATATACGATATACTATATAATATATTACGATAAGAATTCATAATTTAATGTATAGAAACGTAGATGATCATTATCCGCACGTTCTGGATTAGCAAAACTCCATTCAGACTAAATTTCCCGCATATTTTGTACGATGAAAATATGTAATACCTAAGAGACTTATTTTATATTTAAAATGCAAGTTTATGGCTGTTCGCCAACACCACCGATGTTTCGCCTGATGACACCAGTTCAGAGTCCTTATATTCAGTGTAATACACAAAGTACCGCAGAACCTTGCGCACTTACTTATATTATAATCCCAATGTTTTCGTTATCGCTCGTCTAGACCTTAGAGTCTAGAGCACCGTCTTCTACCAAATATGTGGGAAACCTCCGGTTTTAGTGGCTGCCCTGCGGGATCAAAAGTAAACGGGCCAAGAAAAAAAAACCCACATCAAAGTATTGTAATATGCAATATATGCGTATATCCAACGCCGTACCGTTATGGACACTCGGGGTTTTCAAACACAATAAGCAATATGGCGGTAGTATGCTGAAATCACGAGGGCGCCGTTATGGACGAATATAATGTTAATACAACATGTTTTATATGCATTCGTGTACATTATGTGAACCTATTCTGCACTCTAGACCCTTTCAAACGCTCCTGATTGCCACTATATACCGAGGAACAGTAGGTATGGCCATTATACAGTGCCAACGAATAACAATATTGCGGTAGAAAATTACAGACAGAAATGTATAATCTTATTTTTTACGGTGGTTCTGGTCATCAAGCGATTCTGGTTTAAATGCATTACGCGCGTAAATTGTCAGTGACAAGTCGTCAAGTGGCGGCTCTAGGGTTTGATTTTTTTTGGCGGGGGGGGGGGGGTATAAAAATCACACATTTTTCTTTTACATTCGAAATAGGTATATTCAAATAATTCAAAATCATATAACTCACTTTTATTTAGCCATTAATCTTATTAATTACTTCATTGTGACAATATTGTAAATATATATATACATAAAAAAAAAAAAAACCTTAGAGCACTTATCATACTAAATTTGTATTATTATTTAACTTACAATACGTGTTTTTATTTTAAAAGTAATAAGTGTATGGAATTACTATGGATTATAGTATTATACAAAATAGTACACAAGTCAAAAAGATAAAATCACAAAACAAGAACAATTAGAAAAAATACTTAACTTTACTGAATTAAAAAATATCATTAACTTGCCCAGCCTTGTAATATAGTGTGTTATATAACATTATGTCCACCTTATGTGGTAAGTAGCTCTAATAAATGCGCATTGAACTTCACCGGTATTGAATATAGTACATAATAGTATTATAGTAACTAGTACCAACACAAAACAACAGTCGTACAAATTGTTGGACAGTAATTACATGTGATGTAGTTAATATATACTATATGGGTAATAATAATAATAATAAAACGAAATACAAAATAACGGATTAATGCGCGCAGAGTATGAGGGTTGGTTGATGAAAAACCGAAGCTAGAATTTCAAGTGTATCCCGTGGGGGGGGGGGGGGGCATTTTAAGAAGCCAAACAGTGCATAAGATATAATAATCGCGTTATTAAGGGGGCAGCACGTGGACTTGCATATTATATGATTGGATGAAAGAGAGTTTGAGAGAGGTATGAGTGGGTGAGTGGGTATGAAATACGAAACTCTCCAGTTCAATCGTATTACAAAATATATAGACATATAGTGGAATAATGTTAGGGCAGCCATGTATTCGATTGTGTACTAAATCATAAATGATTCATGTCATAATATATCGGTATAGAATAAACCACGTGAAGCCACAATACTTTATTTCGATCAAACCTGTACAGTAGTTGTGCTATTAATTATAACTATATTCTGTAGATAATAAGATGTACATAGTATATGTTATATTATTTATATCAGGGAACTATTTTTTAGAATAAATAAAACATATTTACCTCTTTCCATTGTTAATGTGACTAAACATAACTGAAATAAATTCCCAGCTATTAACTTGATATTTAATGCTATAAGTACCTACACAGAAATTATCAAAAGAAAATTTCAAATTACATTAATTGGTAATGTCTATTATACGAAAAAGTTGAAACAGTTTCATCAATAAAAGATATAAGTATATAAATGATTATTTTAAAAATTTTTTATTCAATCAATGCAATCAAATTTTTTCATAAAATTACATTCAAATTTCCGAATAGATAATGTGCTTAATCACATACAATTTGAAAATGACTATGTACATTAAAGTTATAATATTATATTATATGCCATCTACTGATTCAACGAAACACTTGTATAGTTAATTTAGCAATACAAATAAAACATGTCACAAGTGCGTTAACTTATCTGCCCTGACAATATTATAATATTATTATTAATCGAATCCTGTCTGGTAAATGGTGGCGGAGGTGGCGTGCGACTGTCGTCAATGACAGATCGGCGGCGGCGGTCGTCCATCGGCAAGAGGCGACAACATAATTACAACCCTTTTAGCCGGTCCGTTGTGTTTTTATTTTAAAATAAAAAATGACGGCTAAAGAGTACAACAATGCAGGTTGGGTTGGCTTCTGTAACACAGACATATACTATACAAATAGGTGCGAATATTTTATATTATTATTATATTGTATTAGCCATTAGGCAGGTATATAATATACATTTATCCTTTTCAATCGGCCTTTTGTACTGAAGCGAGTTTTATCAGACAAAAAAAAGTATGTACCTACTATGTATATATTATATTTCACTAACGTTTTGTTAATACCCCTTTGACGGGTTTCGTTTTATATATCATGCTTCGCTAATATCCACATTAATATACGCTCATTGGTCTCTATTGCGAAATAATAAACAATACGTTTGAAAATCAAACGTAGATATATCGGAATGAAATCGATTATCGCACAATTGAATTTACTAAATATAAATATTTTAATTGCGTATGATTGAAAACTGGTATCTCTATACTATAAAATACTACAATGTAGGCCATACCGGTGGGCCTCTCTCAACACGCCATTTCATGTTTTCTACCTTAGCCATCAAATTTACTTATTTTTTTGTATATAAATATTACAGATTGTAAATATCCTATTTTTATCTAATAAAAAAAAAAAAATACTTATAATTATTAAGCTTATAGATAACAATGTCCAGACTTTAAGGCAATAATAAATAAATAAACGGTTCAACCAATATGGAGGTAAATCCAATGTTTTGAGTGTAACCTTTTAAAAAGATTATTTATGACAGTAAAAACCTTAATTCAAATTATTCATAAATCCTAAATATCGGGAATACTTATATGGTCATGTTCTCAATTATTATATTACAACGTCACCAACTATAAAATGTATGCGACCGCAAAATTTGTTTTCGAGTTTAATATTATATATCAGACTACTGTGCGTTGGCGATAAGTGGCTCACGGGTTCCTGATATCGTGAGACCGATTTATAGCACGATGCTTACGAAAACGTCCATACGAAATCAAACAAATGGTATGTGCACGGAACACCGTGAAAATGGAAACCGGAACCACGAGTGTATACGAAGGAACAACAAACGTTTCGCTATGGCGCACCTACTAGTTGAATATAAGACTAACTAATTAAAAACATTATGACGTAGTACGATATTATACTCGTGAGGGATGACCACTAACAACGAACATTTTCAAAGATTAATCAATTTGAGTGCGTAAAGACTTGTACAGAGTAGCTACATATTTTTGAATCAAGTGAAATAGAAATTATATAATTAATTTTTTTATGCGTGATATTATTACTGAGTAAAACAGTACGGTAAAAAAGAATACAATTTGTATTTAAATATACACAAAAGCATTTATATTAAACCAACTTATTTTTTTAATGGCCGTCCCGACTCTTGGTATAATAACACAAAAATAATTACTTATATAATTTTTTTCGAGTATGCTCTACTTTTCAGCGAATACCATATTTTCTTTTTTATAATATTGGTGAACGGTTATTTTTGTAATGACTTTGTGTCCGAAATCGATAATAATATAATATAGTAAATATACTTACCTATTGGAGTAAGTATTAATCTACCGGTAAAACGATATGATCGGATTTAGGGATGGTTGAGCATATTATTAAAATTCCATGACGTTTTCACTATAAATTCCATTCTTATCTATATATCATCAATGGTCATTGTATTCAAATAGTTTCTAAAAAAAAACTCCAATAAATTGATAGCTACTATATCTATTGTTCATATTATTATGTAAGTCATATAAGCTCGGTAGATAGCCCATTTAGAATTTTCGAAACTATATTAAACACGTCTAGACGAAATAAAATAAATATTATAGCTGTCTTGTTAGGTTTGAACAATGCATTCAATATTATAATTATATTCCGTCATCTGAACGCGCGATAAGTGTATTGTTATTGCCATTCGTGTGTATTACGATAACTACCCGTATTACGTATAAAATATAAGTAGGAATGTATCAGTGCAGCACTCAGTATAATATATTAACTAATATGTCATATTCTCGGTTTTAAACATTTAAATGATTTGTTATTGTTTGAAAAGTAAAAAATTATTTGTTTTTATTTTAATCTTCCTGTGTAGAGTTATTTAATAAACACGGTTTTATTTTTAAATATCCAAACTTTGTACGAGTATTAATGTACCTATTTTTAATTAAATAATCTAATACAATCCCCACATAAGAAAAACTTTATTATAATATACGAAAAATATTAAAACATATCGATAAATGTTTATATAATTGAATTTGTAGCTGTATGTCTTACTTTTATATTGACGCTTAATATGCTTTAGCTTGTATGAGAATAATTAACAAAACACCAGAGTCCACGAATGACCCATGGAATATACATCATCAGAGTCATTATGATTAATTAGCATAATATAATATTATGATTTATATTCTAGCATAGATAATATTCCAATAATAAACAAGCAGTAAAATTATTATGGATCTAGTGAGTTCCCCTTATCTATGCAACCATGGTGGTTAGTTCGTGATGAGTTAAAAGTAATCATTAGTATTAATGTAGAATTGTTCGTTAAATTTATTGTCACATATTACGTAAAACAGTAAATTATGTAAGTATGCAATGCTATATTATTATACATACAAATTAATTGAGGTATTTCTAAAAATCTTCACGTTTGTAGGAAATTTAAAAAAAATATGATTTATAGTAATGATTAATTGCATTCAAAAGGAAAGAAATCTTATAAAATATTCGTAAGAAACCATTGTGAATTTTTAGCATCTTTGTACTTCAGAAAAAAAAATTGGTTTTGACAATACCTTGTCAATGAGTTGGTTTAAGTAATGAATGTCTTACATTTGCATTCAATAATAAATTATTGTTTATGACAAACGATACTGAGTGAAAACGTTTTGTCAGCCTCTATTTCTAAGGAAATTTTATAATTAATATATACTGCTAGGTATAAGAAATTTATTTTAATATTTGTAATTCGGTATGTTAAACTAATTTTTGTCAAAAAAAATTTAATAGTTATCCTCAACTCTTAATTCAAGGCCCACCCACCATATATTGCATAGTAATCATTAATTATAATAAATTATAATTATAATTAATATATGTTGTATTTGTTATTATATACTTAATACGTATTACTCAATTCAAACTTTCTTCATAATGGTATGAATAAGATCGTAATAAAAATATAGATTTTAGTCTAAATATTTATAATTTTAATTGTGTATTGATAATAATATATATTACGTATATAATGGTGAATGATTTAAATTACAACAAAATAACAAAAACCTTTTGGGGAGAAATCTGTTTACTTAATAAGTTTGAATATCCAATTTGTCAACATTTGAACTTCAAATGCTCATCAAAAATTAATGTGGTTTTACTCTAAACTTTTTTACTTGTTTCCGTTAAAAACAAAATATGAGAGCTCTTGTTAGCCTTAGGTATTAAAGTTAAAAATTTTAAGAATTGTAAACATCAAAAAAATTTACAACATTTTAACTCAAGTTTAAACATAAAAATTAAAAACTTACAAAAAAATACTGCCTATGAATTTTCGATATTTTTCAATCGCAGAAAGAATAGTTTACGAAGCTTGTATTAAATCGTCAAGTTATTTGAGTAAGGAAAAAACTGGATAACTTAAAAAATCAAAATGTAGCTAAAATCAAACATTTCAAATCTTGGCAAATAGCTCAAAAAGAGCCAAAATATTTCAAAAATTACATCAAGTTTAGAGTATGCTTGTATAAATATTTGATAAATATTTCAAGTATTTGCAGTTATTCATTTTTTGATTAAAACAAAAAAAAAATATGGAAGATTTTGTCGAAAACTGGTGTTGAGTAAATAATACATAATATATTATATAATATATATTTTGTTTTCTCCATTATTTTGAAAAGTATAAAAGGGCTTGTAGACATGCAAAAAAAGTTAATAACACGCACACAAACACCATCGTACAACTAAATATTAATACACTCATCGCGCGGCTCAGAATCTATAACAATAAGTAAAAAAAACAATAATATACAAATATACAATAATATAGGGTACATACGCATAACCTATTTATGGATAATATAGGTATAACATAATACATTGCTTCTTCGATTTCTAATAATTATGTTCTACAGGCTGTATTATCAAAACACGATGGTTGAAATAATCTCGTATCAGTTCTCTTCTTAGTTTGCTTATTATAGTATACATTATTATCGTCTATAACAACCCTGCGCTGAGATGCAGAATATAAAATGAAGCGACCAGTTTTTAATAAATATATAATATAATCGGTCGAATAAGTTTTGTAAGGCATTTATCAGGAATTCTACATATCTCGTGGACGTCCGAACCACGCACTAATCACGCGTATAATATATCACCGAATATGTTCATTAGAGTGTATTATCGTTCTCGATAAATATAATATAGGTAATAAACTATGGTGGCTGGTTTATTCTGCCAGGGCAATAGCTTCTTTTCCAAACACTGACGCCTATGTTCCTACCTATGTTATCATTGAACGGTGGTTCTGGACCACACAGATAAGAAGCGGCTGGACCGGATGATAGTAATAACAATAAATGATAATATTGTAGTAAATAGTGTACAATATAAGTGTACCGTGGCGGCGGTGTTCACGATCCCTTGATGTGTGTCAGACCGCGTTAGCCGGTTAATCGAGGGTTTCGGGACTGTGCCTGTCCGATAACGAACTGAAACTAATTAAGGTTGGAAAACCACAACGACGATGATGTTCTTATTGTGAACTTTTCGGCCGTGTAATTCCTACACGTAAACACTGAAAGTACAATGCCTGCAATCCCACTATCTTGGTTGTTGTAATAAACAATTAATAATTATTATTTGTTTTTAAACACATACACATGATATGTCAGTGATAAATCACCACTGTTCCATAAAAAATGTATAATACCTATGTAAGAAAATACTTCATTAAGAAAATTTAATAAAATTATATTACCATTAAAGTATTAAAATAAATACTGTTTTATACTTTTATGTTGTATGGGAATTATATAATGATTTAAAAGTCAGTCTAAGAGTTAAATTTATTGTGGGTTGAAATGTTTATCAATAAAACTGTGTATAACACTACCTATATTTTTGGTGCAACTTAGGAAATCATAAAATACCAAAATATATTTTAAATTGTATTAATCATAAGCATTGTAGAAATTTACTCTAATTTACATTTTGTAAATAAATGTAGTTATGCATTTTAAAAGGTATAAAACTAAATTATAATTACTAATAAATACAAACATAATAAATCCATAATATTATTGGTTAACACTGCATTTTGTTTTTAATTTTAAAATGTTTTCAATACGCTTTGCTTTTTTTTTTGTAAATGTTAAATAAATACTATACCTTTTATAATATTTAAACTCGATTAGATATTATTATTTGTTATTTCTAAGCCTACCTTTTTGTAATTTTAATCATTATTTAATTTATACCATCCCAAAATGATTATTTTATACGAATAATAAGTTTTCGAAAGATTGAAATTTAGCAACCTATAATGTTTTATGCTTACACATTGGAATTATTAAGAATGTTTTTTGCACGAAAACAATAAGAAAATATACTTATAGGATTTCGTACAATATATTATGAATGACCGTTACTTATTAAGAAATCGAACGCACTCCACTGTAATATGCGATTGTATAATATATTATATTATATTTATTTAAAACACCATTTATTTTTATCGTGTTTATTGTATTATATTCACTCTATTCGTATACGTCATATGCACGATGGGGTGTTTAAAGCCGATCGACAGCAATTCATCCGATAAAAGACCAACTATCGCAGGAAGCGGGTGAAAAGATTAATGCATTTTCGGAACCATAATTCACAAGTGTGTATGTATATATATATACAATATTAACTTATTGAGTATACTTCTGTCGGGACTCAAAAGTGGTGGCGGTGGGGTGGTGGCTATGGCATGAGAGGTAGCGCGGAGTGGTTAAAAATGACAAACACTATTGAAACTGACAGATAAAGTTGTATTGGACGGAAAATATACGGTTAACAAATAAGTCGAAGCATATTTTTAATATCTGATATAACCAAAAAGTAGAAAACTTTTTCTGTCCAAACGAAACATTTCCATCACGTATAATAATATATATATAATTCGTATATAACTATCAGAATTATTTATGCTGCCAAAACAAAAGAATTATTTAACAAAACAAATAATATTTATATTTTGTATTTTATTATTCATTGACGCTTAAATCCTATGAATAATCGTAACAGAATTGTTTATTTATTTAATTTGTGTGTTATAATAATTTGCACCGAAGTTTTTCATTTAACGGTCGCAGTAGCACAGACTATTCGAAATATTTGAAATAATGTTAAGAATAAATTTTAAATTAAATAATAAATTATATTTCTGTTGATGAGATACCGATAACCTGACACACACACACGAGCTCGAGAACATTACGAACAGTGTAATATATAGTTAAGCTTACGAGTACCCAATTTTTAAATTTTTCTCATTTATTTGATAATTATAATTTTGTATTCATAGATAAATAGTTTTACTGGCTATCTTATATTAAAGAATGATTATAGCTGTATTAGGTACTTACCTATATTTTATAATATTATATAAATTATTAAGTGAAAAGGTTCTGTACCTATTTAACGGTTTACAAAAAAAATGATGACGTATAATGAGTATATTTTAGTGTTATGATACAATTAACCATGCTTTTAATGTACCTAAATACTTAAAATTAATATAGTTTAAGAAATTCCCTAAGCACTTAAATATTACCCTATTACTAATGGTAAAATTTTTTTATAAAAAGGATACACGTTATTTTTAACTAAAATATTTTAAGAAGTTCTACTTTAATAATATTTGATCGTTAATATAATAACCTGGACGTTAAGCATGCCATTATTAAATAATAAATATACATATATACACTATACATATTATACATACCTTCCGTATTTCCGTCTAGACTGGATATATTATATTATAGCCGTGTACCTACGTAAAATCAAATTAATATCATGTTTTTATTATTATTTTGATTATATTGTTTGCTGTACTCGCCTACCGTGTCCTACATAATATATACTATAGGGATTCTGCTTGCTGGCTTTGTTCAATCAGTTATCTCTGCATCTACCACACTTATCACAGAATATAAGAATAAAATTTAAATTAATATAACATAATCACAATATGATATTATCCTTTTTCTCGTTTGGTAACAGGAGAAGATACAATGGTATTACTATCAACGAGGGTATTAAAATTACTCATATTGTAATAAAAAGGGTTAGTTTATTTCAAAATCCTTTTCTGTTTTTATGGAATAATTTTCACGCAACAATAGGATTACAAATGTACCTTGTAGGTAGGTACCTATTGCAGCAGAGGTTTAAATATGAGCTCCAGGATAATTTCCACGGAAAAGAAAATACCGGGCCAATGAGGGTTGGGTTTATTTATACCATCACAGTTTCTTACTTTTTCATCAAAATGTTTTTTTTAATACTATTTTTTTGAAAACCTTCAGGCAAAACAACGAGCGGACAGGTTTAGGATTTAGCAGCCTGTCAAAGAATAATTTATCGTTATTTATTTATTTTTATTTTTTTTCATTACATTTTCTCTTTACTTGCCACTTCGTTTCCAGTTGAAAACTACTTTTGTTATTCAGTAAGTTATAAATTGCTCTCCTAATGCACCGGGTTTTCTCATATATAAATTACTTAATCGATTTTATCATTATTATTATTATTTTTATTCGATTTTCAATAGATAATAAGTTATTATTATTATTACTTATAAGTGTGTAGTATAATTTCAATTGATTTCATACCTTAATATACTTTAAATAATTATTTTATTTAAAGGCGTTTCTCAAACTCAAAATATTATATTTAATATTAATTATTAGTTTACAATATTATCAACTTACCTTCACCGATAAGGATATAAATTGGTTTCAGAAATCGACCACTGAAAACTTTTGGTTTACAAAGTTAATATCGGCGAAGTACTGTTATGGAACCCGAACAAAAGTTATATATGTATATAATTTATAATACATATTACATATTTTCATTTAATAATCCAACTTGGGGCAGTATTATAGTGTCAAGGAAAACTTTTTCACTTTTTCAATAAACGTCACAATATTACTATGGAAATTTAGTGGTTTTGTGTACGTAGCTAACCACTATGGGTTGTTGGCCAAACATATTTTCAGGTAATATGTCTAAGAGACTTTTTGACGTTTTTGAAAGTATATTGAAATATCAAAAGTTTAAATCAGTATATCATCAATTATCGAAATTAATTGTAGATATTATGCAATATTTGATTGTTTTCAATATGATAATCTTGTGATATAATCCGATATAGAATACATAACGGGGTTTATTAAAATATGGCAATCATTATGTATTTATGTGTCTGTTAAAATTATTTATTCTTATTTTTATTCTTATTATTATTTCAATTATCATATTTTATTACAATTCCGCCATTTGTGATGTTAAAAAATGAACATTTAAGTTCAGTTTTTACACAAATTTATTTACATCTGAAAATTAAATATAAATCACTTGAATAATCCTGCATATAATTCCACGAAGAGTTCATTTTTACCGTGGAATATATACAAACATACTTTGTCAAACCCAAATTGTATAAACGAACTGGCACGTGTTTCTTTTGGAAAATTATACTCTTGTAGTTTTTCACGGTTCAAATAATAGTGGTAGTTATTCTAGTTACGGTTTTATTTTGTAATTATAACATGTTATTATTTATGATCATCCCACATTATTATTATTGTAAGTTAGATCATCACGTAATATTATTAGTGTAGTCTTAAACTTAGGTAACTTAGTGCCGATAATAAATGTGAAAATGAATATCGTTCACATATTTTAGTGTTCTTAAGTTTTTAAGGGTTTAAATAAATGTAGATACTAATTATATATTTGATATGGTGATGAAGTATAACAATATTTTTTAAATATGATGAACTGTGTGATGGGGTCCTATCACGCCAAAACGGATGTACCAATTTTGGAGTGATTATGTTCAATTTGTAGAGTAAGCTAGCGATATAGTTAAATGGTTTTAGTTATGGTGGAAATCGTCCTAGAGGCCTAGAATCAATGAGGTGGTTGCTTATAAATAAGGATTATCTTTTGGAATTAACGAAACATTCTTTGGGCTAAAAAAATGTATGTCAGGCAGATAAGTTAAAATATGTTTTCCAGATGATAATATAATAACTTTATCAAAAGCAGCTATTAACTTACAATGATGTATTACATTTATTTTTTTTTGCAAAACAAAATATTTGTTGTTTAATTATTTCGTATATCCAAAATCTATGCAGTTAGAAAAATAATGAATCAAAATATTTGTTACGTTTAAATCGTTTAATACATACTCATTTTGTTAGGTAGATGAATGTGTAATTTTTTATCTGTTGATATTTCATTATACATTACTAATACAATTTATATACCATTTTGGAATTTGATTTATTTTTTAAGAGCTTGCAGCAAATAATCAAAACAATTTTCTTGTTACTGTATTTTTTTATACAGCATATTTATTTTTAAAGTCTGTTTACAATTGAATTATTTTATCAACTTTGAGTTTATTTTTCTGTTATAAAGATATTATTATAATATAAAAACCTTTTATCCGCGTACATGCGTGTGTGCCACGTGGAAATATAATACAATACAATAATAACGACACGACGCGTGATGCTCCAAAAGGAAATTCTTCTTTTCGTAGAATATTATGAATTTGTTTCCAGTTTCGTCATACCTACAGGATCTTTAAACTTCAGTAAATAATAATATAATATCTTATGATATATAATACTAAGAGCGACAATAATTATTGGGTGTAAAATATGTCCCATCGAAAAAAATCGAATGAGTTCGACACAGCGCATGGTGAATACGGGTGAGTGGACTGTGATCTGAATTTTATGCATATTTTTTTGGAATGAAAAGCGAATAATCCGGTTTTCCTTAGGCCGTTTCTCGGTCTGAATTTGCAGATGTTTGAGAAACGTTGATACTGGCAATAGGATGTGTAGGGGAGATGCGTAAGTCATGGAGGGACCGCGTAATAATTACCTCGTCCCGTCTGTTCCACGACGCATTTAAAACGTCTCGGAGAGAATGGAAGAAGCGCTCGTATTAATTTTCATTACGACGGATTTCTGTGGACCGCCGCTACCGTTGCCGCCATCACTGCCATCCCCCATCCCCACCCCTCCTACCACTATCATTGGTGAAGTATTAGGCGCTCACGATTAGCTCTCCGTTTTGTTCGTAATTAGAAAAGCGAGTTTGTCCGTTTATAATTGCACGATCGTTTTTGTCGGATTTTACAGCCACCGCGTCGCGTTTTGTCTGTCCGCTGTCTCGACGCTATATATACATAACATATATATATATATACCATATAATATATACATCCTTTTAATCCCGCAGACAAACCACAAAACACACTAAACTGATTTATATTATGTGTGTGTGTGTGTGTGTGCGTGCTCATTCTACGTATTTATATATAATATGTACGTGTACAATGTTACTATTTTACGGCATACAATGAATTTGAAATTCATTTTACCGGTCGGCCCCGAGAGAAAATGTTAATCTTTTTGCTCGGAATTTATTCCTACTCCAGAGAACCGCATAGATTTCGTTTTCCATCTGTCTCTAATGCGAAGAACCTGTGCACGTGTTTTCGGTTTATGAATTAATTTCCCTACATTTTTCATAGTCTTTTAATTCCATATTCTATCTACCAAGATTAAGACTTAAGCCTTCGTTGAAATTACGGTAGAATTATTATATTTTCGTATTTTTTAGAACCATTTATACGACCAATGAAATAATTGCTGACCCGTTGTACAATACCTATATAATGTATTATGTTGTATATTTTTCTAAATTGTAGAACAAAATGAAAATTGATAAGAAAAAAAGTGTGTACAAAATTATAGATTGACCATATTTTAATATAGTTTTATTTAAAATTGCAAAACGTTCCAGTTCACGCATCAGTAAATATATTTTTAAATAATTTTAAAAACTGATCATAACCGATACTTAGTGTTTGTTTTTATACAACTTTTGATGTCAGAACCATATGTAAATACTTTACCAATTTGATATTGAATACAGCAATGTACTTATTTTGCCTATACGTTGAGCCGGTCAACAAATTATGGTGCAAATATTCTAATAGAATACATGGTACAGACTACAAAGATCTTCTAGGAATTTATTTAACGCTTGATTAGTTTTAATTTACTCACCGTTGGTTGGTGGTGAATTATTATTATAAATTATACGTTAATGAGTAATTAATAATCATTGCATTCAACATTCTAGGCGTACCTTTCACTATAGTAATATTTTTAAACATTAATAGTTACTAATTAAGTTACAATATTTAACCAAAATCAAATTTATTAAAAAAAAAGTCTGCTGAAAATTTTAAAAGTAAAAAAATTAAGCATATTTAAAATTACATATTTTTTGATGCAAAATTGTTAATTAGTAATTACATATGACTATAGGTCATTTAACCTAAGAAAAAAATGGTCTCATAAATAAAATAAAATAATTTGTGTACTATTATGAATTATATAATATATTTTATTGATGCACTTTAAATGTAATAAATGTCCTATTTTAATTAAAATGTACTTTAATAAAAACCTCTTTAAGAAAAAAAAATTATTATTAAATTTGCAAACTTTAATTCGTTTTTAATCAATAGGCGATGAATTAACGATGATGAATCAATTTGTAATGATATAATAATTCATCAAAGAAAAAATTAAAAAAGTACATTTTAATGTTCAATCTGTTGCTGATAATTATAATAATTATTCCTATACATTTGATTTGTAATTAATTATTTAAATCTCATTGTAGCATTTATTATTTTCCAGAATCAAATAAAATAATTTGAATTACTTATATGATTTGATCCGTATAAATTATATATTTATAGTCACATAATCGACAAAATCTATGAACAAATTATATATTATATATATACGTTATAATGATGTACATAGAAAATATAATATTAACGTACACGTATATAAGCAATTATTGGATAACATAAATTATTACCAAGTTAGCAGTTTATACCAGCCTCCTGAGTTGGACTTGCATAAAAAATAACAATATTCGATATACTAATATTGTGATTCTTAAGAAATAAAATGTTTAAAGCCCAAACCACTTTTGTATGAAACCAATAAAGTGAGTTATAAGTTTTAACTGGTTTGCTAAGCGTATAACATACTATTATGATTTTTCATATCAAAATGCTTTGTGTCTAAATCTGTTGTGTGCTGTGGATAATATATTACATTTACGCAGTGCTTTGTAGCTTGTAATATATATTATTATATAGTCGGGTTCACTGGATTTATCGACACACATGTATTATATCAATATCGTAACGCAACCATAGATATTATTAATATATTATAGGTACCTACGATACATTGTACATATCGAGTTCGGTAATGATATATAGAATTAAAAGGTTAACCCTTTCATCACCCTATCCGCGGGCCTAGGTTTATGTGTGTACATTTTATAAGCTCTGTTCAGCGCAAACAGCCGCAGCTCCCGGCCGTTCGCAACCGATAATATTAATTATTATTAAAACCGTTTTAGCGGTGTGCACGTGGCGGTGGAGGCGAACGACTCACGCACGCGCGTGTGTTTGAATATAGTACCTACGGCGTACACCGCCCGTCAATTTAATCCCATGTGTTTACCCCTTTTTGATCCCTTCCTGCGCCAGAAGGGTAACTGTGCGAGGGAACAGTGGTGGTGGTCGTTGTTGGTTGTTGTCATCGTGGTTTTACTATAGGTACTATACCAGGACGATAAGCGTTTTTTTTTTTTACCTCATTATCTTTTCGATACATATATATATGTTTTGGCTATCGACAACGATGACGTGGTAATAATGCGATCGCCAAGTATGCGCACACAGCTGCACGCACCGCTCCACAATTATTATCGTATATTCGTATACATGGCATAGGGTACGTAACCCGTTCGTTGTATACCGATTATCGTCGAAATCGTATACCTATGTAGATAATATATTAACAATACTAACCTAAATGTGCTGTGCACAGACATGACAGCTCAGTTCGTTTGACAATATCACTGCGAGTCAGCGGACAATTATTCTCAAAGCGTTTTTTATATACATTATATCATATTAATCCTAAAAAATACACGCTTTATGATTTCATTTACAATTTTGTTTGTGTACGAAATATGTACTTTCGTGGAAAATTCCCGGTATCCACACGTCATTAGTTGCAGCCAATTGTCAACTAAAACAATCACAATATTGTCATCATCCACTCACTCGCTCGAATTGTCGATATCACAACAATATGGTATATATACACATCAGGATATCTGCGCGACATAACACAATAATAATTATTATATGATACCGTTATATTGCGTTTGTCAAGGTTTGAGAAAATTCGATTTCGTGCAAAGCGTCGCCCGCGTGTAGCTCGTGCGGATATCGTACGATGTATATATAGCTGCTGCGGTTCCCGTCTGGACACGTACGACGACACAATTGACTTAATCCGACCGAGGATAAATTAGAACTGCGGGCAGGCGAAAAAACCCGTCTTAAGGTCTTTTACGTGACCGTTATTTTAATCGGTATTAAAAATGGTAGGGCTCAGCCGAAGGTGGGATGTATTGTGTGTGTATATATATATTATATATATTATAGACGTATAGCTGGCCACTATTTTACGGCGAACCACATTCGAGGTCTCACCCTTCGCCGCCGCCACTGACCACTACCACTACCACTACATAGCACCATCAGCCGAGTTATAAAACACTGAAGCGGCGGTGCGGTTTGTTGAAGGATTATAATATTTTATTATTTTCACTGTGAGTCCATACTGTCGTAAATAGGTAAACGGATAAATGCTATATAATATAATATTATCAGTATTGCTGCTGGGCCACGGATTATTTTGTTTTCTCGTAAAGATCAACGTGCGATAGTTTTTTTTTTTTTTGTAATATATAATGAAAATGATCGGTGAGCGATATTAATTATCGCAAGAATAACATTGAGAATAAAATTACAACGTGTAATAACATAATTAAGTTATTATGGTATACGATATATACTCGTATATGATCATATAAACTGTAATTAATTGCTTAGGATTGATTTTAAAAGCAGAACGTGATAAACATGATTGGTTTGGACATGCCTGTAACAGAAATAATATGAATATACTTATAGCATTTTTTGCATAGTATAAAATTGTTCCAGGTTAAACTTTCAGTTTTTTGAAATTGACTCGTAGCGTGGAATCGAAACTTAGCTAGTAGGTACTTAGTTCGTAATATTGGGCAGCTAAGGATACTTTCCCGGTAGTTATTTCCTTCAATTACATTTTTATTACAAAATGTATTCTATTACAAGATTTGTTGACCTCAATAACCTATATTATCATAAGCTGGACGATTTTTTTCAATTCCATGTGTGAATTTTGGACGCGTCTACTTATGGTCTTCGAAATTGAAAAACGTGCGGCCTATTAAAATAAAAGTTATTGGCTTCGATAAATGCATTATGAAAACCATATTTCATTTAAACTAATATATCTATATATATATATATATATATATATAGATTTATAGATTTATCT
This sequence comes from Acyrthosiphon pisum, assembly GCF_005508785.2. Taxonomy (NCBI): domain Eukaryota; kingdom Metazoa; phylum Arthropoda; class Insecta; order Hemiptera; family Aphididae; genus Acyrthosiphon; species Acyrthosiphon pisum. Next base: position 13,124,605 of record NC_042496.1, on the reverse strand, counting down.
GCAGATTTGAATTTTTTTTGTTTCGTTTTTGTACAGAATGATTCACCAGGCATGCTGACGTTCATTTTAGATTCTGAGCAAAACGATAAATGTAGGTAATAGTTTTACTGTGATGTGTGGTTTTTTTATTTTTGTGTCTGTCATCAGATTTTTGATTAATACAATTTCTTCAATATTCAACTTAAAGGATGGCTTGAAATTAGATTTAGTTGGTAAGACATGTTTAGTACTTTTCTAATTCTAAAATAATTAAGGAAAAACTGTAATATTTACGGAATACTAGTAAATTATCAACGAAATCAATTTTGTTATTTTCTTGTAATTCAAAAATTAATAACGAAAGAAACTTGAATTTTTCAACAAATATTTAATAAATTGTTCTTAAAATTTGAATTAAATTATAATATTAGTATTAATATATTTGAATTTTATAAATTATGAAAATTGTCTTAAGTACTATAAGTACTAAACTTACCTATTAATAAATAATATTACAACAATTTTATTTGTATAACCCATATAAAGGAATATTATATAGGTACAATGGTACATACATTACATTATGTATCATACGCAGATATACACATAATATTATACATACATTATATAATAAGTACATAGGATTAAATTACTCGGTATAAAAACCCAAGTATTAGAAAATATGGTACTTAAGTATCCTAAAAAATGTCTAAAATCAGAATTTAAATAGTTGCATCATAAAGAATAGGGGCTGAGAATGTTTTGTGAATCATTCTGTATTTTTTTATAAGTTGTTTTCTTTTTATATAACAGTACACATATTTTTTCTTAAACCAAATTAATGTCAAAATATTAGTTTTAATCAAATTAGCATCGTAAAGTCCATTGTTTTATTTTGTTATAACAATTATTTTAGCTGCAAAAAGTTAATGTTAATATATTATTTTAATGAACGTTTTTGTAATTTTATAATTTTTTTTTTTACTAACAGTTGTATTATATTTATAGAGGTGCATTAGTAAAGCTACTAGGTACTAGGTAGTACTAGTATAGCTATTCTGATATTTTACTGGAATTGTAAACGTATATATTTACACTTCTCCTCTTAATTTTTTTACAGAACAAACTTTTGCACATTTCACAATGTAAGGTATGATTATAATAGTTTTTTTCTTTAATGTAACTGTAGGGATTTATATAATTACTTCTTCACCATCCATATTTTTATCTGATTACCATACACTGATATAAATATATTATATACATTATACATTATACTTATATTACTAGGTAGGAAATCATTTGCACGCTCTACATATTGTTATAAATGTAAATTTGCAATTGTGTTCCAAATGTAATCTATGGAATTTATTATTCGACAGTTGTCATATTAGTTTTTTGTTATGACAGATCGTGATAAGTTTTACTAAAGTTTAGTAGGTACTGTTATGTGGTGATAATAATATAATATAAGCAAACTCCGAAACACTAAAGTTTTTGTGTTAGTACCAAAATATTCAATCAATTTAATAATTTACAGTTTATACTGGTCACATTATACTAAATCAGTAGAAGGATTCACTAAGCTACATTCATAATTTAGTTATCTTTACCTAACGACTTTATGTATGTGATTGGGTTTTAAAACAAAATTGTGCTGGTTTTCAATTGTCCGCAATCCTATACAATTTGAAAATTATATTTTATATTTTAGTTGCCAGTTACCTACTTTAATTATAATACTTTTCCACTAATCGAATTCTTTTTTTAGTAGTGGGTGTTGATACGGTGCATTTATTATCAACAAAACATACTTCACAAAAACTCTCAAGCCTCATTGATATATCGAATTTTGATATTTTTTTTGTGTATAACTTATAAGTAATAACTAATAAGGAACTGTTTTTCTAATTATAACAATGTTCTTAGTTAAGAACAATAATATATTAAACATTAAAATAACGTAAGAAACATCGCGCTTTAAGCATCTTAAAAGTATAAATATTTAATTATAAAAGTTTAAGATTTATGATTTAAGTGTACCTAATATTGTTACTTCAATAATATAGGTATTATAATAATATAAGACATAATAAGTAAATACCTTTGTTGGATGATTCTAACTTAAAATCTTAAAAGCGTAAAGTTATGGTACTAAATGTGCATATTATATAATCCTCAATTAAAAATTACATTATTGTGTAGGTAATTAAAATAATTTCAATTTTTGTTAACAAAAATATGCCATAATATTCCATTTTTTTTACGGGATTTATGTTCTATAATAACTACAATATATTTATTTTTAAATTAATTTTTTTTATTTATCGTGAATTTTATCATAAAATCGTTATACATTATACAAACAAGTTAAATTTTTCACGATGTGATCGTATTGGCTATTTTGATTTATCGATGAATCAAAGTTCTAAATAATAGTTTAATATTGCAAACACGTTGAATAATATATATAAACAACAGGGAAAATTGTAATTATCAAAGTGCGTATTTTAATATCACAATGGATGGATGAGAAAATGTTCACTTTGTGCGATGTAGACAAATGGATAGAAAACGGCGTATGGACTGCGAAATGTTTAAGCTGAATGAAAAATGTATAAAATTGTTTTTGTCAATATGACGGCAGGCGTCGAAGGCTTAGCAAACAATAGGAACGGTACCGCGACGAACATTATAGGTAAGTGCGGCCGAAGTCGATTACTTGCCGAGGGTCGATAGACAACCCTGGAAGCAATAACACTGGGGCGAATCCGAGTCTTGTCTATGATTTTTATTTTATTTTTTTATATTAATATTGTTATTATTGCCTATTCTCTTTTGGCCACCACTGTGCGGTGCCCGGAATCGATATAACGCAATACAAAGAGCCAGCGGCGCGTGCTGTAGGCTTTACCAAAGTTTAAAATATTATAACAGTGGTGGTGGCAAATTTGTTTTTTTCGCATTTGTGATTCAATTTTAATCGAGTTTCTAGCAGTCACAACTGCTGCTGCTATTGCAGTGTTGTTGTAGCCATCAAATAGTTTTATCGAATTATGTTACTTTATAAGTAGTATCATGCATCTACCAACCTGTAGTATACCACAATAAATACGTATTTCAATTTAATACGTTTATTATATCTATATTATTGTGTGTACAGCGCTCTTGTAGTAATAATTTTATTATAACATATTATAATAAGCGAAGCAAATTTTAAGATGAAAAAAATGTTAACTTCAGCAGAATATGAATGTCCTGAAAAACTCATCTCTTCGCGATGTATATTATATATTATATAAGTACTGTTCTCCCCAAACGAATTATTATTAAATATTGCATTTTTACATATTGTGTTCACATTCATATGTAAGTATATTTTTTATTATTATTTTTTTTTTTATGCAAAGCGGAAATTGATAACACCATCCACTCAGCGCAGTGGTGCGATGAAAGCGGTTTAACAATGTACGACAAATGCCTACAAACCTTGCTAGCATTATATTTTCTTGTGAATAATATAAATGTATAATATATAGGTATATATTTTAAACCTGTGTTATACTTATTTTAGAAAAGGGATGTTACATTTACATATTATACTATATCGCACTAAATTTAATCTATGCGTGTATCAAAGCAAGAGACAGCGGAGAAAAAAAATCGTTCAACTCTTGCAGTTAATCTTTTTATCGTTATTATTATTTTCTTACACGTGTCTCACACTCGGTCTCAAATAAATTACATTCCATCGTCATTATTATATTAATAGGTAAATCTTAAAAATAAGAATAAGGCAGTTGGAAAAATAGTTGTGTTCTGTACATTTCTATTAAACAGTCGTATTTATTATAATTGATTATATATTTACTGTCCAAAATACTGTTTGTTAATTTAACATTTACATGCGAATAAAACTAAAAATAAGACTCAGTGTTGTTATTTTATGTCCGTTATGTCTCAAGAAT